>NC_142193.1:5970000-6277500 GCF_026936395.1 Plectropomus leopardus
ACAAGCATTACTCTTGGAAACCAACGCCACCACGTTGCAACACAATTCCTTTTTTGTTGAGAACATACACCTTCCCCTGACACAGTGAACCATGTCATTTACTCATTCCATTCTTTGTCAACTTGTGTTTTCACACATCCTAACAAAGGTTTCTTTGAAATGACCCACCATACTTGTTGAAAGTAGCCATGTTTGTCATTCTGGGACAGATTCCAATACCTTTTGTTATTTGTGACCACGGTTACAAACACTTCACCCATTCATAAACCCAAATTCCAATGTTGAAGTTTTAAGTCCTGTGATCTTTTGGAAGATGGACTGCAGTCCGCATCATGAGCAGCTTCATTTACCAGATTGATTTACCAAGTTTCACCAGGTTCAGGGAGCTAAATGGTTCCTGCTTTAAAACAAACTTTGCATTGCAATAAGAAGCCAGAGCCAAACCCCCTTTCATCAACACAACATCTGAATGACTTCAGATCTGGCAAGCAGTGACTGTTAAACCAGGCTAACCCATTTTTCATACCAACACATAGATTATAAAACTCAAGACTGATGATTCATCCCTTACCTCAAAAAAAAATCACTTAGTTACCTGATTAGGCTGCACTTATCTCTGCACACGGAGATGACTCATCCTTGTTCTCAAAAGTGACACACCTTTTCCACAATAATGCCATGTCACTGTGACTAATGTGTACGGTATCAAAAGTAAAACTCTAAATTTTAAACCTACTTGAATGTCCTCAGATGTCAAGTCTTAATTTCACCTGTGACCGACAAGTGGAATAATTTTGTGCGCAAGAGCCGTAAATGAGGTACAGTGTGACTACTCAGAGGTACAGAAACTGATGAGATGCTTTCTCATTTGTGTGGCCTTGATTGTAAAAGACAAATATTTTTTCAAATCAACAATCTATGTGCAGAATTGTCCTTACAACAGCACCTTCCTCCCAGGATTTTAACAAATATTTTACACCGAACTATGTCTATCACTATTGTTCTATGATATGTTATTGTTACCATTATTGCTGTGCATCTCTCCCCTCTCTCTTTCTCTTTCCTTTATGTCAATACTGTAACTTAATTGTTATTTAGGACATCTGCTGCACGTCTGTCCGTCCTGGAAGAGGGATCCCTCCTCAGTCGCTCATCCTGAGGTTTCTACCATCCCCAGCGGTTACAGGGACAAGGACAGAGGGATGTCGTATGCTGTAAAGCCCTCTGAGGCAAACTGTGATTTGTCCTAATGGGCTTTATAAATAAAACTGATTTGACTAGAGCTGTTAATGTAAAACGTTATAATTCTTACAAGCAAAATGTCTTCATTTTTTTGTTCTGTTGCAGCTTTTTAGAATTGATGTTTAATGAGATTCATGTAAATATTGAAGCTAGAGTCTCTCTGGGGGTCCAAAAGGTTGTTGACTGTGGTGCCCTTGAAAAACGAAGCAGCACCAACTAGTCTGAGAACTGCTCTGCCCGTAGAGCCCTTCAGAGTGGTGGACCCACAGATCTACATCAGTGAGAGCAGAACCACAACACCCCAGCAACAGAACATACCAACTTTTACACTCTTGAGGCCTTTGCACATGACAGCCAGGGAGAGAGGCAAAGGAGTCTTGCTTTTTACTGCAAATTTTTACAGGTTCACCAACTAGAATTGACCACTTAACTGACAAATGACCTTTGAGAACCAAAACCTAATCAGCTCATTGCTGAGTTCAAGTGAATTTGAAATATTTCCCTCAAGGCATCGTTGAGATACTGCATGCACGGAAATGGGCCGCACAGAGTGCACATATGAAAAGACGGACAGTCCACCCTAAAATGTAATGCATTCAGCAACAGCTTGCCGGAGCATGATAAAACGCATCGGACTCGAGCGATTTTTATCAATGATGGATTAAAAAGCACATAATAACAGACACAGATTTGGTCTGCAAAGGCCTCATGGCTTGTTTCCACACAGTTTGTTTTGTGTCCGTATTTCCACACAGTTTATGGAGAATGCCCCGTGTACGACACAAGGAAATGCATCTCTTTGTGGATGGATAAAAACGCCACTGCAGAAATGGCAGAAAAGTGAATTTTGAGCATTTTTCATCCACTAGTCTTGTGAAATATGTGCACGGAGCAGTACAGAGACAAAAGCAGGACCAATAAATCATGGTCACAAGTAGGTGGAGAGGTTGGCCTCCAAGGTGTGAAGACAGATGTATGATTCCCTATGCGTGTTCTCTATATGTTCCACAGCTGGCATGATACGAATATTAGCTAGCTCCTCAGTCAGTTACGGTCCATCAAAAATCTGCCACAAAAGTTCTATTTTTTTAATGTACTTGAGGCAAATTCCAGACTGAAAAAAACAAAAAACAAAACAGAGGTTGTGCAAACACATTGTAGATCACAGATTTCTCATAGGAATGAATGGACTTCTGGTTGACTCACATGCGTGCACAGAGCTATGTGGAAACAAAGCGTTAACTGTAGCCAGAAGTCCAACAGAGAGACATGTTGCTCAGCGCACCAGGACAGTGAATTCTGACCTCTCAATATCCCCCGCATTGTTTTACACAGTTTCCTCTGTGAATCATTAGACAATTTATATTTGCACGAGTGTGTTCTTTTATGTTATATTTTGCTTTACAACTGTGACATACTGTGTAGTTTAGATTTTTATACATGGAAAAAAATGTGCGCCCCATCTATACAATGGGCTAATAGATACACTTTTTTACTTAAAATACATTAAGTTTTTCATAGTTTAAATTTTGTTGTTTATATTTCTTTCTTTTTTTAAAAAAAAATTCTACTGAGATTGTTATTCACTAAACTTATTTCTGTGTATGTAACAAATAAAACCCTTGAATCCGTATTGCTGTTGCAGTTTAGATCTGCAACTGCAGAGATTTTTTTTTATCTCCAACACTCAACATGCTGCACTTCAGCTGCATAATTATTTATTTTCACAAAATTACTTAAGTGTATTACTTACATACTGTAAGCAACCCATACATAACACACTGCTTTTGGCAAAAGTTGTGATTTTGATGGTTAAAGAAACTAAAATCTAAATGTAAATGCTGAGTATCACGCTGTCCTCCCACAGACCTAAAAGTAAGCCTTCAGTCACAATTAAACTTTCCTACAGTACACCTGTGACATACAAGCCTACTAATTAAACCAAATGTGAGATTAACAACTTTTCGATGCGGTTTACCAAAACAATAGAGGGAATCATGTGATCACGCTGCAATATCACCTGGTCAATAGTTCCACATGGATTACCTATATTACTGAGAAACTTTCCTTCCAATCACAGCCCAACATGTAACGTATCAAGTTCCCAGTGCTTCACAAGATTCCTCAGTTGTACAATGAAACCATTTTTTTTTTCCCATTTAACCCTCAAGTAAAACTGAAAACTTCCGTCATTCTGGTATGGAGCAAAGTTTCTTTTGTGGTATTTGACAATCTACCCCATCAAGCACGGCAGGTTTTCTGACTCAGATAAGACCTGACAAAGCTCTGAACACTCAACCATCAGATTTTAACACCTTCAATATTCCAGCGACAGCAACACAGCCTTGCGAAACTACATGGGAAGCCAAAATGTACCATTTAACTCTCTCTGCTGGACACTCTCAACCACTGTGTGTGAGTACACTTTCAGTACTGTAGATTGACACCCACACCAAAGCACACTGAGGGTTCTTACCTGTGAGGCTGTTTTATTGAAAACATTATGCATCAGACTCTACCTTGCATAGCATATTGAGTTGCAATGACATTTAAGTCTATAGAAAAAGTTTGACCTCCCCCCGACATATTTGTTTTTCCATCACATATAAGCCTCAATATACTACACATAATGCTTTTATCTGTTGACACTAGAGCTGCAACAAATAATGGATTAGTTGTCAACTTTTGAATTAATTGCCTGTTATTTGTTAACTGATAACTTCATTGGAGTAATAAAAAAAAAAATGTAAAAATTCTTTGATTCCAGCTTCTTAAATCTGAACATTCCCTGATTACTTTACTCCTCTGTGACAGTAAACTGAATATCTTTGGTTTATGGAAAAAAAGAAAGACTTTTGAGGATGGCATCTTAGGCTTGTTGGACATTTATTTTTTTTTTGCCATTATCTGACATTTTATTGACCAAACAATTTATGAATTAATCAAGAAAATTACCAACAGATTAATCAACAATAAAAAAAAAAATTGTTAGTTGCAGCCCTAGTATACACTACTTTGCAATAATCAGTGCAGTTGTTTGAATTTTCATTTTCCAAGTAGATTACTATTACTTACTTAAATATATTACTTCAAAAACCACACACCCACTTCATGCTTTAAGTATATTTTCTCTCCCCGCTTTTTAGCTTTGATTCCTCAAACTCAACAAACCTTTTTGCCCAAGTGTTTTGTCTTTTTGTTTTTTTTGTCACTTACCACCAAACTTATTGAATCCTCCACGATCGCCCATTCTGATGAGGAGGAAGAGAGAAACGACACGCATTGAAGGCTGGTGCTGACAGCGATTTCTCTCAATGGGTTGTGGGTAACCTTCACTCTCACAGTCTCTCACTTAAACCCACCCCTCTTCTGTTGGCACTTGTCCTACTGAACCCCTGCTTAATCTTGAGTCTCTTGAATGTACCTCGAGGACAAGAGGCCAGTTTAAAGACCTTGTCAATACATGTTCACAAGCAATTGAAAATTGCCATTTATATTCTGAAGTTCTATCAAGTCTGACTTAAATGCACCCATTTTATTTCATCATATAACTTGGTTTTGTGTCAATTTATCAACCCAAACATTAACACCGTTGATCCTTGGATGGGTGTTGGGTATTTTGTAGGTCTCAGACAACCTTTACTCTTGGAGCAAATCCTAAAACATATGTCTCTTATGATCTCCCAAACGATTGGTATTTTCAGTCTTTTCTTCCTCAAACTAAAAAGACTACTATTAACTTTCTGTAGACTTCCCCTTTATGACAATTTCCCAAATGATGGCTTAAGAGCAGAAAGCCAGCCTGGAGAGAAGGTAAAAGCCTAGGAGAAGATTCAAAGATTGATTAAAGCAGAGTATGACACAGTGGGGGGCTGGTTGGGAAGGTGGAGGTAACAGGTGGAAAAGCAGGTGATGGTAATGTTTTGTGGTGTGTTAGTGAGGGCCACATTTTAGCTGCCATTTTTGCAAGTTATTGGTGACAAAAAATACACTTGTGAGGAGTGAGAAACAACATGTTGGCCTTGGACTTTACAGATTGTGAAGGCAACTTTCAATGCGTCAGGTTAAAATCAAAAATATGAATTAATTAGTTGTTTTGGGAAAATGTGTCTTTCACAGTGTCTTTCAGAGTTATACCTCTGTCTTTTGTTTACACTGAAACATTTTTTTAGTCTGTGCCTTTTTCAAACAGTAGAAACACTTCATTATACCAAGATATCAAATCTAGTGTGAATAAAAGAGGTGTGGTGGGAAACAAGCACCAATCGCTTTTTTTTAACTCACATCCTCATTTTCCATTTTCTCAAATCTTAAACCACTATCACCCAAAAACCATTTTAACTTGGCTATATGTAAATATAATAATATATTATCATTTCAAGGGTAACTTCAATATTTTTCAACCTGGACCTTATATTCTGATGTTTTTGTGTTAAAGTGACTATTTGGAACAGCAATGTTTGAAATTGTTACAGTGTTGACTGGGAGGGCTGCAGCCAGCAGTGGGGAAAAAGGTTGCAATGTAACCTCTTCGGGTAATTTACTTCCACTAAAAGTGCTTATTTTGGCCACTCACAGACTCAGAGTAGACTTGGGTGGTATCTACTTTTTCATACCTTTCATACGTTCCTGGAATTTCACAGGGGTATACTGTATAAGTGTTAGTGTGTGACACTACTACTACCAGCTACCTGGCCCACCAGCAGAGACTGACCTCTAGGGGTGTAAGTTATGCACAACATGCAGTTAGTCAGATGTTATTTTTAGTGTCTGACAGTGATCTTGCAGAGATAGTCATTTTTGGAAGAGCAAGATAATTTTTGTTCACCCAGAAACAGTGTCAAAATTGCCATTGCCAAAGCCAGATTCCATTTAGACAGACAGTAACTTTAGTGTGCATAGAGCCAGCATATGTTCACTTCTAACTGGGTGAAACCAAAACAGATTAACCAAAGCGAGTTGATGATTATTGCAACAGTGGAAAGACAAACTAAGAGGGGTTTTTTTTGTTTCTGTGTACTGTAATCAAAGTGTGTTTCACAATGACAAAATCACTGTTAATTTAAGTGAAGGCTGTTCCTGGTTAAGCAACAAAGATCTAACTTTTTAACAAAAAGGCCTTTCTCAATAGGTATACTTTCCATGACATTTAAACACAATTGATGGAATGGTTACATTGCAGGCTGTTTCATGGCTACAGCCCTTTCGCTTCCCATTAGTCACTTAGACACAAAAACAGGAAAATAGGGTTCAGGTTGAATTACAACAAAGTTGCCTTTTAACGATGCTTTTGTTAGGAGGTTATCAGCTGATCCGCTCTCAGTGCCATCTGCCTACTTAAAGGAAACTGTTATGACGCATTGGGGACTGAGTTGTAAATATCGTAATGTTGGGGAAGGCAATTCAAATACAGTCTATGATGGGTGAGAGAACATACAATGAAATGGCAAACTGATTTATCTGGCAGTTCATCACCAACATAATGTCACAAGAAGAACATGAAATATTATGCAACCCCTACAACAAAAACATCAACTTACCATATCAGTTTCTGCTTCACAGCTTCACTATTGTTGGAAAATATTTGTTCTCTGATTTGTCTCTGTTCTTTAATGGGTTTGTACAGTTTTTGCCCAACCCATATTTTTTTAATAACATTTACACCTTCCTTTCACAAAAGATTCATTCTCAACCTGTGTTTAATGCAACGTTTAGTTTTAGAATTTTTGTGTTTAACCGAACTTCTTAACAGAAAAAATAAGATTTTAAAAATCACTTTGATTTGTTGTTTTTTTACCTGTCTTAATGTAATGCTGAGATTAAATGTCATCATACCATCATTGCTATAGTGATGATGGAATGAAAGTTTTGGACCAGAAATTTGTTTGGTGAAGTACAAGAGAGAACCTGGCACATTTTTTTTAACTCATGACAGCGGCAGTGGAGTCTGCATAGAGTCTGCTGTACACATGGTTTTTAGTTTTTGTAGTGATGTAAAAGACGGCAACAACACAACTAAAAAGAAGATTTTACAGCTGTAGAAGTGACTACAGCATCACCACCATGCACCATACACAGCCAAATCAGCATAAAAACCCAACAGCCCATGGTTATATGCATTCCAGTTTAAAGAGGGTGTTAGTAGCTGTTGAGATCTCTTTTAGTTGAACTTTAACAATGACACCCTGATCTGGAGGCCCAAATGTTTGCTACAAAAAGCTTTATATTTGTGCTGTTGACAATCAGAAATGTAGCTTACAGGCACGTGTGGTAAATCAGTTAAATTTTGGCTCGTTCCTTTTCACATTTTTCTGTTTCAGTTGTATGTGAAGAACCATTAAGCCAATGGCCTTTCCTGAAATGATTGATAGTGAGGAATGCTTTTGACAAAAAAACTGTCATTTGTAAGATTTTGAACAGAAACAGAGATAGAGGCAAAATCTGTTAGCCATGGTTGGCCTGTTTGTTATCTGTTAGCAAGCAAACACAGAGATTTAACCTGGTTCATACTGTAGTACTTTCATCCAAGGATCAGTTATTAACGTTTCAAACAAGACAGCAGCATTCACTGCAACCTCACACAAGTGCTTTCATGCTTTTGGTTACGTAGACTTTGCACATTCAGTCTTTGACCGGCCATCAGCCACAAGGACCTTAAATCCAAACCCCTATATGATATGAGGTGATATGAATTATACCCAGTTTGCAAGCTCAACTCATCATTTGCATCACAACCGTTATGTTGGTAACCGTGTTTTGAACATGTACAATTTCCTTTGGTAAGCACTTGGGATTTATGTTTTTTGATCTAACACATCTGAGACATACACCTTCAGTGGTGTAAGTTTATCACCGGTACCTTCATATCATGATGATATGATCATACTGTGTTGTCGTTTGACAAAATTCTGTGGTTTAAATGAATAATTCCAAGAAAACAATCATTCATATAATCCTAAAATTAGTTTCCGATGTTTCTACAGCGCACACATAAAGAGTTTTTCTTGATGAAATGCATAACAGTGGAGCACAGTTCATTGCATGAACATCAATTCCCTTTTTTTCATTTTACTGCATTATACTTAATATTGGGAAAATATTCGTATTAATATTATTATATCGATTTATACCATATCTCCCAGCAACAGGATGCCGGCAATGATGGGTTTGTGTTGGATGGATGGATTGACACCATACCACCAAAATGCCAAGTCATGTTTTGTTTTTGATTGATTTACGAACACGAACATTTTTCTTAGTGCATGCACTCTGCATTTGCATGCGTGCAGCGATCCCCGCATTAGTTCAGAGAATTCACACAATTAACTAATATCTCATTAAAAATGTTGTTGTGTTTCAGCATCTATGTCTTAAAGTAATTACGTAAAAAGGAACACCAGGTGTTACCTAATCTGCCTACTGATGATGCTTTCACAAAACAAATTAATGCCCAATGGTTCCCTTTGTCATAGTACAGAAGCAGAATTCATTATAAAAAGTATTTGGATTGATATTTGTGATTCTTGCCCTGGTTTATTTGGTAATAGACCAAAAATGATTTTATGTTATTGCACACCTCTAGCAGGCACAAAACCTAGAGATGCAGAACAAAACTGAGATTGACTCTTTTGGCAGTTTAACTCAGGGAGTTGCTACGACACAGGGATTAACTTTTAACATGTATGTGTTCACCTAAAAGACTTCATGTGTGGCTTATAGCTCCAAAAACAGCCCAAGATTTGCGCAGTCTTCAGACTGAAAATTTAATGATTTTCTTTGAAAGCAAGTATGAGGGGACACGGTGTCATGCACCTCTCATCTGCTTCAGCATATAGCTACAAATGTGGAACAGTACACTCTCTCCTGTGTTATTTTTCTCTTCACAGTTCCACATTTAACCAAAGGCGAGGAAACACTTACATACATCACTGCACTCAGATTTAGTGCATTTTCATTAGTCCAAGAGACCTACTAACACAGGACTGACAAAATAGACAAAAACACTCACCCCATGCCTCCTCGTCCTCTTGGTCCACCTCGGCCACCTCGGTCAAAACCACGATCATATCCGCCACCACCACGGCCTCCAAATCCACCCCCACGGCCCCGGCCACCACGGCCATCTTGACCTCCATAACCTCCATCAGGACCACCATATCCTCCACCTCCTCCACTCATCGGGGGGCTTTCATCTCCAAATCCTGAAAGAGAGTTACAACAATCAGACCTCAACAGATGTACCTGTTTGAGAGGGATTCACACACTCTAAATGCCAAAACTGAATTATTCCATCCATCCATTTTCTACCGATTATCCGGGGTCGAGTTGCGGGGGCAGCAGCCTAAGCAGGGAAGCCCAGACTTTCCTCTCCCTGGTCACTTCGTCCAGCTCTTCCCAGGGGATCCCGAGGCATTCCCAGGCCAGCTGAGAGACATAGTCTCTCCAGCGTGTCCTGGGTCTTCTCCAGGGTCTCCTACAGGTGTTATGTGCCCTGAACACCTCACCAGGGAGGCGTTCGGGCCACCTCTTCTAGCTCGAGCTCCTCCCGGATGACCGAGCTTCTCACCCTATCTCTAAGGGAGAGCCCAGCCACCCTTCGGAGGAAGCTCATTTCGGCTGCTTGTACCCGCGATCTTGTTCTTTCGGTCACTACCAAAAGCTCGTGACCATAGGTGAGGGTAGGAACGAAGATCGACCAGTAAATCGAGAGCTTTGCCTTTCAGCTCAGCTCCCTCTTCACCTCGACAGATTGGTGCAGAGTCCACATTACTGCAGACACTGCACCGATCCGCCTGTCGATCTCCCGCTCCATCCTTGCCTCACTCGTGAACAAGACCCCGAGGTACTTAAACTCTTCTACTTGGGGCACTACACCCCTTTTGATGAAACACGTAAATGGTTCAAAGTTTTCCTTGCCCGGACGCGGGTCACCGAGGCCCACCCCAGTGCCAGGCCTGGGGGTGGGGCTCTGTGGCGAGCGCCTGGTGGCCGGGCCTTTACCCATGGGGCCTGGCCGGGCACAGCCTGAAGAGGCAACGTGGGACCTCCTTCCTGTGAGCTCACCACCCATAGGAGGGGCCAGAGGGGTAGGGTGCGATGTGAGTTGGGCGGCTGCCGAAGGCCGGGACCTTGGCGGTCCGATCCTCGGCTGCAGAAGCCAAAACTGAATTATAAAAATAAAAACTGTGTAATTGCACAGTCTGCTTGATTTATTTATATCCAAGTCACTCTAAAACTGTGTGGCTATGGTACACTGTGCTCTGCGACGAGTTTTAGGGCCACGTTGAGGATGATTTTTTTAAATTTGTAATGTTTCGCGAATAAAGTTGTAATTTTACAAGAAAAAATTCTGAATTACGAGATTAAAGTTGTAATTTTATGAGGGGATATTGTATTACGGACATAAACTTATTGCCAGTAAACTATAAAGTAAGCAAGGGGACAGGCAGTCTCCTTGAGACAATTGTTACCCAGGAAGCTGTCAAATTTTCATCAGTACGTCATTTAAATTTTGTCCCCTGTTGGATTCATGTAAACTTCATTTCATTTGAAAAAAATAAAAAAATAAAACGTCAACGTAAAAAGTTGATGTATTCTGATTCCTTACCTCCACCTTGACCATACTGGCTCTGCTGGCTGTAGCTCTGTGGAGGGGGCGAGTTGTAGCTTGGCGGCTGATTGTAATGACCTCCTCCGTGTTGGGATGGTTGTTGGTGGCTCGCACTGCCCCCATAGCCACCAGTCTGACCTCCACTTCCACCGTAACCTCCACTCTGTCCACCACTGGGTGGCTGGTTGTAGCCAGAAGATTGTGAGTTACCTTCATAGCTGGTGAAGTTTGGGAAAGGAGATGCATTAAAAAACTGGTAAAACACCTCCATCAAGGCCACACAACTGTAGCACTAAAGCTTGTTGGAAGAGAAACCTAAACCAGTAGTTTCCAAGACAGCTTATCGTGAGACTATGGGCTCTTGTGATCAGTCACAACTGCAGCATAACTGCATATTTTAAAAGGCTTTTCTTGTGTTTATAACTTAACCCAGAATGAAGAGGTTGGTTACAAAGTAGCATTGCTCATATTTCACCCTCCAGTAATCTCTACTCCTGCCAAGATGGTGCAAAAGTCGGTGTAAAAAGTAGAGAAGCAGGCGTCTCACCCTGCAGAGGATGAAGGCGGAGGCTGCTGCTGGCTGTACCCAGAGAAGGAAGACTGAGGGTTGTAGCTCATGTTGGAGGGTTGGTTGCTGTTGTTATAGCCTCCAGAGCTATAGGATTGATTATAACCACCACCACCACCACCACCACCACCCTGATTAGACGGTGGAGATCCATATCCTACATGGAGAAGACAGGAGACAGGACATGGAGTTAACTAAACCACAAAGTGTGACTGAAAAACTGTGTAGTACTGGACAGTTAATGAGTCTTTCTCTACCTGACTGGGATTGACCATAGCTGCCATATCCTCCTTGGCTGTAGGAGCCAGGGCTACTGTCAGAGCCCTGGTTGTAGCCTCCGTAGCCCTGCTGGCTGTAGCTCTGGCCAGAAGACTGACCATAGCCCTGGTTAGCACCACCACTCCCACCTCCACCATAGGACCCATAGCTGCAACAGGTTAAACCATATTTTTTCTCAAATACCAAACACAAATACACCACTTAAGCACTGAGAGTACGCATTTTTGTATAACTTTACAGGAATATCACAATCTGATCAATACATATTCAATGTTCATTCCATAGTTTCACATACTTTTCTCCACATTACACAAATTTAGGACCTGGATTTCATGTCCACAAAAAGGAACTGACGATTTCTAATAAGAATTTGCCACTGATATATGTATCTATCCTCGGTGTTTATATGAAAATCACGGGAGCTTTTTGTTAAGCATTGTGTAGATAGTATTTATACAAAACATACAAGTATTAGAAATCCCCTGCCACCCAATATGCAAATCCAGTGACCCCAAGTAGAGCCCTGACACCAAGGCTGAGATACTGTAATTTATGATTGAGGAATTACTTACCCCTGGCCTGAAGTTTGGGAATAATCTATGAAAGAAACAAAATGGAGTTTTAATATCACAATAAAGATTTTAAACAATATCAATCAATTGGGACTGATCCAAATCCCACAAAGCTTTATTCACATTACAATCACCCTCAAAATATAATTATATTTTAATGATGGTTTTAAAAAAAGAGAATCAGTGGGATGCTGGTTTATGTTGTCCAACATGGGCTGCAATCTAACCCATCAGATATAAGACAAGTTTTATTGTATGTTATTTCTAAAATTACACCGTCATCTTTTAATACGATGATGCGATGATAAACCAGCAGTGTAAAGTTACAGCTGAAGCTTTTATAATATGTGTTTTTTTGTTTGTTTTTTGTTTTGTTTTTTTTCTACAGAAGTGGCTTTTAATAATTTAAAACATTCTGTTTTGTTACATTCATTCAATAATTAAAAAAAAAAAACATTTACAAAGTGTAAAGTAATATCTCACCAGTGTTGGAATTAAAATAAGTACATTTAAAGTACTTATACTTGAGTATTTCCATTTAATGCAGCTTTACACTCGTTACTGTTCTGTAATCATGACATCTTTTGCAGAGCTGTTTTTCTCTGACACCATGTAAAGTGACTTTTTAGAGATACATGCGATAAAATGCAACATACACATTAATGCTGCACTAATATTATTGCAATATTATTAATATTATATGAATATAATATAATGGAACAGTGACAATTTACTGCACAATGAGTACTTTTTAAAGCACATTTTGCTGATGATAATGCTTACGGTTACGTACTTAGGTAATTATTACATTAAGATGTAGCCTATGCAGGCATTTTACTTGTAGTGGAGTATTTTCCAGTGTGGTTTAAGTACTTTTATATAAATAAACGCTGCAAACATCATACATCATTCCATCCCATCATTTTCATCTTCCAAATCACAACCCGCAGTTTGTGCTCTGAAAGGCGGGTCCGCTGTCTGAAAGTGGGTCAACGGCACAGGCGACATAGCTAGCTGACAGCAAAGTAGCCGTAAATGCTAACTGGATACACCGGTAGCTCAGTTAGCTGTGGTTAGCTTTGACAGCACAGCGATAGCTAGCCGGCAGGCTCCCCTCCGACCAGACAAGCTCTGCTGCTCTGCTGTGCGGTCCTTTTGTATTCTAACCGAGTAGCGTTAACCTGAAAATAACCTCAATGCAGTAAAATTCATTTAAACAGATTTAATTGGCAACTAAAGGTGGTTGTTTTATTGGTAACATAAGTCGACCTCAGCGTTTACCACTGACCCGCGTCTATCACTAGCAGGTCAACACATATTAGCTAACGAGCTTCTTGAAACAGCGCATTTTTCTTACCGTTAGATGCCATATCGAAGTGCGGGGAACAGCAGTTAACCTCTGGTAAAGCCAACCACACGGTGTGATGTGGACTGAACCGAAGAGGAGGAGGAGGAGCGTGATTGAGATGAAGATGGATGCACGAGCCCCTATACCAATATAAACAGTCCAGCCCCGCAGTTCCTCCTGCGGCCGCAGGGCGGCGCACAGCAGCCTATGTATTCTCATCATCACGTAAATAATAGATTATATTATTGAACATTTATGGTATGAATAATAATAACAAGGCAAAGACAGTACTAATATGGCACAGTTCAGACACGAATCAGTTGCAAGGTGCTTTTGAAGGGATAGATTGAAGAAAAAGCAAATAAAATCAGAAGCAGTTGATTAAATAATAATAATAATAATACAAATAAAAGTGATATATATACAGTTGTAAATGGTTACAGAAAAAATGGTTTTAAGAAAGCCTTATTAACAACGTTTGCCTTTTCAGAGGAAAATTTAAGTGTGTTTTTAGGCCTGAAAGAGTGTGGGGCTTTAAAAAAATAGTATGATGATAATAATAATAATAATAATAATAATAATAATAATAATAAAACAGATTTATTTACATTGTAAAGGGATAGAAGGGAGGCAATACTTATGAAAATAAAAAACAGTAAAATAAATGTGGCCAGCAGTGTCTTGGCAAAGTGCAATATTGTGAGCAACGGTCGACAAAATACATTTCACTTTAAGTACAAGGGTATAGGAATAGTAGCTTGCTTGAAGTTTCTTAAATAAAATTACTCTTTATGCAGAATCACCAAGGTCAGTGTTACAGAATAATATTATTGGATCATTGATTTATTAACATGTAAACTGTGCTTTCATCTTGTACCTGTTTGTTTTGGAGCTCATTTTAAATGCTTTATAGGCTACAATATACCATTGAATACTTTAAGCTATGACAATGCACCCCATTCTACAATCTGATCATATGATTTTTATGTTAAATCTTAATCTGAAGTATCTCTACCTGGTAAATAAAGTGGAGTAAAAAGACAGAAATTTGTTCATTTGACAATGTTTTTTATAGAGGGTATGACAAATTAACAAACACTTTGATGGTAAACTTGGACCAATTTCTAATGTTAGTGTTTGAACGGTGTAAATTCATTCTGCAGCAGTCGTGTTTTCTCGTCACCATGGCAGCAAAGTTTCCACAAAAGCAGCTCGACTTTTCTCAGGTAAGTAACAACACAGAGGACAATGAAGGTATCATCGCTGATTTGTCTTTTTATTTTATTTTTTTCTATTTCACTTGAGGACAGCCACTGATCTCTGTGATTTCTATTGATTTTTATCCGTGAAGCTTATATTATAAACTATATTTATCACAGCAGTAATGCTGCAACATATTTGCAGACTATGGCGAGGTCAAAGACATTAGTATGAAATACGACGTTGTGGTTAATTTCAGATTGATGCTAGCTTGAGATAATAAAAATCACGGATAGATAACAAAATCAGGTGTATGTCAGTGAATGAACTGAAGCTACATGGCGAGGCAGGAACTGTGAGCCATTTTTCTGTATTTTCTGGTTCATCTTCTCCAGACAAGCAAAGAAGCTGTCAGAGGCCTTGGCCGAGGTGTCAGCATGAACACTCTGAGAGATGGTGACCAGAGCTTGACCCACAATTGTTGTCGGTGTCACAATAAAGCAAAGAAGTCCAGACTGAGGCATCTGCATGAGAGCACCTTAAACTTAGGTGACATGGCACCCTGCTACACCACCACCCACAAACAGGTCAGCACACTTATGAATAATGACAAATGAATACACTTTCAGATCAGTCTGCGGTGATCTCATCATCATTCTGTCTGTTTCTTGGTCAGAATTATTCTGGACGGTCAGCTGACGGACGTCCTCTTATCTTCTATCTGAGAGATCCCAGCTTCCCCTCGCAGCATCAGAGTCAGCTAGATCTCAGCAACGACACCTCACCTCTGCAGTGCCCGCTGCAGTCACACACTCGAGACGTGCACAGGCCCATGCACACCGCTCCTGTAAGGTTGCAGCCATCACATCAGGAATATAATCACTTCGGGCATAGGTTTTATGGTTTGTTTTTTTATGGTTTTGGGCATATTTTGTGTTTTTTTAAGTTTTATTGGCTCCTTTTTATTTGATAATATAACTACTATGATTTTCTCACAGATTCTATAATCTGATTAATTCAGATTTTGTGGATTTAAGAAAAAATCTGTCTGTTGTTTTTTGTCTGTCACACGTTGTTGTAGGTGCCTATCTTTTAAAGATAACCTTTTAAAAAAATAATAAGTTAGTGTTGAATATTGGCTCTAATGCTTCAAGCTGCAAACAAACTGTGCAGCAATGTGCCAGAAAATGCAGAAGTAAAACTGCTAGCAAGTTAACTTGGATATAAACAATGTAGGTATTAATTTTTTGGGAAAAATCAGCTTGGCAAGGGTTTTATGAGGAAGGGAAAGTATTAATCACATCGGACATCAGGGAGAAGCACAGAGAGTTTTGGTGAGTCCGCTGTGGACTCCACAGGGCACCTTTAATTAGGGTGAGACTTTATTTATGATTAAAAATAGATCCGCCTTGATGGCCCTTATCTGTCTCTCCATTGATAGAATGTAGTGGTCAGAGATTATTGATATGTAGCTTTCTCTTTATTTATTTATATATCAACACTCTGGGGGCCTCTGTGTTTCTGTGGACCTTTATGAATTAATTTATCAGTCACTTAATTTGATAAATAAAAACATTTTTTTGTTGTTTTTGTTTTTTTTAAAGAACAAAATACTTTTTACGCCTTTGTCCCTCACACCCTCCTGTGTCTGTCTTGCTCCAGAGGGCCAACCCAAAGCTGGAAAACTGGACTCGGTATCGCAGTGGCCAGGACGTCAGAGAGATCACCAACCCACAGGATCCATCTGAGTACTGGACCACCTACAAAACAGAGCACAAACTCCAAGTAACTGACGGCTCGCCAAAGCTGGCCGGTGGGAGGCCAACGCAGTGGCACCAGCACAACATACTGACGGGTAGTGTGAATTCTGCATAACTTCATACATCAAAATGCAAATTCAGTTGTTCTTAAAACTAGCTTGTGTCTGCCTTGGCTGCACAGGAGTTATCAGAGGTTTAGTCATTTATTTGAGTGGGACTATTTTTTTCTGGTTACATGGTCAATCAATCAGACTTTATTTGCAGAGCACTTTTCATACAAGCAAAACTGTAACACAAAGTGCTTCATACAATAAAACCTGAACACACACACACACACACACACACACACACACACACACACACACAAATGCACAGTCATGGGGGTAATAAAGCTAGACTTTCTAATTAATTAGAGCACTAAAAAAAGAGTACTCATTAAAACAAAAACTAAAGAAAGGCTATCGTGAGGAAACATCAGAGGAAGGATAAAACCTATAGATAAATATAAATAAATATAATATTGATACTGAATAACTAACTAAATAAATAAATAAATACATAGGATAAACTAAATAAGAGATAAAAGGCAAATAAAAGTAACAGAGTAGCTCAGCTTTTACACTTTTTTTTTCAAAGAAATACTGTCATACTCTGGTGAAATGTCAGGAGGGTATGAAAAAATAGATACCGCCCAAGCCTAGCAGACAGAGCGTTGTTTGGACCTAATGCCTCTGATTGATTGTATAAAGTTGCATTTTAAAAACAATCACAACTAAACAAATTTTCTGCAGGTGAACAGAAGCAGACAGAAGGTCCAGGGAGACCCATCAGGCGGTCCAGAGACGAGCTGCTGCGGGCAGCCAGGCGCTGGGAGACAGACTGCTGTGCACTCAGACTCTACTGACACATTACAGCGATTACTGAGGGATGTATACTGCACCGCCTGACAGGAAATGACTGCACAACACCCCTCCATAAATATATGATCCTGGCACTTCCATGACTCCTGTCTGATTTGATGTTTCAGTAAAAGGATGAACACTGTAATGAAGGTAAAGGTGGGGAAATACCTTCTCATGTGTCGCTGCAAAGTGGCTCATTAGCAGAAGTCCTTAAATATCTGACTTCAATAGTAAAGCTGATTTCTCCTTTGCAGTACAAATCAATGAATATCCATGATAACTCGATAATGTAAAGTAATTTTTTACTGCAGGGTGTGCGTCAGACTTGCAGCAGATCACACTGGATATTTAGTCTGGCATGTCACCAGATATCTTTCTCAAAGAACTTCTTGTGGAAAGTGAGAACAGCCCTGGAGGGAAACAATGCTGAGTTTGTCATGCAAAATATGCACAAGTTACAAAGACTTTTTAAAGGAATACTTCGCACGCAAAGTGACTATTTGTCAACGGCGTGTTACATTGAATTTGTGATGTTTTCCCATGCCTCTATGGTGAATCAAAAAAGGAAAATATTCTTTAAGGATGAACAAATGGGGACTTCAAAAACAGAAAACCTATATCAGCTGTTTGCAAACTTTCACAGTACTCATACAGTATAGTCTTATTTAACCGGTTATTTAACCCGGCTTAAGAAGCACTCATATGCACGTGTGCTCAGGCACATTACTGGTAGGCAGAAGTGTTTCATATTGTAAAAGTTCTGGTGAAAAGGCATGGGTTTGGGAAGTACAGAGCAGACTACTGGATAAATTAAACTTGGATTATACTGTTCATAACCTGAAATTCATAAGTTTCTTCCATTTTCTGTTCAGTCTTGGGGAGTTGTAAACTACATGTAATTTAGTAGTATTGCAACATTTTGCAGCAGCTTGTAGTAAAACTTAAATAGTTAATTATTTTGCTACATTTATTACATTTTTTGTGTGGTTAAACTACTGAAACTACAATTTGGGGCCATAAAAGATAAAAAAAATAAATGATTTATTTTTAGTTAACTATTGAGTCTCTATCATTGCTGAACCCTCTTTAAGCAGCCACACCACCTTTGGCTTTCATTCTGACTGCTGTGAACACACGCAGGTAAAACATTCATCAGGCAGAATTTGTACAAGTTTGCTATTTCCAGTTGAAATGGGCAGGCCAAGATTTCCACACAAAACACATCAGATCTAACAGGCAGATAAGCATGAAATTCACTTATCCTCTTCAGAGGATTATTATTATTTTTAAATTCCAAAAACCTGACTGTCCTTATCAAATGAATGCTATAATGCTGTGAAAATACAGCTGCTAGTACAACAGCAGTCATCCGATTCAAACTACAGGAACAACCCACAAGAGGCCAGTGAAATTTCATTTAAACCAAACTTTATTCACTTCGTAAAGAACTCCAATAAAGACAAAAAATGAAATGAGTTTAAAGACAGTAATCAAACCAGGAACAATGAGATCAAGGAGGAAAGAACACGGATAAATAACGAGTACAGAAACAGAGGACTGACAGACACAGAGTAAGGGATAGGCCTATTTACACAGAGACCCCACACCAGAAACACACTGTGGGGTTTTATAGAAGAGCTAATAGACCAGAGTCCAGCTAGCAGCGGTACAGCAGTAGGCTTGTATCTACAAACAGTTGCACTCCTGAAGAGCTCTGCTTTAAATCCAGTTTTGTTTCAGCGTTATTTTAAACACAACCACAGCAGAATAAGCAAAAAAAAAAAAAAAAAAAAAGGTAAAAATTTACATGACCTGTCCTTTTGTGACAAAAGCTGTCCTGAAAAAGAAAATACTGTGAGGAATCTGAGAGATTAAAATGATGCAGTAATGCTACAAAAACTGCTCAGTAGTCACTTTGTCTATGTAGAGGGAATGGCTTAAAAGCATTACTGACATCTTAAAGTGAAGCACACTTAAACTAAGAAACAGAAGGAAGATTTCAGCTTTGTGTACATTGCAGGGGGAGTGTGTGCCTGTGTGTGACTGAGCATTTCAGTGCTGTGTATGAACTTGTAACAATATTTTAGTTAACCTTCATGTGGTGGCCGCATGCATGGCAGATAAATTCAAAGGAAATAAAAAAACATAAGTGGGTGATGAGGTTCAAATGTCAAAATGTGGGCGCGAGAAATGAAACTTATCAAATGTGTGAAAATAAAAAAAGTGTGTCTTGCTCTGGGGCAGAGACTGCGGAAGCAGGAGGCTCTTTTTTAAAACTTCTGTGCTCCCCTCCGTCTTTTCTTCAAACAACTTCCTTCCACCTTCCACTTTGGGTCGCGGATCATCTTTCAGTGATTCCCCTCCACACTTGCGTCTACTCATTCTTCTTCTCCTTCTGTTTCAGCAGTTTGTTAATCTCCCTCTTGGCCATGGATGCATACTTGGTGATAACACCGTGCTGGTTCAAGCCAGGCAGCAGCAGCAGGAAGCTCACTGCACAGAAAAACAACAACAACAAAAAAAAAAGCATGTAAGTGTCAACAGCTTAGGAGAGCCACAAGTTAATCTTTTAATCATGTCTGCTAACCACATGGTTAGCATGTATATATATATATATATGCATTTAAGACCAAAGACCTTAAGAGTACACTCAATTAGGTCCATGTTATTGTATTAACAGGGCTAGTTTGATACATTGTAAACATAAAATCTTTAACACACCATGCAGCTAGTCCCAGCATGAACTTTTTATCTAGACATATTAACTTTTGGTTATGTTTTTATGACAATTTTTTGCAACAATTTAAAAAAAAAACAAAAAACAGTAAAACAGTTAAACATACAGGATCTGAAAGCAGGTAATGTGAAATGACACAGTGGTCATACGATTATCATACACAAATCATACTGATGTAGTTCAGAACTTTAAAGCCCCATTCATGCATGCACTGCAAACTACAATGATCTACACATTACTCAGAGGAGCTGGATTTTAGAACGCACCAGTCTTGATTTAGTGAAGTCAAACATAAAAACAGACTTAATCCTGCTAACCTGTAATAACAGAGCAGGTAATTGTTGAGAGAATTCACGATGAGTGAGTAGGGAGTGTTGATGTTTCTACCATGAGGTTTTCTGTTGATACGGGCAAAATCCGAAATCGTCAGACAGACTAAAAGGAATGGCGAGACTGGTGTTTATGCCCAAATTAAAGCGGGCTGTGGTTTGGCAATGTAATCAGCATCATGTCGTGCCTCCTGCACGCTCTGGATATCGTCCAAAGTTTATATAAGGAAATGGCTTACTATTATTTGAGTAGTGTATGAAAAGCTGCAAAATAGAGCATTATTTATCAGCTTGGTCTTTTCCCCAAACTCATTTGTTCAACTATTTAAATTAACATTTGACAATCTGGTTTTAAATATGCAGTGTCTCAAACATTACAACAAATACTTATTTTCAGTGGCTGCAGAGATGATAGGACCCGTGGGACACCTATATTGCTGCATTTAAGAGAAACTTGCTAGTTTTTATTTTTGACAAGGAAACTAGTTTTCTTGGTTTTTGACAAGAAGGAGCTCAGCACATATTGCGCTTGGCGTTCAAAACACCACTGCTAGGCAACTAAAACAAACAGTTGCCAAACCATTGACAAAACTCCCTGATTTCTTATCAAATGGATGTTTTCTACATTCCAACACCACTGAGGAACCAAAGACATGGAAAGAGTCAACCGGGCAGCTGTCCAGTTAACTAAATGGTGAGTGGTTCACTTCACCTTCTGAGGGCACCATAAAGTGAATATGATCATTCATACAGAAAGTATTGATTGTGTGATTAAGACCTAGCAACATGAAAACAGCGTGTCAACTATGTGAACGTCATCCGAGATTAAAATAAAGAATTCTTTGTCATTTGAGAGTCATGCACCCCCTGAAGTCATTTCTAGTCCATGCTGTAACCTTAAGATGAATGCCTGACATGTCTCAGCTTATGTAACTGATGGTAGGCTCCCACACAGACAGCAGACCTGCTGATTCACCGACTGTCACTTTCCCTGAGGCACCGCTGTGCAGCTGTAAAGCTGACAGGAGTTGTCACAAGAGATGATTTCTACTTTCACTGCACTGTACTCCCATTTAGATTTTAGTTAGCAGTAAAAATGTTTCATTGTAAATCAATAACAAAATGACAGCACTAATTTAATATCACCATGACTGTAACAGTCTGCATTACTGCTGCAATTCTGAGTCACAGTACCAGGAAACCTGGTCATGAGGACAAGCTTCTCCTTAGATCAATGGATTTCATTTCTCATGCTGCTCTGTAATATGTTGACTTCAAACAGAAAAACTATGCAATTTTTTATTGACATTTTTGTGAAATTAACATAATCCCATAACCCTGTGTACTTTTCAAATGTTCACTAGATATGTTGGAACTGATTTAGACCTCAAATGTTCACCTCATCCAATGCCGTAGACAATGTAGACATTGTCATTTCACCCCCAAATTCTCATAACAATGCTAATCCAGAAGATTAGAGGACCAGCAAAGGAGGATTAAAAAGGGTGTTTTTCAAACAGTACAATGACTGCATGTTGTAATATACTCACCAATCAGGTAGGTGAGGAACAGGTTGTGCACCTGCTGTCCGATCCAGGCCACTGCCAGCAAGCTGCTGATCACTGAGGCAAAGTACTGTGGAGAGCAGGGAGGTCACATTACAGTCAACCCACAGTGGTTCAGCTACTCAAACACACAAACTGCATCCTGACTGCACACGGGGCATTATTTAATGATTTTAAAAGACTCATTCCCCTGCAACATTAAATATTTTTTTATTGTTATCAGAAGAACATATGCTGTCATTTTAGAGTAACCAACAAAGCAGTCACTGAATCAAAGAATGTGATTTAACAGTGTGTCTAACAGCGTAATAGCATGCTGTAAAAAACCCGTTTATCACAGCCTGTAACCCAGTTTGAGGCCGGCTAAGTGGAGCAGCAAAGCCAAATCAGCTGAGGATATTTTTATCTGGAGCACAGAAAAAGATCCCCATTGTAACAAATACATAGGAAGGCTCCATTTACTGCAGTCAGTGCAAGACTGCAGACAGCTCTCAGGCTGACGTCTACAGTATGTAATGGCTTTTAGTGACAGATTCAGCCTTTAAAAAACTTTTATATTGTTTTTACCATTTTGGGCTTCTCCTCCTTGAGGGCGCAGAGACGCTTCCACCAGCCCACAACACGACGCTGAGTCTTCACCAGGTTACCGCAGATTTCATGGAAACGCTGCTGCTGCTCAGTGGTCCTGTGAAAAAGGAGAGGTTCAGGACAAGGATGTGATTAAAAACACAGCACTAACTATATCCTAGCAGAAGAGTTATCTGTACAAAGGTCTGAAGGATGTTTTGATGGACAAATAATCACCAACAACAGCTCTTAATGTGGTCATCAATAGGTAGCAGACAAGTTCAGTGTGGTTTGTCACATTGAGACAGCTGTCCTTAGTTGTTAAAAGCTCTGATAGAGAAAACACCCTGTGCTTGTGTGTTGTAGTGCTGTAACACTGCAGAGATTCAACCCTGGCAAGGACAGCAGAAGGGCCTGACTGGAGGTGGAGAGGAGGGCAGCTGGGAAAAGTGGCCTTCATTTTCTGCTTAGCCATCGCCCCCTATTTCCGTCCTTGTTGTCAGGGAGCCAAACGTGGACCGTGACCAGAATTCGAATGCTCGATTCAAGCGGCCCTCACAGACACACTCCTATCTGGCTGACTCTGCTGTCTTGTAAAGCTGCAGGCTCAGCAGCAGCCTGAGCTACACAGCGTGTTCTAAAACAATCTTGATCAGATTTGACAGATCAATATCTAGAAACATAAAGCTGCTTTTTAGAAACTGGCACGTGAGTTGGTACTACCAATCCCCTAAGTAAATTTCCACCGTACCTTAACACTGACAACAGGCAAGTACTTTTAACCTACTCAGAGACCAACAAATTCAAAGCATAGCAAATAAAACCCCAATCATAACCATTTTTCTCACTACTATGACTGGACATGTCTGCTGCGTCTGCCTGTGGAATGTGCAGCAGTGCATAAGGGTCCAGGTCATGCTCTGCTGATACAGGGTTACATATTAAGAGGCTGAAAGTGCCTAGTGGAGGACAGACGTCCAACACCCTTTGCCAGCTGCAGGCTGTTACTCTATCCTGTCTTGGGTGTCTAGTTCTCAGCATGAAATACGCACAGCACAGTGAAGGGGCTGTTCGGAAACCACAGTGTAATGTCAAAGCTCCTTGACATGGCTGGACACCCTATAGGACAGGTTTCAGGTGGCAACATTTTGACTGTCTTCTTAGGTAAGGCAAAAGGAAGTCTGTCACAAAGAGACAAATCCCCTTTTCCTCCTAAGTGATACTGAATGGTTCTTTGGCTCAGATCAGCCCAAGAACATAGAAAATCTCCCACTGATGATTTGGTTCCAAATTAAAACCCCTTCTATTGTCTTGTGCCATGGCTATTGACAAGACAGCTAACAAAGCCCTTAGTTTCTATGGAGCCAGAGCAGTGACACTATTTTTTTGCATTGAAAAACAAAACATTGACACTGAAAAAAAAATCCATCAAAAAGGCATTAAAAGTGATTTTTCATTTAAAAAACCGACATTTGTCCAATCAGGTGTAGATGTCTATGTTGATATACAGTGTATTACAGAAAAAGCCTCTACTATCACTAAGCCTTCGAATAAAACACAGGGAAAATGACTTTGAATGCCAAATACGGTTTTGATAGCTTGTAAATAAATATATAGGAAATTATAATCTAGGTAAAAACCAATTTATTGTTTCCCCCTGCCAATGTGACTTTTTTGTCGTGCTCTTACCACTTATTGGAGCCAAAGACCCTGGGTGCGAGCGTAGGCACCAGGTAGTCTGCTAGGCAGAGCAGCATAACAGCGCAGGAAAGCCCAGTCAGCACTGATGGGTCCAGGTAGTAAATCAGCCTGAGGGAGGAGGAAGACAAAGTAGTCAGGCATGGTTAAGAACCAGTTTAATGCCATCTATTCTCAATGCAATGACACTGAACAAAAATATAAATGATAAACTTTTGTTTTTAGTTTTTTTTACAGTGGTCTTTTACTGTCACCAGTCCAAGACACACCTTTACAGCTATCATCAATCATACTGTTTAATCATCACCTTGATATGCCACACCTGTCAGACAAAATTTAAGACTAAAGTTCCAGAGAAATGGGCTAGAGCTTTTGTTTGAACATATTAAGTCTTAGATCAACAATTTATACATTTGATAACATTAATGCAGTAATAAAGTTTGTTGCTAACATCCTCTTCTCATCTTAAAATGGCTTCAAACTAGCTGCTTGTTGTGATTCAGCAATTCTTGCACATGTATGCTGTAGCCGTAATGTTAAAACCAATCTGCAGAGAGAATGCAAAAGGCCATGTACAAAGACTGACTGGGAAGCAGAGATTGAGAGGGAGGGAGTGTGCATTTTGCAACATAAAAAAAGGAATGCAGTGCACTGTGTTAGCCAAAAAAAAAAACGCACCCAGTAGCCAAACAGAAAACAGTCTCTTGGTGTTCTAGTTTGGATTATTCATCTACAATGTTATTCAAAAACTACTCTGACAAACAAAAGAACATTACAACTTCAGCTCGTTTAACCAGTCCAATCCAGTGTAATCTACATTATTTCCTTCTTCAGGCTTTGTCTTTCAAAAATGTGGGATAGCTTAGCATAACCTTTTGAACACAGGTTTCAGGACACTCATCCACCTGTGAAATAGATTCTGAAACAGAGCAGCTAAGTTATTGTAGATACCTCTGGTTACAGATATGTCTCACTGCTGAGTGCAATGAAATGAGTGCAATGCCAACTACGTGCCCAGCTGTGTGTGGCCCTGTGACGCAGTTCACAGTGAAATGGACTCACAGGAAAAGCACGGTGGTGGCGCCCATCAGGGCACCTGGGAACCAAGGCTTCTCCCAGCGCAGGACACGATCCCCGGCCAGGATCACCTCACCCCAGCCCTGCAGCTGCTCCTCCAGCTGAGCCGTTTCCTGAGCCTCAACACAAAAATATTCACATCACAAAACTAACATCCACAACTAATTTGTCTTATCTTGAAACGTGATAATAAGAAATATGTGCAAACTTTGGAGTGAACAGAAGTTATCTGCAGAAATTCATGAAAAGTAGTTTCTCCTGGATCAAGCTACTTGAGCTTGAATGTAAAACCTCTCCAATATTCACTCTTTAAAGGCCCATTTTACTCCACAAATGCAATAACCCCAAATCCCTTTAAAAAACTGTAAATGTAGGTTAATATGCGTTTACCTTGTGGCAAATATATCTGCAATTCAAAGCTTGAATTAAAATCTTTATTTAACTTAATTCTCAACCTTGTCAAAAGTTTAGCTTTGCTATACTTACACCTGTGTGGGGATAAATCAATTGTAGTTGTTAATATTTATAGATTATATTGAATGTACGAATATAAACTTAACTAAACCCCAAGTCGAGGTTGTGGGTGCCTTAAGCGATAAGCAAGGCAATGATAACTGCATTTCCTACCACTGATATGACTGTGCAGTATATACCTCGATGCTGCAAAAAGGGGAAATGAACAGCGCTACCACACATTTCTCAAGATACGTCGAGTGGAAATGTCATAACTCAATTTCGGGCTTTAAAGTTTTAGTTAGCACCCGCTAGCACGGTTACAAAGGGAAACCTCTATTCTGAAGCTAACTGGGTAAGGCGTATTAAACTATTAGCAAGCTAACTGGCTAGCTGGTCGGCTAGCTGACGTTAGCCGCGGCGACACTCTGACAAATAGATAAGCCATCAAAGCTAACTCGCTAGTTAGGCTGCTTGCTGCTTGGTGGGGCAAAGTTTACGATAATGGCACACATCTATAGAAAAAGGGGGAAAAAAATTGCGTGAACGCCACAAGATTGGCAGTTAATGCTAACTAACGTTACTGTTACAAACACGCCCACAGCAGACAGAATACCTTTAAATCCACTGGCAAACAAAATACTCACAAGCATATTTGCGCTTTTGTTGTCGCCTTCAGCCATCGTTTCTGAACCGCCGTCGGTTAGTTTGCTATCGTGAATTTCGTTGTATTTTAATAGGGAAACGACCCCGCAGAGCAGCAGCAGCAGCACACGCCTCCTGTACTGGCTTTGGCGTCACTAACGGTCGAACTCTGGCAGGATGTATTTATGTGAAAATTTGCGTCAAAATTAGCAAATGGCATTCTGGGAAATGTAGTTTTGTACTCGTTATGTGAGCAAGAATGTGGTTATAAGCCTACAAGGAACTTGTTTTGGAGCATTGTATTGATGCATAGCATAAACATTTAAAAGCAAATGAAATCAACAATAAAAGCAAGCATTGCATCAAATCAAGAGATAAAAAATACGATAGAAATCTGAAAAATGCTATAAATTATGTACAATATATCTGAATAAAAATGAGAGAGCTATGCAGCTTTTAGAAGTGGAAGTTATTGTGCAGAATGTGCAAAAACATTTTCCAAAGAATGTAAGGTACAGGAATGATAGCCCAGGAAGTGTGTGTTAATGTAACAGATTAAATAGATAAATATGTTAATGTGAGGTGTAGCTTCTATGGTCCTGTTGATGAGACCTGCTGCAGATGAAAATAAACTGTTCTGTGGTGTGTAGGTTTTGGTCCTGATGAACCTAACCCTCTTGCCATTGCAAGGGCCCACATTTTGTTTCATCATTTCGGTTGACACTGACACAGAGGCTGAGCAGTGGGTGTCCTCCCCTAGAAATTTTTGTCAAAAAAATGTATGTCAAACACTTAATTTTCTACATTCTGGTTATGCAACAGTTAATGGCAAAAATCTTAAATTTCATCAGAATCCCCTGCTCCTTTCATGTTGTTGTTTTTTTTGACTAGAGAAAAAATGACATTCTGACTTCATCTGTAAATTGATTCATATCTGCAAAGAAATTCAATAATTAGTTTGCATGCAATCTACAATGCCAAAAAAAATCATGCAAGACCTTGTTTTGTAAGGTAAATCCAGTTTGATTTCAGATTCATTTTTTTTGTTTGTTTACATGGAGTACAAACAACATATACTGTAGATTAATGATGAAACAATGGTACCAAGCAAGAACTGAGTGTTACATAAATTTCTTTAACAAATGTGGGCCCTAATTTTTCAAGAAGGCATAGAATCAACAGATAATTTTTGGCATACCCTGTTTGTTTATAATTTAAATGTAATTGGTTACGTTTAAATAGGCATTTTCTTAACTGCTAACCTTTCTGATAAGTAAACCTGGACTACTGATCAGTCTGAAATGCTAAACAAATATCATCATTGAACCTTCCTTTATATTTTTAAGGTTGCACTGCAGTTCTCTCCTCTGCCACAAAGGAGCAGTATTAACATAAGATGAACCTTGAGAAACAAGCCTGAGGCTGCTGATGCTCCACCAATAAAGATCAAATTTTAACCTCGAGATTCACTCTGAGTTTTTACATTCATAACTTATTTATTTTTAAATTCTGGACATCATCAAAAGTATAAACATCTTTAGGGTGTGATTTAGAGAACAATGTTGACAAATGTACACCATCTCAGGAAACACAAAATACATTTTCTTTTTAATTTCCCCTGAATTATATTGGAAGGTGAAAAAATATTTTTGCTTTATAACATCAAGACAAGAGAAAACCAACAGGGTGCAAAAAAAAACCAGCTCTGGAGCTCCTGAAACATGTTTTCCCAGCATATTTGGCTCAGATTCCTTAAACATGAACTAAAAGGCTTTTAAAAATTGGATAACTATCAGGTTTGCTGTATGATGGTTACTTAGTTTAGTTTAAAACAAAGTATTTAAACTATATAAGCATATTATCAACTGAATATTGATGTTGGAAGTATTAAAATTAAAATTTGACACAGGCTTTGCTGCAAGACAGGGCCTTGGAATAAGATTAAAAAAAGGAGAGGGGTACTAAACAATTACAAAGTAACTGCCTCACAGAGGACTCTGAGGCACTCAGGTTGATGATCATAATTTACTACTGTACTACTTGCATTAGTAAGTTAATTGAAAATCTAGTCTCAAAACACCAGTTAAAAACTTTTATTTTTGACACTTACCATTTACCTGCTTATATTTCTAGCATTGCATAGGTATATTTGCTTTTTGCACCTTCCTTTTGGACTTTACTGCTAGTAATTATTGTTTCTATTTTGTTTTTTTTACACTGTCTTTATTTGTACATTTTCCTACGCTGCAAATGCTTGCATAAAATCCCTCATGATAAATCGACCACACTCAGCTTTTTCTAATATGTAATTATAGCTATTTGATACATACACAGACTCAAATACTCAAACCCATTCATATTTTTATTTATTTATCATGAAATATAAATAGACGGCGTCTTGTGCGTAATCTATACTTTTTTTCTTAACAATTCTAGATTTGTATTAAGCTATAAGAAGTGTACAATTTTACCCCAACACCTGAACGCACCACAGTTTAAAGTTAGCGTCCCGTGCGTATGACGTCACTTGGTTTTCATCTCGTTCCTCCTCTGGTTGGGGATCAGACCAGCTAACAGAGAGCTAACTAGCCGTATTTACTTCCCCCCCTACATTTCAGAAGTCCCAATTTATTACAAGTTCTGTTTATTGTGTGATTTAACAGGATATTATTTTATCGCCAAATTCCTTTCGACGCCGTTTTCTCTCCGCTGTCGGAGAAAACACTGGTACGTAACAAATACGTTAGCTTGCTAGCTTAGGTGGGAATTGTTCGCTACGCACAAGTGTGGTTGGGCCTTTTTGAAATATGTAGCATTAAATTCACCGCTTTGCCCGTTAAATTAAAAGTTAAAGAAGTGACTTTCAACCAAATTATAGCCAAATATTCCAATGTAGTATGTGATGGTTTGGCTCAGCTTTGAGTCAACATATATATGCTGCCGTACAGTCAGACGGAGCAACAGGCCCGTTCTGGCGCACGTGTTAATGCACGATAAAATTAACTTTAATCATGAAAACATACCCAAGATATGAATACGGATACACAATTAGACCTATCAAGAGACACGTAGTGTTTCAGAATGTGTACAGTATCCCTATGATAAGTCGCAAGAGACCTGTGCCACACTTAAAAATTGCCGCCGCCTGAATAATAGTTAGTGTTTCTGTGGTTTCATGAAACTGAGTTTATCTTTCTGCAGTTTTGTAAGCCACCTTCATACTATGCACGATTTAAAATACAGCCATGTCAATGTTCTTGAAACACTGCTAGTCAATATGTCAGCCATCTTAGAATAGCATGTCTCTCAGGTTTTTGTTTTTTTAATTGTAGCTTTTGTTTTTCATCTCTATTCCATTGTATGTTTGTTAAGTTAAAATACATCATGTATGTTTGATGTCAAGGGTGTTGGGTTTCAGTATTAATGATTCGACTTTTTTACTCTGTATTTTGGAGACATGCCCATTTAAAGATTTGTGTTAAAATGAAATCCTGAAATCTTTATGCTTTATATAGTCACTCTGAACCATCTGTGCTTCATGATGACACCATACAATTACAGGACGACAAGGGAAACCAATACTGTATCCCATGGGATTGTTACTTTTTACAAACATTGATTAATGCCCCAATTTACAATGTTTTATTACCTAATACCTCTAGTATTATTTAATTTAATACGTTTTGATGGTGCCTTACCATGTTACCCATTTTTATTATTATTATTACTACTCCTCTTACACTGCACCTAGTACTATACTTTTGTACCACACACTTGACTGCTCTGTAGTCCTGTATCACAATATATACCTGACACAAAGTAATAGTGCGTAATCACAGTATTCTATATTATTCTGGTGTGTGCTGTTTACATAGGACTACACTCGCTGCTGTTAATCATATCACGTTACACTACCTGGGAACTTGTTACTTTACCTCATAACTTTGTCTTTGATTGCACTTGAGTGGCTCATATTTTTTTTGCTTCTTCTCTATGCTAGTATGCTAGTAGTAGTTATGCTAGTTGTATTCACCTCTTATTTTATTTTATTTTTTCATTTATGATATCTCTGTTTATCTGTACTTATTTTTGTCCCTGTGCTATTAAATTGCTGAATTCCCCCTTATTTTTAATTTTTTTGCAGAGTCATGTACAATGGGATTGGCCTGACGACCCCGCGGGGCAGCGGCACCAATGGCTATGTACAACGCAACCTGTCGAGCCTGCGGGTCAAACGGCCGCGGGATGAGCGTGGTGGCGAACGTGATGAGAAGGACCGGGAGAGGCTGGAGAGTCAGCTCAACAGGCAGCCCAACGCTGACATCCTGGAGCACCAGCGGAAGAGGCAGCTTGAGGTCAAGTGTGCCGAGCTGCAGGACATGATGGAGGAGCAAGGGTAAGACATCAACTGTATTTTCACATCAGACTTTTGGACCCTCGGGTTTTGCTGACATGAATGGTGATATCAGAAATGAACCATTTGTGCATTCAGTTCCAGACTGCAACTGGAGACAAATTACAATGGAGGTATGTGTACAGTGTAAAATACTTTTCTCTGTTTGGGCGGTCAGGTACTCAGCTGAGGAAATCGAGGAGAAGGTGAACAGTTTCCGTATGATGCTTCAGGAGAAGCAGGAGCCAGCTCCCACAAGCACTGAGAGACCAACGTAAGCACAACGCAAAAACAGACAAGAACAGTTATGAACAGACAGTTCTGATGTAATAAAAGCTATGTGATCACTGTGGCTGCATCATAAGGTATTATTAGTTGTCATTGGTGCAAACAAATACTACAGGATGTAAATATTGAGGGACTTCAAGGTCCCTTTTTGGGGGAGGGGTTATTACCTTTAATTGATAGGACAGTGAGAGTGTGAAAGGGGTAGAGAGAGAGGGGAGACATGCAGCAAAAGGCTGAGGCCGGGCTCTAACCCACGGCCGCTGCGATAAGGACACATCCTCTGAACATGGGGCGCTGCTCTATCCACTGAGCCACCAGGCGCCCCGATATTGAGGCACTTTAATATTAAAATGTTAAACCCACATACTTCTACAATCAAAAATATGGTGAAATATAAACATTTTTTCACAAGTGGGTTGCTCAACATGTACTATTTCAGCATGATTGAACGTGCAGAAAAATGTGTTTGAGTTCAAAATGCAATAAAATCTAGAAAACATCAATTGTCTTTATCAAACTTTGAAGGCTGAAACAGCATTACAAGTATGTCAAATGTACTGTGCCACATAAAGTTCCTTTAAAGCATTTGATTTATTTGAGTTATTGTAGAGTGTCAGTAATACAAATCTGTTTGTTTTCCTTCAGGGTGACAGAGACTCATGCTCTGGCTGCAGCCAACCAGCAGAAGAATGACCGTCTTCGTGCTGCTTTTGGCATCGCCAGCGACTATGTGGACGGATCTTCCTTCCATGCTGACCGCAAGGAGAAAGAGAAGGAGAAGAGAGAACAGGAACGCATAGAGAGGGAGAGGCTGCAGCAGCAGAAATATACGTGAGTAGGACAAAACACAGACACAGTGCATATCAAATTAATGGCTTTTTCATTTTAATCTAGCAAAGTAACAGCTGAATGATGTAGCTAAAAATGATTGTCAGCATTTTACAGCCTTGGTAAAAAGACTTTAAAAAAGACAAAGTGAACATTTAATATACCGTGAGGAAGAGCTTTGCACACAGCTAGAAGTTAACATGTAGTCAGAGAAAATAAACCACTAGTGTACAGTTACACTAAGCCCATAAAAATATATGATCCATGTTTTTTAACACGGATAAGAGCAGTGCATTTGATTCAGTGCTTTATCAGCTTTTGGAGATTTTGAAACTACTTGAGTAACCCAACCTGATGAGTTAATTTTCTAGTCCTTCACTCTACAAATTTATAAACTGTATTTTGCATGAAAATGCAGTTTTTGGAAAGGCCAGTTATGGTAGTTTTCATGGATGTAATTTATTCTTAGAGCATACAGACATTAATCTTAAAACAAGCTTCCAGCTCTGAAGACGACACAGTTGCCAAATTGTCAGCTGATGGAATAAAGTTTATGCTGCATGTCTGTCCAAAGTGCATCTGCTTTTTAAGACATTGTCACATGTTGAATTTTTTTGTCAATCACAAAACCACAGTTAACGCATGAACAGCACCACTATGGCAACCTTCAAGTCAAGTCAGTTCTTTTATTAATAAAGCCCCATTAACTGTGTGTAATTGTGACTTTTCTATCACAAGAACTGTAGGCTGCCAATGGGCAAAGTGCAACCTTTTTTAGAGACCAAGTTGTCGCTGCCAAGTTTGCCTCTGTCATCGATCAGTGTCTGCTCACATAGGCAGGGCTGACTGCTGAAATTCACTGGTACATAAATATCTCAGGTTCCAGCAGATGGGTCAAAAGCAGAGCCCCGAGTGACTGAAATTATTAATAACTTACAGAAACATTGTGCGGTAATCCACCTTGTCCTCCCCTCTCTCTGTCACTGTTTCTCGCAAACACACACACGCTGCAGCGATTAATCCTCTCTGTCCTCATTCTTAAAAATTGTGTGCTACTCTAAAGCATAAAGCTGGTGGTTTGCCGGTCCCCAACCATACTCGGCATGTCACATAATCAGATATTTAGTGGGTGATAACCAATAGCACTGAAATGCCATAATTCTCAAATACCCAATTTGACACTGTGGTAAAAAGGAAAAATAATCCTATGAATTTAAGCATACACTCCTTCATTATAAAATTTGAATCTCACTCATCATCAATTCTTTGAATAAATCTAGATGTCTGTCTGTTGGAAGTATTTTACTAAAACTAGATGTCTTTCCTCCTTTTGTCTGAAAAGTTCATGGCACAGTTTGCATACTGGTTTTTGCAAATTTATTATTAATCCCTGATGATCTACCTAGAATGCTAAGTACTTCGATACACGACTCTTTCTGGGGTTTTTTTTATCCTCCGTCCTTTTCAATCCTTGTTTCTCATAATGAAAAACTCCTCCCACTCCTAGAAAGCCTTTAATTGGGGGAAAAACACATATTACAGTGTAATATGTTCACTTTTCACCCAGCGTTATTTCTGTTTTTGACTTAAGATCTGTTGCTCTCTTTGCTCTCTCAGGTTGGTGGAAGATTCAGACAACTCAGATTCTCCTCCCAAGAAGCGCAGTCGGAAGAAGAAGAAGAAAAACAAGAACAGAGACAGGTGAGAAAATTAACCAGATAAAAGCGGAAAGATTCCTGATAAAGAGTAAAAGTGACAGTTTTTTTCTTCCTTCTGTCAGCAGCTCAGAGAGTCCGTCCCCATCTCCTAGGCGAGAGAAGAAGAAATCCAAAAAGAAGAAAAAGAAACGGTATTCCATCAGTGGATTTTAATGTTACTTTTAATTATTTTGCATTGACCGTGATTATTGACTGTAACATTTTTGTTTCAGTGGGGCATCAGAAGAGGAGGAAGAAGAAGACAGGTAGGTGTTTGTGTCTACCTATCGTATCTGTGTTGCTATATAAGCATTCAGTAAAGCATTGTTTCTTTGTTTTTGTCTTGGCACAAAAAATGTAGTTTTATTTTAGTTTTCCCAATTTTCCTGGCACATTTTATACTGTAAATAGAAAATTGTATCGGAAAGAGGCTTAGGTTTGGTCCTTTTTCCGACAGCTATTGTTGCAAAACTGCTTTTTGTTAATATTGTGTTTATTTGGAATTGCCAAGCCTGCTTTTGTAATTTACTTTTAACAAATTGGGGGATTATTTGTGGCAGTTGAGTGGTACTGAATATATGGGATTACATTTAAATTTCTGTCCTGTCTGACCCTCACCCATCCAAAGCTCCTCTGATGAGAAGCAGAAAGTGTCAAAGAAGAAAAGAAAGAAGAGTGAAAGTTTGAGTCCTCCAAAAGCAAAGGCAGCACGACACAGGAGTGTCTCCTCCAGCTCTGCTCACAGGTATGAGATTCTATGATAATGATTATGTAATAAACATATTACTTTATTGAGAATCTGCGTTTCAAAAATGTATCCCAATCTGATGACCGAGCTAGAGGTAAACACACCTGCATCTGTGGTATCTTTAGCTTTAAGCACTGGGATGCATTTTGGATTTAGTAACAAAAACAAGAGTGGAGTGTTGAGTTACTACTCTTCATCCATAGCCTGTTTTGTTTTAAAAGACAGGAGAAGTTAATGACGTTAGTAACAGCAAAGCAGAACGTACTAAAGACATGTAGACCAACCTCTGACATTCACAGAGTAGTGGTGGTCAGTGCGTATTTGTATGATTCAGTGACTATTAGCCGAGACGTTTGTGTAAACATTCAGAATCCTTTATTGGACTGTTTTGGGGTAAACTTGATAGAAATCCGTTTTCCAGGCAGGGACACCTCATGATATGCATCAGACGTCAACTGACTAATGGATTTGGCCAATAGGACGTGTTACAAATGTGTATCTGTGGAGCTGAAGAGGGGAGTGTTGTGTAGAATCAGGCAGAAAGGAGCTGATCACTGGGTACAGCTACAATTATTCACTGGACCACAAAAGCACGGACAGCCCTATAAATATGAAAGTTTGTGGCTGAGACCTTCTTACTGAGTGATAAAGTTGCACCATTAGTCACCCAATAACCGCCAGTGTGAGTGATGAAGTTACACCGGTGGTTGGCAGAATGTTGCCATTTCCTGTATCCATCTTAAAAAGCCCTCTAGCGTCTCATATGAAATCCAGCCATAAACTAGGTTTTGACCTGGTCTTGTTTTTATGAATCATTTTGTAAATAGAAACTTATTCCACTCTAATGTATCTTTTTTACAAATAACATTTGATTTTTTCATCCCTGTCAAATACCAATTACAAAATACCAAAGTCAGTAAAATATTTCATCTTTGATCACTGTTTTGCATGGAGGCTTCTTCCACAAAGTCAAGGTAATGTCATTGTGCGCCTGAGAATATCAGGTTGACTTTGAGGGAAAATGACAGCTCAAAAAAAAGTAACACGATATCAGCAGATTAATCAGCTCTCTGCTTTTTTATGCTTCAAACTCTAAAAACCTTTTTTCCCTCTTATAACAGCCAATCTCCAGCTCCGCCGAGATCACGTAAACAGGACCAAACTGCAAGAAAAGCTGATGAAGGTAGAAAAGGGAGATCCCCAGACAGGAGGAGACGAGACTTTGAGGAGCACAGCCCTCATCATCAGGGAGGAGAAGGGGTAAGGCTGAGGCTGCTGCACTGGACCACACTTTCTTTAGGATATGTGTCTTTTGCTCAAAGGTTCCCAAACTAAATTTAAAGTGATTCATTTGATCATATAACTATTATTTACATAGAATTGTGTGGAAAATTAAACCAGCAAATTTTTCCTCTGTTGTCTAGAAGAGGCCCAATCTTGACAGAGAAAAACAGCGGCCGAGTGAGATGGAGAAGACCTCCTCTAAGAAGAGACATGACTCCTCATCCCCTTCTCCACCACCACAGACAGAAAAAAGCAGGGAGAGGGAGAAAGGGAGGCATTCCAGGAGTAAAGAAATTGAAAAAAGGAGGCGTTCCAGGAGCGTAGAAGACGAGAGAGAGAAAGGGAGGCGTTCAAGAAGCAGAGAGATGGAGAAAAGGAGGCGTTCCAGGAGCATAGAAAAAGAAAGGGGTAGAGGAAGGAGTCCCAGAAGCAAAGAGATGGAGAAAGGAAGGAGATCCAGGAGCAAAGAGATGGAGAAAGGAAGGAGATCCAGGAGCAGAGACAACGAGAGAGGGAGGCGTTCAAGGAGCCGAGAAAATGAGAGGGAGAAAGGGAGGCGCTCCAGAAGCAGAGAAGCAGAGAAAGGGAGGCATTCAAGGAGCAGAGAAGTGGAGAAAGGCAGTCTTTCAAAAAGCAGAGAAACAGAGAAAGGGAGGCGTTCAAGAAGCAGAGAAAAGAGGGACAAAGGAAAGGAGAGTGTTCCTCAGAGGACAAGACATGACTCGTCCTCATCTGGTTCTCCTTCTCCACCACCTCCACCCAAACAGGAGGCAAGGAGGGGAAGGAGCAGAGACAATGTGCGGGAAAAAGACAGGAATAGACAGGAGAAAAAGACGAGACACGACTCCTCATCCCCCTCGCCTCCCCCTGAGAAGGAGAGGGCCAGGAGGGAGAGGAGCGGAGAGAGGGAGCGCAGGACTGACCGAGATTTGCACTCAAGGGCACCAAATGAAAGAGACAACAGGAGAGACACTGGCAAGAGACAGGAGAGAGAGGTATCCCCTTTCCAACAGAAAAATGACAGGAGGAGGGATGGAGGACACCAGTCCCGCAACTCTCCGTCACCACCCTCTCGCGCACCTATCACTAATGGGCGGCAAAGAGAAAGGGAAGACGAGAAGAGAAGAGAAAAAGACAGGGAGAGTGTTAACGAGAGGGACAGGCATCTGAACAGTCAGAGGGAACAAGACAGAGAGCGAGGTCAAGAGAGCGCCAGAAAGAGAGACGAGGCTGTGCGATCGACCGCAGAAAGTAGGCGAGATGGGTCGAGACCTGCCGAGAAAGGCAGGAGCGAAAGACCAGAGATAAACGAGAGGCAGGAGAGGACAAGGAGCCCTCCGAGGAAGGAGAAACGGGATGACAAAGAGAAACAAGCGGAGAAAAAAAGACAGAGGAGCAGCAGCAGTAGCAGCAGCGGTAGCAGCAGCAGCAGCAGTAGCAGCAGTGATAGTGACAGTGACAGCTCCTCGTCCTCCTCTTCATCCTCCTCTTCCTCTTCGTCCTCATCCTCTGAAGATGAGGGCAAACTGAAGAAGGCCAGGGCAGCAGGGAAGGAAAAAAGCAGTTCCTCAAAAAGTGCGCCATCTGCCATCGGTGCTGCAGTTCAGCGGTATTTAGCCAATGGTAGAAAGGAAAGCCCCGTCTCTGCTTCAGAGGGTGATGGGATTCGACGAGCTCAGAAGGAGAGAGAATGTGGAAGAGACAAACGTGAGAGGGACAGCGCTCCCCACAGAGCTGCTGCAGAGACCCGCAAAAAAGGTCAGGAGCGATATAGCCCCACACAAATGGACAGCCCCACTCCACCTCCTTCCCCCTCCAGCAGAGCCGACGCCAGCAGAGGCAACAGCAGATACTCTTCCTCTGAGGCCGAGGCAGAGCGGTCGAGGGTGGAGGCCAAAGCTGGGGAGAGGGAGAGGGGCAGGGAGAGGGACACAGCCAAGAGGCCTGCAAGGTCCAGCCCCTCTGCCAGGAGGTCACACTCTCCACCTCAGAAAACCTCCACCACCTCCCCAGCACGTCGCACTCCACCAAAGCAGTATCAGGACCCCCTGCCCCGATCCAGGAGAGCCTCTCCTCCTCCAGCCTGGTCAGACCGGGAGAGAGAGAGACAGAGGGACAGAGAGAGGGAGAAGGAGAGGGACAGAGAGCGTGAAAGAGAGAGAGAAAAGGACAGAGAACGCGAGCGGATCGCCAGGAGGAGCAGGTCCAGAAGCCCAAGAAGGCGCAGCAGGTCCAGGTCTAGAAGTCCAAGAAGGCGAAGCCCCCCCAACAGGTAATATGAAAACTTTCATCTTCATATACTCAGTCTTTGCTGTTCTATACACCTGGCTACCCCTGAAAGATATATTTCACTGATATAAAGAGAGTGCTCACATAAAACTCCTTTTCTGCAGTAGAAAGATGCAAATACTTTTGAGATAGCCGCGACGTGACCAGAGAAAACAGCTCAAGAGGTAGAAAGCCTACAACTACCAGAATGCATCACACCTTATCACATCTCCTGCTGGTGGATGACATAATGTGAACTGGTCAGAGTGAAACAATGGTGACTGTCTGGTAACAAACAATCTCGCATTACAGTTAAACTCGAATCTAAAACATGTTTCTGGAAACATTTGAGGTGAGAAATATACAACACAGTGACAGAATCTTTGTTTATATTTGTTTTCTTCCTTTCTTTTTTTAATTTTCAGAATTTTACATACAATAATGGCATAGCCAGTTTTTTTGCTGTTGATTACAAAGATTATTGTAATACACTTTTGATATAATTGAAACTGTTTTAAACCAGCATTACATAAATACTCTATTTAGAAATATATTTACAAGAGTAAATCAAATATAAAGCCACATATATATGTGTACATATGCGCACACACACACACACACTCCTGCATGTATATGAATACACATTTGCATATGTGCACATACATTCATCCACATGTACATATATGTGCACACATACATCTATATGCCTCTTACTCCCACATATTAAGGGGAAAAAAAGAGCACGTTAAAAGAAACAGATAAATGAATCATAGAAAATACAACATAAATAAGAAAAAAGTAAATAAAATCGAATCTTTGTTTATATTTGATCAGTGCTGCTTAGATTTACTGTCTGATCTTGTTTTCGGCTTCTGTTTTCACCGTGCAGGAGGCACCTTGGGCTCACTTCCTGTTCACAAACTCTCACTATTACAGCTATACGAGGCATTTAAATATGTTTCTGGAAACATTTTTTGCAAGAAATGGGCAGTGCGATAATATAGTCTTGAGCCAACGAAACTCCTTCAGATGACAGATTTTCGGGATTGGGAGGAGTTTCTCTGTGGGGGAAAGAGGGGACATCTAGGCACTGGTTAAATGGAGGGAGTTTTACCACAGTTCATTTACGCATACTACCCACATTGTTTTGATACAAAGCTAGCGTCAAATTAGCAAAATATCCTTTTTAAATAAATGTCATATCTGATTAGTGATACATGGGTTTGACGTGCAGATTACCAGTGCTGGGGAGCTACTTTGAAAGAATAGCTTTGTAAGCTACCAGTTACTTAACACTGAAAGAAGCTGACATACAGCAAAGCTGCAAGTGGGAGAAATCTATATTAAAACTAGTTAACTAAAGGTAGCTACTCAGAAAAAGTAGTTAAAACACCTGTGTGTAAATAATCAAAATGACAATGTGCATGTGATATGAAACTTTGACAAAATATAACAAAAAGTCAAATAATTTATTGCAAAAAGTCACTTTTTCACAGGTCATACACAAACCAATAACAAAATACCTCGCTTTTCACAGGAAAGTGCTGGAACGTCAGCTTTGGTTTTGTTTTAGAAGCATCAAATTATGATTTTTTTTAAGTTGTAGATAAAAGATTAGCTCTTATCAACCTCATCATTTACTCTGATGTTATCAGAGAGCTAATCTTTATGCGGGGGCATTTTCATCAGTTTTTTATTGGACAGTTTGACAGTTAAGAGATAGACAGGTAACAGTGTAAAAAACAGGGTATCTAAATCATCTGTCTTATATTGTCCTCTTCCAGGTCCCGTCGCTCTCCCTCCCCGCAGCGGCAAAGGAGGAGCAGTCACTCCCTGTCCCGAGAAAGAGCGAGAGAGCGGGAACAAGAGAGGATCAGACAGAGGGAGGCAGAACAAGAGAGAGAGAGGGTGAAGGAGCATCTGCCCCCAAAAGATGTCCCACAACCCCGCAGATCCTCCTCGTCCTCCTCATCTTCCTCTAGCTCCTCCTCCTCCTCTTCATCCTCACCATCACCACAGAGAGAGATGAAAGACACAAAAGCATCAACAGAGAGAGACAGGAGAACAGAGCGAGAGGACGAGAAGAGAGACGGAGAGCAGAAAAGTCGTTCTTCCTCTTCACATCCCTCCAGAGACTCATCCCATGCCCCAACCTCAGGTAGGAGAGGCTCCCAGTCAGACTCCAGGCGCTCTGATGCGCCCTCCAGAAGGTCTCCAGCTGGCAGCCAACCAGAAACCAAACAGCTGTCACGAGATTCAAGCTGGAAGCAGTCGCCAGTGACGGCCCCTCCGCAGTCAGACCAAACGGTCAGAAGAGAGAGCGCTGTAAACGGGAAGGAGGCGAATGCAAACAAGAAAGACAACATGAGCAGCAGCTCCAGCTCCTCCTCTTCGTCCTCATCGTCCTCTTCTTCCTCCTCTTCATCATCCTCCTCAGACAGCTCTGACTCTGAAGTGGAGCAAGGCAAAGGGTAAGCCGAGCTGTGTGAGATAACTGTCAATTTTACTTATTCTCTAGTCCGATATCACAACACAACACACATCTATTGCACAAATTGCACACATCTGTCGCACAAAATTGCACAAATTGTGCAATAGATGTCTTGTGCACGGGGTAGACCAACATACTAAAAGAGCACAAGACACAGAAGTATCCAGGACTCTATTTTTAAGATCAAATAATAAAAAACAATTGTTTTTACTGATAATTCATAAATTACTTCCCAGGTATTAATAATTACCCTTGTTGCTTTTTCACAGGAAGACAGGCAAACCTCAAAGTTCTCCTTCCTCGTCCTCGTCGTCAGAGAATGAAAAGGAAACTAAGAAAAAGAGGTAACACAAAAACAACTGAAAACTTGGAGTCGCTACTTCACAGAGCTTCATTTCTGGTTTTCTTGTCGCTGCTGTACATGGCAATGATGCTTTATGCTACATAAATTATTATTGTGAAATATCTGCGACCGGTTGTACAAAATCTCCATAGTTTTTCCACTTGACAAACACTCCACCTTTTTTAAGGGTGTTTTTTTTGGGGGGGGGGGGGGCATTTTTCCCAAAAAATAGTGGATAGGTGAGAATTTTAAGTGTGAAAGGATTTTTATACCTGGGTATGAGTTAAATTAGAAATGGTGTCTTCATTACATAGTTTATCCATAAAAAAATGGCTAACCAGTGACGGAGTCAAAGTCAAAATGTGACAAAACAGCGTTTCTAGTAAGTAATTAGGCTAATAGAGCACAGAAGCACTTTCTACAGTTGTTCCACCTTCTCCTCCTATCTCACTGCTACCTCTCTCTCTCTCTATCTCTCAAACACACACACACACACACACACACACACACACACCTTGAAGGCATTGCAGTGCCGCTTGTCTCCTTTTTAAGCTCGTGTCTTGAGCTCTCATTGGCTGTAGTTCTCCAAGTCTCTGACAGGTCCAGATATTTAACCTTCTAGAAAATCTGCGGTGCGTCCGTGCTGAATTAGTGAGCCTCTCGGCTTCATCAGTTCACACACAGCGCTTGAGAGCCAATTTGCAAGTGCTGAGCCGATGCTGATTTGCCTCTGATCTTTAGCTTTTGTCTGGGCGCTCCAAAAAGTGTTGGCAAGTGGAAAATCAGGGCTAAAGTTGTGCAGTGTCAACTTGGTGTAAGAGAGAACTAATATTTTTTTCACATTTTACTCTGTACAATGATACTTATGAAAACATTTCCTTAAAAAAATATAATTATTGTTAATAACGGTTAATATTTATTGTTGATCAAATTTTGTAAATGCAGTATTATTTATCAGCCCTAAAATAAAGTACTGGTCTGACTCAACTCACCCGTCTAAAATCCAGCATGATGAGCTCTCAGGTTTCCTCTCTGAATCACTTACCATCAAACTCCTTAATGACTTGGATAGAACCACAGCTTAAAAATACACAAGAGATTAATATATGTATGCATTGATTGAGGATCCTCATATCATGTATAACAATCCACTGTGGTATCATTGGGTCGAGCCGTATTGATTGTCCATGAATCAGCAGCTGGAATAGGACAACACTGAGGACGGCTCTCACATCAGCAGCGTTTAGCTTCTCATTCTTCCTTGTAAAGATTCTTCATGACGGGATGAAAATACTGATTGTTCAATAAGTAAATAATGTTTTTAAAACATTGATTTTGCCGCACTTACTACATCCCCAACTGATATTTGGCTATCAGCTTTTACCTGTGATGAAATTTAAACAGGACTTCTTCAGTAATGTTTTGCTCTGAGACTTTGATTGACAGTTCTGTTTCTCCCTCACAGTCCCGCCATGCCTCGCAGGGTGCCGGCTGATTCACTGAGAGATTCTCGCTCGCTCAGCTATTCTCCTCCAAGGTATATGAGAGCAGCACAGCACTCGCCGAGCCGCAGGTCTGTAGTCAGTGCACGGCTATTAAAGAGCGTGTCAACAGCTTTACCAAAGCAGTCTAGTTCCAGTTCTTATCATCCTGTGTGTTTCAAAGCAAACAGTAAAAAGCTAGCTTCATGAAGTTTATGTATCATCATGATTTATAGCTTTTTCCTGTTTGATGCTTTCGTGTTTGTTTATTGTTTGTTTATTGTTTGCTTGTTACAAAAATGTTTATTTGACAGTTCACCATTGACACCTTTTATAAAAAAAAAAAAAAAAATTATTTTCCTCTTTTTCCTTCCTCGTAGGAGTGGCAGCAGGCAGTCGCCAAGCCGCTCATCAAGCAACAGACGAAGGAAATGAGCTGTCAGCTTCAGGCCCTTCACTTCTCCTTCTGTGTTGTTTAAATGTTCACCTCCGGCTGGTTTGAACTGGACTATAACATGGACCTCACAGCCAGCGGTCAGTAGATAATCCTCCGCGAACGTCAGAGGAGTCGTTTTGGTTCTGAGCCACCACACAGTAATCAACAATGCGTTTGTTTTTTAAGCAGCGATGACCCGAGGCTGGCTTGTACATTTCTTTTTATGAGCTCAATAAGAAGCGTACACATTCACACACGCAAACACAGTTAAGTAAAATGTAACCCTAACAATGTTCCTCTGTACTTGTACTGTTTGTTGCGTTCTATCTGTAGATATGAGCTGTCTGTATTTTGGTTATTATCATGTAACAGACTCAGATTTCCATTTAATGTGAGCAGAAACTGAAATGTGGTTAATTTCTTTGTTGAAAATGGTTAATTAAAGGCAATTGTACATTTTATTTGTGTGGAATCTGTCTATTTGGTTACTGTGGGACATTAAGCGTAAAGTATAGGGTTTAGTGAAGAGTATTTTCCCTCTTATCAACAAATCTAATGAAAAGTACACTGTGTATTAAAGCCTGATTTATCTTCTTCCTCTGTGCCAATAGAGCTCCATTGCTGTCCAAAAACTATTAACACATTAAGTGACCATACTGATGCGCAGGGTGACATGTTTCTTCATTGATCTTTGACTCTATCTCACACGCAACTCCTGCTACCCCAAATACTCACTAGAGCACCAAATGTGGATCAATCCGCAGCTGAAAATAGTCCCCAGCAAATGCACCTTTTTCTCCTGTATTATTTTTGATCTTCAGTAGTCAGCTGTTTTGGGAAATAATTAGCCTTCATATATTTGCCAGTTGGTTTTAAAAATGTATGTGTTCAATAGGTTGAGAGAGACTAAGAAACTGTTAATTTTGGTTTTGTTGGGATTTGTTAAGTAAAAATGTTCGATACATTCGAAGATATTTGTGTTATCCCTAAACATTGTCAATGCTGTAGGCCCATCATTACAAATTTAACTAAAGTGATTTAATTTAGTTAAAACCCACAGCATGTAATTTGAAACTGCAATAGTAGATAGTGTTGCTATGCATTTTTATTAAACTCTGCAGTCATAAAACAGGCATCTTAGTATCTTTCTTGTACATCTTTAGTATTTCTTAGAGTAAACAACATATAGCTTAAATTAGATGATGAGAAATATGTATGTTTTTTTTCTAATTTTCAAGTGACTTTAAGGGGAAAGTTTAGGTCAAATTCATATTTAAAGAGGTTGTTACCCCAACTGAGCTGTGTGTATGTAATTATATGTATGAGACACATTTTAGGTATTGAGCAGCTTTAAATCTTGTACAAAGACAGGTATACTAAACTGTTTCTTTGGGATTCATTCTAATTCATAGCTTCTTATGTTTTTCTGACATTTTTACAACATGTCCAAGCTGTTTGTATGAGGGTGAACAGGCTGAAGACGGAAAGATTACTCATGTAAACTGTGACCGGACACTGGTTTTGGCTGATGTTGCAATTTTGAAACTGGGATGGCGACATCATTGTTAGGTGTGTCTTAACTGGTAGTTTCATTTCACACAAATCTCAGATAATACCAATTCAGCACTGTATTTTAGCGTTTGTGATTAAAGCTCAAGCGGTCTTGTGAAAGCGGTGTAAGTAAAGTGTACTAGATGCTTTTTTACCTTTTGGTGCAAAGAAAATGTAGAAAATGGTTCGGATCTTGTTTATGAATTTGTCAGAGCTGACATTTGCACTGTGTTTAATATAGGACAAGCCTTATCCCAAAATATCCTAAATCTATATCATAGACACTAAGAATTCATTAATTAAGTTCAAGTTATTTATCATTTTCAGGTTCATACTTGTATTTTCAGTTTCCACAAAAACATATTTACATGCATTAATGTTCAAAAACTTTTTTTTTACACTGCTTGTACTCATATTTTGTCGGAGCACTCTGTTTTAGGACCTGTCTTTTTAGTTTAGTTTGTAACATTCTGCAGTGTGTAGCAGACTGTACGCATGTCTCTGTGGGTGAGCTTTGACACTTTCATCGTTTTTATATAACACCTATACCTGCTTTATATTAAAAAGAAAGAAAAGAAAAATAATATCGAAACATAAATGGTGCACGCTAAAATAAGGGATGGAATATAGCGTAAATAAGATACAATAGATAGTAATTGCAAATTAATAAACTGAATCTAAAGAGAATGTAGTAAATCTATATACAGAATTACAAGCATAACTATATACATATATAGTTTGTGTTGTCATTTATTTTTATGACCTTCCACGAACAAAATATAAAAAATTCAAGTAGTGGGGCCTGAGTTTGTACCCACACAGCGGTTGTGTGTAGCGTTGGTTTTTTTCCCACATGACGTGAACGCAGCATCAGATGATGAGAGCGGGTCATCAGCTGCAGACAGTCAGGTGTGGTCGGCGGGGAGACATTCCGACCGGAGCGGTGATTTAGCGGACTCCACCGGAACAAAAACAACGTCAACCGCGGGTCCGTAAACATGACCCAGTGACCGAGTACCAGCAACAGACACGTAACCAAAGTAAGTTTTATTTATCTGTTCGTTTGTAAAAATGTCTCATTCCAAGTTTCGCCGAGGAGTGAGAAGTTTTCTGACGTCTTGGTGTTTGGAGCACGTCAGTGGCAGGCCGGGGTCAGGCCCAGACACCGTCACTCCAGACTTAATAACAAATCTGCGAGTTTTAGAGTCGCTTGACTTCTTTGCAGCGAGTTGCATCTTATTAAGCACGAATTTTCATTTTCTTGAATTGTCACGGTCTCGTTGCTACTCCGGTTAAAGAAGTCCGTGTTAAAATTTAGGAAAATTTCACTTAACTTTAATTCGCTGTTTCACACTGCTCAGGCAATACCACCAACGATGTAACGTTAGCTAACGTTATGTTAGTCAGTAGTAGCCAAAACCAAGGTGACAATGAACTTGTTTGACGCAAAAACAAACCCACATTTGTGCTCTTAATGTGTGCCGAATTGAAAAACGTCTCTTTTGTCGTTACTCACACATCCATATAACCAATTTAAAGGGTTAGCCTAGCCTCATTAAACTCTCTTAACGAAAAGTATAAGATTTTCCAAGGAAGCTTGGCGTAACATTCCCAGAACGTGTCCAACAAGATGAACTGTTGTTCACACACAACCCTTGCTTTAACGGCTCAACTACAACCAGATTAATAAACATTAGTCTCACGGCAGCAGGTCTTTCACAGCAGAAAAACATCTATGTAGTGTCGACCTTTTATTAAACCAGCGCTGTTTTGGATTTTTATTCGTTTTCAACACGGCCCGCAGCCGTCATTGTTGTCAGTTCGTGTTCGTAGGATTTTACGCCAAACTACGTTCAAAATCTTTGTCAAAAATCTTCTTGTCTATTGGCAAGTGCTTGTACCCCATAATTAATTAATTAAGACTCTTATTCTCAAACGATAAGAGTCATACTACAATTCGTCATCTCCAGATATGAAATGATGTACTGAAGTAAACATTTAGTAAATTATTTTCTGTACTCCACACAGTGTTGATGCAAATTCTGTTTGGGGGATTCAAACTAAGCCTAAATGACTCATGACCAAATCGTTTATTACGGCGTTTTCATCTTTGCTGGTATACAAATAATCATTTAATTACAAGCTTTTGAAGCGACGGGCAGCGTTATTTTCCTGGCATGCAAAACATAACGCACTGGAGCTAGAATTGCTCGCATTAGCAAAGTCCCACAGATTACTTTCAAAGGCAGCGGCAGCCTTTCCTGTTTTCATGGAAAACTGCCCCAACGTCAGCCAGCCATACTCCACTGTTTTAACATGACGTCCCTGTCCAGCCTTTAGTGCTAGCCATGCAAAAGCAATGACAGCTGGACAGACAGCGAGCTTTCATTGGTGCTACCTAGCTGTTCCCAGCTAAGTCATGGCAGAGACGGTTTAGAAGAGCATCTTTAGTTATAGGATGGGGGTGGATAAAGCAGGATGAGGAAGTTATATTTAGTGACTCAGCTGTTGTTTGAGGAGCTGGGAGGGAGGTAAGGAGGGGCACACAATGCATACAGCAATAAAAAAATAACCGATAAGCTAAGTGGCAGATGACTTAGTAGTAGACTAAGTATTTAGATCCTTTACTGAAGTCAAAGTAGCCTATTAATACTATAATGTGAACATATTCCAAGTAAAAGTCCTGCATTTACTTGAGTAAAAGTAGGCAAGTATTATCAGCTAGATCTATTTAAAGTACTAAAAGTAAAACTAGTTATTGTACAGCAAAATGTTCCTTGTCAGTGTTTGACTGTTATATATCATATATATATATATTTTTTGATTAATACTACTGTTGCATTATAATGTGTAAGTTGCATATTACAGCTGTGGATGTTTAAGGCTGTGCTCATATTAACCACTTTATGTACTGTCAGGTAGTTTAATCTACAGCAGTGCATTATATTCTATAAGATCATAATATGTTTGCAGCGTGGCTGTCCTGTGAGGATGTCAGAAAAACAGACTTTTTCAGCTTTGTCATGATGCATTTTCCAGCTGATCCAAGAGGGTTTTTAGAGATTTAATTCAGCTTAAGAAGAAGGAGAATTTTCTCAGTTAGAAAGGAACAAAACATTCAAAATCAACATATCTGGAAGGTACATGGTTTTCAGTGGACAGGATGGGAATGAAAAACTAATCTGCAAAGTAGCTAAAGCTTCTCAGTAAATGTAGGGGAGTAAAAAGTACATCATCTATCTCTGAGATGTAGAGGAGCAGAGGCATAAAGTCTCATGACTTGGAAATATTCAAGTAAAGTACATGTATTTCAAATTTGTGCTGAAAGGTTCAATATGTATATAGGATTTATCGGAATCTAGTGGTATAGAGTTTCAGATTGCAATCAACTGAAACTTGTGTGCCAAGCATTGAGAATAATGATGATGGTCGACACAAAAATGTAAATAGTCTTATCTAGAGCCAGTGTTTTTATATGTCCATTCTGGGCTACTGTAGAAGACCAACTCCATATTTAGATATATACGGCTCATTCTAAGTTAACGAAAACACAGCAATTCCTATTTTTTTTATTTTAAATCAAGGAAAAAGTAGTCTTGAATATCATACACTATTTCTGCCAATCGATGCACTAAATCCTATACACTGGGCTTTAAGTACAGTACTTTACTAAATGTACTTAGTTACAGTTGACTACTGCACAGTGGTTAGTCTGATTGTTGTGTTTTCTTTTAACCCCTTTATTATTTTCCTCTTTCTTTGTTTAGCACCTTGTTAAACCTGGGCTAAAGAGAAGCAAGAAGTGAAAACCCTCCTAATGTCATGAAACAGGGAACAGTTGACTTTTCACCCAACCACCAGAGGAACTGAAGTGACGATAAGGGATCAGCTTAAAGGAACCTCAGCATATGTAACCACTACTGAACTGCAGCCAAAAAGAGGAACATCTCAGTTTCTTGCTCCTTTATAAAAAGGGATGGTGTTAATGAGTGAGCAGTGGAGGAGTTCAGGGCAATAACTGGATTTATGATCAGCTGTCAAGTCACCTGCACATTTGGCTGCCAGAGCAATAACCACATAATGCCAAATTCCACTATTTTGGAGCCTTTCCAGTGTTTACATGCATAGACCTCTGTGAAGACGTTTCCTTAAATGTGGGACTGCATCCAAAGGAGAAACGAAGGAGTGTCCACATTGCACTGACACAACTGTGAACGTTCAAAAAATCAATGAGTGGTCACAAGTTGGAAATCCCCTCCTGGAGTGTCACTGGGTGGAACTGGAACCAAGGTGGAACCACGTGGCAGCTCTCGGCCATCAAGCATGAATCATAAATGCAGAAATCTTCAGAAACACTGCTGCCTGCTGTGGTTTCAATGTGAATCCAAAACGAATGATGTGAACATCTGAACTGAAACTCTTAAGGATAAACCAAAACTTAAAGTTGCAGAAATTCAACTGGAATGTGCTCTTATTGGCACAAGGATCCCTACAACTTTTGGACAAACTCTTGTGCTACACTGAGCTCGTAGCATTGGAAGGAAGAAAAACACAACCACTGGGGAGATCAGGAATCAACTCTCTTCTATGAAACTGATTTTACTTGGAAATACAGTGAGAAGCCTTCCAAATGGCAGGGAAGGACTACAATCATCTCTTTAAGCTGCTCATCATTGGAGACTCCAGTTAGTGCATCAGTTCATTCAATATTAATCTGAAATCAAATCATGTAGTTTATTGAGTCCCAGAAGTCACTAATGGCAATATTAGGTGACTTATAAGTGAATATATGTAGTCAGTAGTTGGCATGCTTAGGAAGCCCAAAATTCAACATTTAAATTGATTGACTTTTAATCAACTGGTAACAATATAGGTGAAACTAGTAAAAATAGAAGTAGCTTTTTATTGAAATAATATCAAGTACATGAGATCTCTGTCTCTTTTTAATCTTGTTGCATACTAGTTTGTAGGAAAATTAAAAGTGCACGTTAAACATTGCCCAAACCTGCAGAGTTTTTACACAAAAAAGAAACTTAGCCTGACCATTCCAGATCAGACATTATGACTTGTTACAGTAGGAAGTGCACTGGTTTCACTTGTCTTTGCCATGGAGAAATGTCCTCTGTGAAAATGGTTTGCATGGCTCAGCACTCCCCTCAGTTTTGGAACCACTGTTTTAAAGTTGGAGTGCGAGACTTTTAAGGCCCACTCACACCAAACCAACATCAGAAATCAAGTGGCATTGAAAGCCCCAAGCTGCTTTGCCTCACCTCGCTGTGTCTCTGCCAAAAAATGGCACATGAACAAAACAAACGGATAGCCAACTAGCACGTACAGTATGTTCCGCACCTGCATGAGAGGAAATACTCCTCCATACTAGCAGACGGCGGTCATCTGTACTCATCATTCATAAAGAGAAACTGGAAGACTGCCTTGATGCTAGTTAGCCAGTTAGCATATTAACAACACAATCCAATGTTGAAAGAACAAAGCATATTTACACAGGGCAGTGAACAACAACAGCACAGTTTTACACACCAGTTTTAAAGGGGTGACACAAATTGATGCAAAACTTGTCATCCAGTGGAGTTCTGCTGCTCAAACTACAGGCTGTACTTCCACATTTTCCTAATGCCTGCCTTCAAGATTCAGACCTGCCTTGGACTGAAATCCAATCAAACTAAAAAACGATCAGAGAATACAGATTATAGAATCAAGATTATGTTACTACACTGCCTATTTCTAGCCTTAAATGTTCTTGGAAACAAATTTCAGTGCCATTTTTAGCTATAATAGCATGAGTTTTTGAACAGAAAGTGGGGGCCATACTGCTTCCTTCACAGTGAATATGAAAGATGAAAATCAGAGATTAAATGATAAAAGCAGCGCTGATCAAATATAAACCAGAATTCTGTCACTGCATTGCAAATTTCTCACTTCAAATGTTCTCAGAAAAATGTTTTAGCTTAACGTTGAACTTTCATACAAGATTGTTTCTTGTTGGCTGGCTGCCTTTGTTTCACATGTACAAGTTCGCATTACATCAGCCACCAGTGGGAGCGTTTATCGCTCTGATGTGGTGTTATGTATTCTGGTAGTTGTAGGTTTTCCTTCTCTTGAGGAACAATCTCTTTTTTTCCTTATTTCTCTGGTCATGTGGCAGAAATTTCAAGAGTATTTGCGTCTTTCTACTGCATAGACATCCTAATTTTATAAGAAGGCCATTTTTCCAGCAGTGAAATACCTCTGAAAGTAATGATAGGGGTACATATTTGAGATGAATTTCCAATTTCTGTATCTTCTGAATTACACAAAACTAAGACATTAAGACATCAAAACTAGTTTTAGTAAGGAAACTGGTCTGAATTTGATCAGCACGTGTTTTCCGTTACTAATTTTGTCAAATTTAAATATACTTAAAGAGCTGAGTTTATATGAATACGTAAGGTGGTGAAGATGGTTATATGAACACGCTTTGTTCATATATGTTGTATCAGCAACCAAAGCTCGGTTTATTACAGTGACTGTGCCATTCACGGACAGCTGTCCTCCGCTCCAACACTTCTGGAAGTCACAAAGTGTGTGTCTGACTCAGTGAACTCTCTGATTAAGAAATGCCCCGCAAGGGTTCAGACCAGTTTCAAACCACCTACTGGCTGACTGTCTAAACAAAGCATTAACTGCTTCATATTTCAAAGCAGCTGTGTGCTTGTTTAAGCGAGTTTCAAACTGCACAAACTTCAGACTAGCTTCAAAGTGGGTTAAACATCACTGCTTTGGAATATTGAAATAAGCCGTACTGCTTTGATATCAGATGTAGTCACTGCTGTTTTCTGGGCAAGTGAGTTGCCTGCTCTGAGCTTAGACATTTTTTTAATTCTATCAATGTGATTTGTTTATGCTGATACAGATTCTTTTTTTTTTTTAATTCTGGCTTTGATTTTTGTCTTTAGTTGACTATGAGAAGTCACAAAACATCCGATTATTTTGGAACATGGGCCACTTCCCACTGGTTTTTACATAATTTATAAGATCTAGCATTAGGTTATTCTGTATAATTGTAAATATGATTTGGAACATAAAAAAATCTGTGCTTTTAGACCAAGAGCAAATTATTTTTTGTACAGTTATTCGATTGTATTGCATCAATCTGAGCATTTGGTGTCCACAATATTGTACTCACTACATGTGTGTTTTAACAGCCAGTGAGCAGTGGTGTAGATGGAAGCTCAGTAGCTCTTTTTTCCCCATCTAAGTTGATACCCTGCATTTGAATGGAAGAATTCAGTTGTGTCAGATGCTATCAGATGCCACTGGCGTGTAGTAGTGCCATACCTCTAAATATTTTATTGGCATCTCAACACGTGGAACTGCTGACTCAGTAAATATACTGCCCTGGACTTCACTGTACCACCAACTGTCATAGCCGCTGCAGTAGTGGGCTAATCAAACGTCTCATAAAATGGAAGAATGCTTGCCATGATTGGCTGCAAGCATAACCATACAAATAGTCATTTCCAGTTGCTACAGCATCACAACAGTTGGTATTGTTTTCACCTGGTGTGTGTGTTTGTTTGTCATCATGGCATAATCTGTTCCTGGTGACATCTGTTGTAACGGGAACTACCACAAAAGCCCTCTTGTGTTTTTTTACCAGGTGTTTTAGGTCTGTCTATCAGTCTTTCTGTGGAAAGATTTTGTGAACAGGATTACTTTGCAAATGTGCATGGTGCAGTCATGAAACTTTACAGGTGTGTAGTTAAGATCACAGTGAAGGCCAGGTTCAATGATAGGTTAGGTCCAGGAAAAGGAGCTGGAAGTATTGATGTAGGAAGTCAGGAAGGGGCTGTTCTCTACATCTGGGCACAAGAAGGCCTTGTTTGACTTCAGACGTTTCGATACTACTTGAAACTGGGTTACTTTTTGCAATGCCTTAAAGGTATCAAACACCGTACCCAGCCCTACTCATACATTTGGAAATGGTTCCAAGTCAGGACTTGTTCCTATTACTCAACCCTGTTCAGGGCTTTGTTTTACCTTTTTACTCTAGAGGATTTATTTATATGCAGGTGAATTCCCAGTGATAATATCATCAGGCTTTTATGTTCCTGTAGAGAACAATTTTGAAATGTTTCCTTGAAGAGTATGTCTGGAAATATTTCCTAATAACCCCAGCGTCATCTTTATCATAAGAAAAAAATACAGCTCCATCTGTTTAACTTTTGAATGGTCAGGGTGCACTTTTACCCGTTAAAAGCATTCAGTGTCAGGTAGTCAGAGAGTTACAGTTTTCAGTTTCTGATGGTTCGCATAAGTTTTGTTGTTATTCTGGCTTAACTGGGTTTGCTTAGCCTTGTTTTTAAAAATATGTAACAGTATTTACTGATATGTATTAATATTTTCTTACAAAATTCTTGGACTCGTCAGGCAGCCTGTTAGTGGTAGTTGTTTTGACAATTTTTGGACTCTATAGTAATGTAGATCAAATGTGATATTGTCATATATCAGGAGATTTCAGTGCAATTTGATTTTAATAGCACCATTACTTAAATATTTTTGTTGCATTTTTACATGCAGAAATGATCCATGTAGCAAATGCAAGAAATCTGTGCTTCTGGACTTGTATTTTCCTCTTTAGTTACACAGAAATTGTATTGGGTTGTTTTTGGGTTTATGGGTAAAACATGGTCATGGTTGAGTTACTACCACTTTATTCTGGTTTGTCAGGTCTCTTTTGACAAGTTTCCACTGGTTCTCTTTGGGCAATTTTCTGCAGATTATTTAGGACAGTTTTTTAAGGATAGCAGTTTCTCTTTAATCACTTATTTGTCTCTGGTAGGATTTCAACCTTTGCCCTAATTTTTGCTTTGTTTCACTTTTGTTATCCTGCCCTTATCCTGCATATTTTATGACATGCCTGGAAGAAGTCTGTCACTCGGGACTTTCTGATAGTAAACCTACAGTAAATATACAGTAACTGGCTTGCCTGTTCCTCATTGGTCACTTTCATTTCTCAGTTATTTGCTTGTTAATTTGGTCTCTCTGATCTGTCTCTCTCTCTCTCAGATGTGGGGAAAAGCAGTCTTCTGCTACGCTTTGCAGACAACTCTTTCTCTGGTGAGTTACCAAAGTTTGTTGCAAGTCAAATGACTCCAGAGTGACACACATAGTCTTCTTCGAGGCAGGAAGGAAAAGTATTTTATCAAGTCAACTCATCTTATCACCTGAAGAGTTACGCAGAGCTGTCCTAACCTGCTCAGACAACATGCTGACATTGTGAGGGAAGGATGGGCACATAAAACATAGAACCTTTGATTTCCTTAAATATATTTATGAGATTAAATTATCTGACATACAAAGCTATGTCCATTTGAAAGATAGCATGTTTCTTGCAATTTCCAGCAAAATCCATTGCATACCTCACAGATGCTTAAAGTGGCAATGAAGCCTGACTGTTGTGTTGCCTCACATCGACCAAAAAGTTGCTCTTGAACACAGTGCAAAGACTACAGCTAACGGCCTACTAGCACTTGTGTTCTGTGCATATGTCAGAGGAAATAATTTTCCAAAGCAGCAGGCGGCAGTAGCATATTTTCATTATTCACAAAGGGAATCTGGAAGACTGACAGGACAAATTTCAGAACACAGCCTTATGTTAAAAGAACAAATGATATTTACTGTGTGGTAACATACAATAACATCAACAGTTATGAACTGGTTCTGTTAAAGAGTTCATGGACAAAAAACATAATCTTACCTTGTACAACAAGCAGGGTTCCCACAGTCATCAGTCATGGAAAACCTGGAAGAGTCATGGAATTTTAAAATCATGTTTTCCAGGCCCAGAAAAGTCATGGAATTAGTAAAAATCAATTTAAAGATTTGGAAAAGTTATGTAAATTTTGTTTTGTGCACTGTGTAATGAAATTGTTCCAGTACTCTTCCATGGATTGTGTTCCAAGTAATTTAACATAACAGAAAATGTATTTTCTGTAGCTGTTGATGTGACGTTGCTCTAAATTTGACATTTTATTTACTGTCATATACGTTTCTCCATTTTTCCATTCCATCGTGTGTGTCAGCTACCTGAAATTTTTGAGTAGAATTTGAATCTAATACGTTTGAAAAAAGCAGTGAAAGTGGGACAAGAAAAAAAAAGTTATTAAAAAAGTAATTGAAAAGTTTAGAAATTTTGTGTTGGAACTCTAAACACGTGTGTGTTAATCTCACGCCAGCTGGACTTAAGTCGTTTGTTTGCTTTCCTCACTTTTGTTTCTCTTTGCGTGCACTGAGCTGAACTGCCAATCAGAGGGATTTCTCTCACCGATGGGCTCTGCTGGCTCCAGTGCCAATTCAACATGCTGGATCAAATGAAAAACGTTCAACAAGTGTGTGAACAGTGTGTGAACACTGGCGGACACGTCCCAAAACCTCAGGCAGCAGACACACCAAGCTATTGGCTGGTGTTCATTGTCAAGCCATTAGTGAGCTTCTGTTTTCATGAGTTTTCATGGTGTTTTCCTGCACCGTTGTTACTTGTCAGCCTTTAGCGGCTGCTTGGTCGATTCAGCATGTTGTCGGAACCGGCAGAGTGACATCTTCTCTGACTGGCAGTTCAGTTCTGTACACAAAGAGAAATGGAAGTTAGAAGGTAAACAAACTTTTTAAATCAAGAGGGCCTGAGGTTCAAACAAACTCGTGAAGTTTATTTTTCAGCCAATGAGCTCTTTATCAGAAACGGTTTGTAATTGATTGTATTATTGTTTGCTATTTGAATTGGTCAAACCACAAAAATGATGTCCCACATTGGGAAAAAAAGGAAGCATATTTCCTTATATATATCTGTGCTTTCAAGATGTAGCTACAAGATCTCACCTTGTTTGTGTTAATCCTGATCTGATGTAAATGCTTTTATCTGCTGTCTTCATCATGATGCTTACTTTTGATGCATGCAGGTCATGTTCCTGCACACAGATACAGTACAGGGTTATTGTGCTGTCTTTTTTTCTGATTTTTGTTGGTCCGCTGGTCTGCAGGCAGCTACATCACCACCATCGGCGTGGACTTTAAGATCCGGACAGTAGAAATCGATGGAGAGCGGGTTAAGCTGCAGATCTGGGACACAGCGGGCCAGGAGAGATTCAGAACCATCACATCAACGTAATTATCTCCAGACCAAAGCTGGTTTTATGTTCAGGAATTCTCCTCACTTTGACTGTAACCTGATGGCATATCACATGATTAATTCTGTTCCATCTTTCTCTCTCCAGCTACTACAGAAACACACATGGTGTCATTATAGTTTACGACGTGACAAACCCAGAGTCATTTGTAAATGTTAAGAGGTGGTTAAATGAAATCTCCCAGAACTGTGACAACGTCTGCAAGATCCTGGGTGAGTCAGCTGCGTTACTGTTTAGAAGAATTCGGTGTTTCATGTTCTCTGCATAGTGTTAAACATTCAGAGCGGCACATTTATTGGTTAAACAGTCTCATTGCTTCTGTGTGGCAGCTCTGGTGCAGGGACTTTTTATTATCCAGGAACCAAAATTAGAACAAGGTTTCTGTGGTTGAATAAAAATGAGTTTGAAAAAAAACTCTTTTTTTTTTTTCAAAAAAACAAGGTGTACACATTATATACTTAACAGGATAATGTGTTGTTGGTTTAGTTGGGCTTTTCCTGCATTTTGATGGAAATGATAAAAGGTTGAAATTGTTCCAGTTCTTAAAGAAAGTGGAAATAAAGGTAATTTTTCCTGCTCACTCCAACAGTGGGAAACAAAAATGACGACCCTGCCAGGAAACAGGTGGATACCCAGGATGCTGTGCGTTTTGGGGAGTCGATGGGGGTTCGGGTGTTTGAGACCAGTGCCAAAGAGAACATAAACGTAGAAGAGGTAACCCTAAAAGTCATCCAGGTTTTATTTGATATTTCAGAGTTTCATTCTGTTTATCAGATAATGTAACTGAGGTATAGATATATGTATAGATACTACATGATTTCTTTTTGTACAATTTTAGGGCTGCAATTAATAGTATATTCCAACATGTCCACTTTTCAAGCCCAAAAAGTTTTCTTCTTATGAATATTTTTTTAATAAAAGACTTAAAACACATAGTGAGTATTCAAATTTTAGATGTTATTATAGCCATTATACTTTAAAAATGACCTAAACAAATACTTTAGTTGCAGATTAAAGATGCGGTCAGGGATTTTAATACAATGCGCTTTTTGTCAAATCCAGCAAATGTAATCTCAGAATCTGTTTTTTTGTCCATTCTGTGTTTGCACTGAAAAAAAAATCCGGTGTTCATACACAGTCTACTAAATACTATTCCAGCCAAATAGCAACAGAAGGTGTTTGTGATCGTTAAGATAACAGAGGAGAAGAGGAAAAATCATTAGGTGGGTTTCCATTCAAGTTGCACAAATTTAAATTGCAAATACGAAATATGCCAAATGGAAAAACGTCAATTTTGGAAAGCTCCCATTTAAGTTTCTATGCTTGCATGAGATGGTATTTAAAAAAAGCCATATTTTGCAAAACTGCAATTGAAGTAGTAGGGACTGGCTCCCTCTGACATGATGCAGTAGGCGCCACAAGAGGTGTTACTGCATCACATAACTCTTTAAAAGTTAAGCCAATCATCCCGAAGGGCCTTGCCATTACATTATTGCTCACGTAACACGCCTAAGTTGCCTTCGATTGAAAATAATGACAATGTGCGGTGGCTGCATTAGAAATAACCCTGCTAATGTTTTGAACATCCATCACCATGCTTCTTGGAATGTTATCGCGAGAGGAGAAGTTGCATAACATCACCTAATGGAAACAGACATCTCGCAATTGTATGTTATCATATTTGAAAATAATACTTAATTTTTGCACAAATCTGTAATGGAAACCTACATAGTGATGTCCAAAGAGAAAGGCAGTGGGTACCCACTGCCTTAAATCTGTCACATGCTAACATGCTTACCTCTATGGTGTGTTATCTTCCTCCAGAATTGCTGACCCCACCTTTAAATTTCTGTCAATTTACTAATTGATGAATCCACCAATTGTTTTCCAGTCACTTTGAAGACTCAGTTTTGAATGTTGCTTTGTTCAGATGTTTATGGCCTTCACCCACATGGTGCTCCGGGCCAAGAAGCAGAGCCAGAACAGAGCCGAGAGGGAACGAGAGCGGGAGAAGGACACCGTCAATATCAACGCGCAAAGGGACAGAGATCGCAGGAAGAGAGGGAAGAAATGCTGCTGAGCCCCAAAACAGACTGCACAACCACTCATCGCTTACACAAAAAGCATTTAAAAACGATTGGGAAAATGTGCCTTAGGAGATAAAATGTTTCAGTTCTGTGTTTCAAACTGCAGATGTGAATGTTCGAAACTATGCCGGTCACTATTTACTACGCCAAGTTACAACCCAAGAGGCCGCAGGTCATTGAGGTCGGTTGTGAATGGAACTGAGGCAGAGGGAATTACAGTCTGTCAGCACTGACTGCATGGAGCAGCTTGGAGGTTACGTGAGTTAAAGGATCGTTTTTGTGGTGTTGTTTTTAGCCCATTTACTACAAATCAAATTTTAAAATGCAGCCTGTAGTTTTTTCAGATTGTTGCTCTTCTGGCAGTGGGGCTTAATGATGGAAAGTTTGATGGGTTCCCTCCAAGATATCTCTGCAGCTAACTGCCCATAATACCATGAAAATTCCTTTTTTAACATTCATGCTCCCCAGAGGATGAATCCTCATATTTTCACTGACCCTTGGACTTGTCATTGGTGCACAAAGATGAGAAATCTATTGTGACAGTTTGCCATAAAATTTAGAGCACATTCACATTCATCTTTAATATTGATTAATCATTTTTTAGCCCAACTAGCTACTATAAAGTTCTAAGAAAAGGCTAAAATATTAGTGTGTTTATTACTGGACTGCAGCTAGCAGTCTTTTTAATAATCTGTTAACTGGCTGATTATTTTCTTGATTAATCATTTTATCTATAAAACATAAGTGTAAAATGTCCGTCACAATTTCCAAAAAGATAAGGTGATGCCGTCTGTTTTGTGTTACCAGCAGCTCTAAACCCAAAAACATCTCAGGCAAGATATTTCAAGTATAGTTTCCACAAGTTTATGAAATGTTGTGTTGACATTCATGCTTGCCTGGGGAAGAATCGTAATTGTTTAGGCAATCTCCAATCTTTCCTTCGCTGCCAACTTTAAACTTTCCATTTGAACACAAAGAAAATATTTAGATTTATTGGGCATATGCCATGAAATTTATTGACCCTCTTCTTCCCAAAATGATGAACTATTTGACTCTATATGACTCTATCTATGACTCTTTCTTTAGTGCCATTCTCTTGGCAAACAAAACATTTTTAGCCCATCTCTGTTGTATTTGTATTACGGAGTCAGAACAACTCTGCTGCCTTTAGGGCCTGCTGTCTTGCTGAAGTGCGTTTTTTCCCGCTGTGCAAGCTTAAACATGAGATCTGGTTTAAGGCAATCCATCACAGACAGTCATGCAAAAGTGAAAAGTCTGCTCTTCATTTCCACAAATAGCTAACATAACTGAAAGTCAGCGCAGACGTGATGTAAATTAGCCTACGTTTTAAGTCACTGCAAGATGATTTCAATATTTTAGTAACACAAATAGAAAACATTTGATGCCTGAAAGGTTGACAAAAACACAACAATCTGCTTTGAATCATGGTGGTGAGATATTAACTGTACATGACTGTGGTAAATGAGCTAAAACGTACAAAAACTCTGCTATGGTCCTTTAACTTTGCACTAGTGAACCACTGTTATGTGCCGATGTTTTTGTTTTTGTTTATCTTAATACAGTGAACATGTTTTACCACTGAAAGGGAACTTGTTGCAGTTGTTACTGAATTGTAACTGTAACACACTAACTGGTGTGATGAGTGCAGTCCAATGTCTGTATGCCTTATTTCAGTTAAAATAAGGCCAGTAATAATTCAAGACTACAAAATGTGTGTAACCTCGACCCAGTACAAGCCCCAAAATGTTCAAGTCATAGGTATGTTTTTTTTTAATATAAATATCTGTTGCCTAGCAAATGTGTCCAAATGCAAATAAAGCAATAAATCCAGTCACTGTTTGTGTCTGAAAATATTTCATACTAAACCTTAAGGTGGAAATTAATGTAAAATTCAAAAATAAAAAAATAAGGGCATCAAAAAGCAGTGGAAACTGCCTCTCAAAACGAAATCAAAATTTAACACCTTCTACCTTGCATTTTAAAGTTGGATTTTTTATGTAAGGTGTCTTAAAGTTGGAAAAATAGTTTTTCCCCACTTTTTTCCCACGTCATACTAAATGCATTTACATGATGTACTGACTGAGTTTAAAGCTGTAGTTGATAACTTTTATCGAATTTTTTTTTCATATTTGTTGTAACATCCAGACATCCAGACAGTAGCACGTCTCAGATTATCTCCAATAATCAATAATAATAATTATTATTATTTGCAAGAATCAACTGCGACTTAAGTTCAATAACTAATCAGAGCCGATAAGTCTCAAACACAGCTTTCAATCATGTCAATCACTGCTCATGAACTGCGGTCAGAGTAGGCAGCGCGACCAAATATGAATCAAGATTCTGTCACTACAATGTCATTTTCTTGCCCCAAATGTTTTCAGAAACATAATTTAGGGGACTGTTTAGACTTCCTTATAATACATCCATGGTTTGGAAAGAATCTGACCTGGCAGCCATATTGAAAAGAATCGAGCCACAATCAAGCACCGCCCAACTAAGAGGAGCAACTATACTCGACCTGGGACTTGATAGCCCAAATTCATCACGTGTTTCTTGTGACTTCTGTCCCACCCATGGTCTCCCTAACCCTTCCCTTCCCTAACCCACAGAGACCAAAATTTCCATCACTGTCAGGAAGTTGCTCCTGTCATCTGTTCATACAGCAATTTCAAAGGGATTCAAATGCTGAAAAAGCAAAATGTTAGGGGAAACTGTGGCTTAGGAGAAAAAAGGATAAATGCGATGTGTCCCTGGTTAACTTAGTTCAGAAAAACACACAGGAGACTAGGGATACATGATAATATTGGCACATCACCAGTATCAGCATATACTGGCTTTAAAATAAAACATCGGAATTGGCCATAATGCGGATCTCTGCATGTTATTTTTAAACCTTTAAATTTTTTTTCAGTTGACAAAGTAAACAGGTACAAAACATCAACCCTAAATTGAGTTTTTGCACAATGAGTGAAATATTACAGACATTGAACAGCCTTGTTATTTATGTCTCCATCTGCTGCTGGGCCTTCACGATAAGACAATGTGTAATATGACTTAAATTCCATGATAGAAGACACTTGATAATAACTAAAATTAATTGGGGATAAAAGTAGATATATTGGTATTGGTTATTGGCCAAAATGAGTTGTTATATATTGGCATATTGGATATGACATATTTTACATCCCTACAGGAGATTCATGAAATTTAATTAATAAGCCAAAATAATAATAATAATTTAAAAAAAGTAATTTTATCTCACTCAACACAGGAGACACCTTACTGTCATATCAATATTTGATTCAACTCATCGTTTCCCAAACCTCCAGCACCACTTGTCCTGCATATTTTGGATCTATCCGTGCTGCAACACAGCTGGATTAAATGATGTACCGATTATTAAGCAGCTATAGGAGTTAATAGCGATTTAAATTAGCTGTGTTGGAGCAGGGAGAGATCTAACATACAGGAGAAGTGGTGCTGGAGGAGAGGTTTGGAAAATGCAGGTTTAAGTAATGCTACCTTTTGCGTTCAGCTGATTTATATATTTATTTCATATTCTACTTAATTGTATTTTCTTATTTTTTGCGTTTTAAAGACAAGACAAGCAAAATGCATTTCAGAGGGATGTGTGCGCGCACGCGTGTAGTGCGCATGTGCACGTAAGTGTTTGTGTGTGTGCGCCATGGCGTGCGCGCGGGCTCTCTGTGACGCGGTTAAAATGTGTGACGTATGTTCCATCTTGACGTCATAAAGTCGCGTTCCATCCATCATTCCGTCAGCTGCTCCCTCAGTGAACCTGCCAAAGTTACACAGCTGGTAACCACTGCTTCACACTTCAGAAACAATCTACGAGAACGTCTCATCCAATAGTGAAGGTAAATATTTGTTCCTGTCCGGAAACAAACACAGAGTAGAGTAAACAGAGCAAAAGTTCTCTGTGGTTTTTGTTATTGAGTATTTACATATGCAAAGTTTTTGGTAAATCATGTTCAGTGTGTGTGAAAGATTTGATATATGTGTGTATATGTAAATAGCACTTGACAAAATATAAATAGTCATAACCATTAATTCAGTTTTGTGCATCTCCTACAATACTATAAAGTTTCTAATTGTGCAAAGAAAACAAGAAAATCAAATCACTGATTGAATTTAGGGCTGGGCAATACATTGATATGGAGATATGAGACTAGATATTGTCTTAGATTTTGGATATCATAATGCAAGTGTATTTCCCTGTTTTTAAAGGTTGAATTACAGTGATGTAATGACATTTTCTGAAATTACTATTTTGGCTAATCTTTTTGTCTGCAGCCACTCAGTCATTGTAGCCACATTACTGACAATTATTTATTAAAATCTCATGCAAATAATTTGTGAAAACACCAATAGTCAACCTTACAATATCGCTGCAATATCAATAAAAAAAAAACAGATATTGGATTTTCTCCATATTGACCAGTCCTATTTACTTATTCAGGGCCATAACCGGGTTTAGAGTGGGGTTGGGGATAAAAGCCCTTAAATATCAAAGCAAAAGATACTTGTATGACTATGTTGAAGATATACATCAATCTTAATTCACAAAATGAACATGGTTGACCGGTTGATTCACCACGAACTACAACCTCAAAAATGACCGTAAAGTCAAATCAACACACCACTGACGCAGAATTATTTTTAGCTCCTGTGTGTCTGAAGTTTAAAACACTGACATGCACTGGGTTGATTCTGATGGAAGAAGTCTTACAATTAGAGATGTAACAGTTTAAAATGTATGACAAAACTTGTGTTGGCAAGTGACTAACCCCCTCCTCTGCTGTCTCGTTTTGTTTACAGTCATGCCACGAAGGAGCTCACGTTTGGAATTGGCAGGATACTATAATAGTGAGGGAAAGCCCACAGTAGCCTACAAGGAGACCATACAAAGGTAAGATAGCGTGTGCATGTCACGGTTTTACTGTATATGTATGTTTTGTATGTGTGAAACACACTTATTTGACTTCATTACACATCTTCAAAGCTTTCAGTCGTTGCTCACACATTTCTCATTATAAACAGGTTTTACAGAAGATGTAGAACCCGACCAAAGACAGAGGCCATCGACAACAGCAAAAACGACAACACAAGCTACAGTGCCAACACTAGTTACAGCACCACGCCGATGACCAGCTACAGCGCCACCACCAGCACCAGCTACAGTGCCACCCCCAGCACCAGCTACAGTGCCACCCCCAGCACCAGCTACAGTGCCACCACCAAAACCAGCTACAGTGCCACCCCCAGCACCAGCTACAGTGCCACCACCAAAACCAGCTACAGTGCCACCCCCAGCACCAGCTACAGTGCCACCACCAGCACCAGCTACAGTGCCACCACCAGCACCAGCTACAACACCATCCCCATCTCCAGCTACAGCGCCACCACCACCACCACCAGCACCAGCTACAGTACTAGCCACAAATACAGAAACGCTGGCAGCAACAACAGCTCCAGCCAGAGCTCCAGCCCCAGGACCATCAGCAGAAACACAGACAGCGACAGAGACAGCAACAGCAGGGTTCCTAGCGTTTTTAGACTTAGGAATTTTGCTCTTCTGCTGCTCGTACTTCCTCTGTGTTTTGGTAAGCAAACTCTCCTTCCACAAACAATCAAATCCAATTCATCAGCTTGTGTTTTATAGACTGTCTGCCTTTGAATAAAACATCACTGACCTGTTTATCCTATGCTTTGTTTTTCTCTGTATATCAGGAGTGGCCTACTTCATCCCTGCCCTGAGCCGTCACTTCCTGGATTCAGGACGGTCTGAGTCGCCGGTCTCGCCCACCAACGAGAACAAGGTATGACCCACAGTAGCAGCTTGGCTTATTTTATCATAAATCCTTCTTTTCAATCTTCCTGAGCATCCATAAACACAATCATGGTCCAAAGATGTTTTGAACATGCACCATTAAATTCATCTTTCACTTACAGGAAGCAAGGTACGACGCAGGATATGACGCAGGATACGACATCGCGAAGCACCTGAGAGAGCTGCAGGACGAGCTGCGGAGGTTGAGGAACCACATGGTTCCAGCAGCAGACACCTTGCCCAACTTTGCTCTGGAGTCTCTTGGTGAGACATCTAAACCACCCTGATCAATTTTCATTTGTCAGATTGTAACTTGCACATGTGCTTTTTAATTTTGAGATGGATTTCTCAGTTTCTTTGTGGTTGTTTTTGTGCAGGTGCTTGTGTTATACCAGATCGGTCCTCAGAAACGCACCAGACTCGGACGGGATACTTGAGGATTTTTGGGATACCTGTTTGGAAACTCCCATTAAGCCCAAGGACAGTTATTCAGGTAGGAACTGCAAATACAGAACACATCGCCATGTGGTGTGGCTATATGATATGATGGTTTGGATTATTTATACATACAGTATACCCAGTGTTGGGAAGTTTACTTGTGACATGTAAAAGGTTACAGATTACCCTGTTAGAAATGTAACAAGTAATTAGCTGATTACATTGGATTACTTTTTGATTACTTTTCTCACAAAATGTTTTAAACAGGGCACTAAAGCTGAAAATACCTAACAACATTAGCGCATAAATGTGCTCAAATTTGTGTCAGCGGCTTTGCTGACCTGTGTTGTCCAAAAATATGTCAATAGAAGGCATTCCTGAACCGCAAAAAGATGTAAAGCAACAGAACGAATATTTTATTCAACATATAAACTTTTTACTGGAAAGATTTTGTTTTTCATATGTAACCACCAACATTTCATTAGTAACTTTAATTTAATGACATATTTTTTTCCCAGGAACTGTAACTTGTTACAGTAATATTTATTTTGTCATTGAATTACTGTAAGTAGTTACTCTCCAGCACTGAACATGCAGTCTAAACTCTCTTTCTGTCTTCAGGGATGCTCATGTCTGGTTCCAGGACAGTGCTGGCCTTTTGCAGGAGAGCGTGGACATTTGGTCATCGCCCTGTCTTATCCAGTCACCATCAGCCACGTCACACTGGGTCACGTTTCCAAGGCTGTAACCCCAACTGGCTCAGTTTCCAGCGCCCCCCAAAAGTTTTCTGTCTACGTAAGTCACATATTTCAAATTCTCTTCACCGCAGATGTCCTTTTTTTTCACTTTCTCATACACAGAGAACAAAAAGATGTTCAATTGTATTCGTTTCTTTGTCTATTTTAGGGCATGAAGACTTTGGATGATGAAGGAGATCTGCTAGGAACCTTTGACTATGATCAGGACGGGGACCAAGTTCAGACTTTTAAAATACCAGTAAGTACTATGGCATAAAATGAAATACTTTCTTCAAAAAAATTCACTCACAATCTAATATATTGTTGGAGTTAGAGGTTTTCTGTCTTTATCATACACATTATATCCTCTATTTCCCATCCTCTCCCTCCTTTTTGACCGCCAAACTAACGTTCTGTTCATTTTTCTTCTCTCAGGATCATGTCAAAGGTGTCTTCAGCCACGTGAAGCTCCAAGTGGAGAGCAACTGGGGCCATCCTGACTTCACGTGCCTGTACAACTTCAGGGTCCATGGGAAGCTGGCGGACTGACGGACATGTGGAGCAGAAGGAGGACCATCGTCTGGGTGCAGAGGCGGATAAGTATTCTTTTACAGGTTGATAAGATTGTCACCATCTGTGAATAAATAGGTTTAATTGAATTCTGAGCAAATTAGTTAGATTTCTTTCAAAAACATGGGGAGAAGGCACTGGGGAACTTAAAAAGACATGGCCCAGAAATTAGCCACAAATTAGTTAAAGGGTTCGGGGTGACCTCTAGCTCACTGGGTAGGTTGTGCGCCCCATTTGCCTCAGGCTTTGAGTCCGGCCTGTGGCCCTTTGTGGCGTGTTATTCCCCCTTCTTGTCACCTTTTACTAATATCTTGCAATTTGTGGGACATCTCTTGCCAGGTTGCTCATTGCCTTTCACCCCATTTTTGAAAGAAATCAAACCACTTTGCACAGTTTTCAAAGGGTTAAATAGCTTGTGAAAGGCATTTTAACTCAGCACAAGAAACTTGATGACCTTGTGTTGTGGAATTTGCAGTCATACAAATATTAGCAAATGTATTTTTAGTGTGGTATGATCCGTGAAAAGTAGGAGAGTTTATTCCAGGGTTCTGGTAAAGAAGGCTCCGACCGATTATCTGACCTCAGATTCAGGAGGAACAATGTGGATCCCGTCCTGGTCGTGGAACAGCAGACCTGCTCTTTATCCTCGCAGGGCTGCTGGAGGGGTCGTGGGAGTTGCCCATACGGTCTACATGTGTTTGTGGACTTGCAGGAAGCCTACGACCATGTCCCTCTGGGAGTCCTGTGGGGGCACTGCTTGCGGAAGGCAGGGGTACCGGGGTGGTTGATATGAGCCATCCGGTCCCCGTATGACCAAAGTGAGAGCTGCGTCCGCATACTCGACGTGAAGTCAAGCACGTTTCCAGTTGGTGTTAGCGTCCACTAGGTTGTCCCTTGTCACCGAATCTGTTTGTGATCCTCATGGACAGAATCTCTAGGTGCAGCCGGGGGGAGGAAGGGGTCTGGTTTGGGGTCCACAGAATTGCAGATGATGTGGTTCTGTTGGCTTGTTCACACCGTGACCTCCAGCATGCACTGGGGCGGTTTGCAGCCGAGTGTGAAGCGGTCAGGATGAGAGTCGCACCTCCAAGTCTGAGGCCATGAAAACGGTGGATTGCCCCCTCTGGTTTGGAAGAGAGTTGCTGCCCCAAGCGAAGGAGTTCAGGTATCTCGTGGTCTTGTTCTCGTGTGAGGGTAAAACGGAGTGTGAGATGGGAAGGCAGTTTGGCGAGCGCCAGCAGTGATGCGGGTGCTGCTCAGGACCTTCATGGTGAAGACGGAGCTGAGCCGGAGGGTGAAGCTTTTGATTTACTGATCCATCTAAATCCCAGCCCTCACCTATGGTCATGAGGTGTTTTCTTGGTGACCGAAAGAATGAGATCGCAGATACAAGCAGCCGAAATGAGTTTCCTCTGGAGGGTGGCTGGGCTCAGCCTTCGAGACAGGGGGAGGAGCTCAGACATCTGGGAGGAGCTCAGAGTACAGCCGCTGCTCCCTCGTATCAACAGGGACCAGTTTAGGTGGTCTGGCATCTGATTAGCATGCCCCCTGGGCGACTCCCATTAGAGGTTTTTTCGGGCAAATCCAACTGGTAGGAGGCCCTGGAGCAGACCCAGAAAACGCTGGAGGGATTATATATCTCATCTGGCCTGGGAACGCCTCAGGATCCCCCAGGAGGAGCTGGAAAGTGTTGCTGGGACGTCTGGAGTACTTTGTTCAGGCTGCTGCCCTGCAACCTGATGGAACAGATGGAATCGGATGAATATGGATGGATGGGGCTGAATGGGTGGATGGATGGGTGGATGGATGGATGGATGGATGGGTGGGTGGATGGGTGGATGGATGGATGGGTGGATGAATGGGTGGTTGGCTGCATGGATGATATCCACACGAGTGCAGGGAGGACAGGGTGGGCGGGTGGGTGCTGGAGGGAAGTAAGGTGTATCGTGATGGTTCACCATACTTCCTCCCAGTGAACCTCCTCTCTGCATTAGTGTGAGGGGGACCTCACCATTTGCTGGTATTTTCTCTCACTCTAAATTCCAGAACACAACGTCTTCTATTTATTAACAGATGGTTTCAGTCTTCGGGCTGCACGGAAGCGCAGTGGTTAGCACTGTAGCTTCACAGAGAAAGGACTGAGTCCAGCTCTGGTCCTCTCTCTGTGTAGAGTTTGCATGTTCTCTCCGTGTGTGCATGGGTTTACTCCGGGTTGCTCCGGTTTCCTCCCATACACAAATATGCACAGTTTAGGTGAATTGGCTACATAAATGTTAAATATAATAAATTAAGATCAAGAAAAAAAAACATTTCTATATTTTTGTGGTTATATTTATTGTTTTTGTTCTTTTTAGAAATAATTCAACAAATATTCATAAAAAGGTTTTCACACATTGAAACAGATAAAAACATAACAAAAACCTACAATTATCATTTATGATGCTGAATAATATTCGCAGAGGTGTGAACTTAAGTCACGTAATCTGCACTGGAGTCAGACTCAAGTAACAAATTTAATGACTTTAGACTCGACTTGAGAAAATTTTAAAAAGACTTACAACTCAACTTGGACATTAATACCAATGACTCGAGACTGCAGTGAGACTTGAGTGTTTTGATGTAAAAATACTCAATACCTTCTGCCAAGCATATCGTTAATGTACAAAGAATGCAACAAAATGCAGTTTGCAAAACCTACAGGCTGAAAATTAGACGACGCACAACTCCCAGCTTCTAAGACACTTCAAGTTGCACAAAGAAATGTAAGTTGTAGCTAATATGAACATTGAGCAGCGTGCTAATGATTGGTTAACATTAGCTTTTAAGCTAACAAACTTTTTAACAAATCATAAATGCATTCATGATTTTAGAAAATGTAGAATTTAAGTATTATTACTTTCATTGAAGAGTGCATTATGATTTGATTTGGACTCAAAACTCAAAGTAGATATATTTGCATAAAGTTTGTACAGGGCGAGACAGGGACCCTGTTAAAGGACTATCAAAATGTAACTCTGGATCTGTAGGTAAGTATTTTGAATGAATATTATTGATTCTTCACACTACAGAGCAGATCATTGTCACTGTACACATATGACTTTGCTAATTCTTCTCTCTGCCCACAGAGTACAGATAGAGCTTTAGGAGCAGAGGAGATGTAGTGGGATTTTCTATTGTGACCGGGGGTTTTCTATATATTTCTATAAATATGTTATAGAAATATATAGGTCCCCATTGCATCAAAATAAATCTCATTCTCTTTGAATGCATGCCCTGTGTTCTGTGTCCATGCTTGAGTCCACCCCCTCAGCTCTAATTAATAACATCATAAACACAGCCAGGTTCTGGTGATATAAAATAAAATTAAACTTGGAAAAACTCACAAATAAATCAAGTCAGTCATTGTAAATGGTGCGTGCGCTCTGATTTCACCCATCAAACCACAAGACATATTGTTTGTGTAACATGCTTGCTTAAAAATAAGTTTTTTCAAAGGTTTTGGTTATTGCTTGTCACCTAAATGAAGAAACCCCCCCTCACTGAGTGCACATGCTCCAACACTGTGAAATATGAACTGTTTTAGAAAAATGTTAACATTTCTCTTTGGAAAAGAAGCTGTGTTGCTGTGTTTACGTACCAAACTGTGAAAAACCTTGCAACAAATACATTTAAGTGGTAAATAAAGGTATGTCACAAATGAATACTGCACACGCACAAACAAAAAAAAACAAGAAACTGCAACTTTCAATTTTTCTCCAATACGTTTCCCAACAACAACAAGTTTAGTTGCTTAGTACAAAATAGAAAAGGAAGGAAGGAAAGAAGGATGGAAGGATAGGATGGATAAATGAAGGAATGGAAGGGAAAACTGGATTTATTCTTTGTATTTCTTTATATATCTCTATCTATCTATCTATCTATCTATCTATCTATCTATCTATCTATCTATCTATCTGTATACACACGTATATATGCACATACATATACATACACAAACACATAAACACTATATAACAATTTTTCAGGTTATTTGCTTGTTACTTTTGACTTATTTCTTCTTAATTTCAGTCTTATTGCTTTCTCATGTTTCTTAAAGGAATCAGGCCAATTTTCTCAGTTTTCAAATGTAGTTGTTTTTTTTTTTTTAAATCACCAATCAAGTAATGTAACATCACAATACGTTTTATTGGCTAAAAATGTGTGTACTCATGAGGAATTTGACACTGGTTTTGCATTGCTGTCAATATACTTACATGGAAATAGACATTACAGCTAAGAAAAGGACAACAAAAGTGGACAAATAAAGGTAGGACATAGACAGGACTTTCATATACACAAGTATGTGGAAAAAATACATATTTATAAATGAGAACAAAAAGCACCAGTGCCCAGCAACATAAATACGAAGTATATTTCCATTTCCATTTGTCATGGTTTATGAGGTGAATTTATTATGACCTCAGAATACATTTTCATTATCACTAATTGATAAACACTGAGCATTTTTGTCTTTTTACCATTCCATTAATTACTTGCATGTTAAAATAGAAGACAAACCAACAATATTTACACTATTGCAGATGTTATACGCAAAAATTAGTATCAAGAGAGATCCTCCAGGTTTTGATAGATTATTTTTTTGGTGTTTTTGCCTTCATTAGATAGGACAGATCAATAGTGTGAATGGAGGAGAGAGAGGGGATGACATGCAGTAAAGGGCCATGAGCTAGAATCGAACCGACGGCCGCCGTGGCAAGGACACTGCCTTCATTCATGGGGCCCCTGCTTTATCCACTTAGCCACCAGATGGCTTGATACCCTTTTTTTTAAACGGCTTGTACTTTGAATTTAATGTAAAGATAAAAATAAATTAAAAAAATACTTATACTCCTGTATGTTTGAAGTAAAGGAGGAGGAGGGATCAATGAAACGAAAATGAAACGCTTTGATATCTAAACATTGACATTGGGGAAGATACCAGCAACCTTTACTCGACAAATATGGCTCAGTCTCGTGAGTATATTAAATAAACAGTGCTACTACTAGTATAAATCAGCTTATCATCTGCAGAGTTATTTTTACCTCTGTGTGTTTGACACTTTAAAAAAAGAAACTGATGTGATAACTGACCATCAAGTCTGACTGCGTGGTGAATGGTGTCAGTTACTGTCTAAGTTGAGCAGTGATGAGAGTTAAAGTTTGATCATTATTACGATTATCAATTGTACAGCTTTAATCATTTTTTAATTTTATCTTATTTTTTTTGTTATTCCTTTGTTTGTGGCTAAATTGAAAATGCAAAACTTAATCAACACTTCCAAGCATGGTGCCTTCATACTTGTATTTAAATGTATTTATAGATTTTTATCTTTGTTCATTTACACTATATTTTGCTTGGATTTGCACCTTATATTTTTATCTTAGAATTTTATATTTGCACTTCTTTTACTTTTAGATGCTACTACTTCACAGCAGTGTCCCTTGGGATAAATAATATTTTATCTTATATCACAGAGGGAGGATAATAAGGTTAATAATAACATTAATAAACTTTATTTGTATAGCACCTTTCATACAATACAGCCCAATGTGCTTTACAAGAAAGAAACTAAATACACCAAGTGCTTCACATCAAAACATAAAAGACATGATAAAACCTGTATGTAAAAATAAAATAAAATCAGAATAGAATACATAGAGCGCATCTTCAAATGGAGAAAATTCACTTGATAATATTTGTAAAAGTAAGATAAAATAAGGATAAAAATTTAGTGCACAGAATGCATAACATAAAATGGAAAATAAGATAAATAAAAAAATAACCGACTGACATTATTGATAAAACAAGCATAAAAATAGAGCATATAAAATGCATGAAATCAAGGAAAACACATCATTTGAACGATGTGCAACAGTATGCAAGGGCAAGGCAGAATGCAAGGCAGCCGAATCAGAGTTAGTTAAAGGCTAAAGTGAAGAAACAAGTCTTTAGTTTTCTTTAACTGGCTTCTCTGGTGATGCAGCATTTGTCAGTTAAAGCTCTGGAACACGCTGCCTTTAGTTATCAGTTTTCTTTTGGCTGTTTTTGGAACCTCCAACAAACCAGCAGCAGATGATTACAGTGTTCGTCAAGGTAAGTATGGTAGAAGAGAGTTAGCAATGTAACTTGGTCCTTGCCCATAAAGGGCTTTGTATGTTAGCAGAAAGACCTTAAAATCAATTCTAAATGATACAGGAAGCCAGTGCAGAGCAGCTAACACTGGCCTGATGTGCTCTCTCCTCTTGGTTCTGGTTTTGAGTTTTGGATCAGCTGAAGTCTCTCGGTGGATTTTTTTCAGTAATCCAGTAAAAAGCGCATTACAGTAATCGACTCGGGTACTCGAGTAATTCGGCTTGAAACAAAGGTATGAATCAGTTTTTCTTCATCTTTCTGATTTATAAATTGCCATACTTCAGCTGTGTGTCAAAGGTGGACAAAGCATGTTTTGGTCACCTTGTTAAGCCTTAGATGCATGAGTGACTGGACTCTACACTCTTCCATAAGTGGGTCAAAAATGACCCATGTTAGAATCAATGTGATTTTATGCCACTTTTGTCATTTTGGTTAAAATACTAATTTGTACTATATTTTGTATTTTATTTTGGTCCACACAAGAATGATTTCATGTTTGAAATATTTTTATTTTATACTTTTTTAACATTTTTAAAACATTTTGAAAATTGGAAAAGAAAATTACACAACAGCAACAGCACAATGTCAACATCCATTTTGTGTGTTAGCGTGTGTATGTGTGTGTGCATGTGTGCGCACGCATGTGTGAGAGTATATGCATGTGTGTGTAACTGTCCAGACAGTTCCTCTCTCTTTTCTTGCCATCTTGTCTCACCACTGTATGCAATTGTGACAAACCACCTGTTTCTGGCTGTCATCATTGCACACAGGTACATTGCATTTCCCACACCGACTGTTGACTTTTCGATCTTTGTTACTTGGGCATATCTGACATCTCTTTCTCTTTGGTTGGCCCTGTCCGCTTCTTTCCTGTGGCTTTTGTCACTCCACACTGTCCCATTGCTTCAGTGAGGGGGGGTTTACAGTTGGGGGTAACCTTCCAGTCGACTTCTCATATGTGGTGTGACAAGCTCCTTTGAGAGGTCATTGAGGAAGATCCGTCGTGCATTAGTGATGCCACTCATGGATTCAGGGTGCTAAGCCGTGAAAATGGTGTAGGCATTCAGTGTGGCGATGTCAAGTATGTTGTACCACAGCACAATGGGCCACCTGTGTGTTTGACACTTGCAGGTGTAGGTACCAACCATCTGGTCCATGAGATAGCGCATAGGGGATGTGTGCATCACAAACTCAGAAGATCTTTAGGCCATACTTGGTGGGCTTCTTTGGCATGTACTGTCCTCGCTCCCCTCTTCTACGAGAGCCTCTTCGACTCCCCCGACTCCTCAAAGTGCATTTGAGCAATCGGGATGTCCTTTCGTCCTTTGGTCTTGATCGGTTGCTGGGTCAAGTGATCGGGGATAGAGAATGGAGGAGTCGAAGGGGGATATTGGGAGAAACCCCTGGTCTGTTTGAAAGCACCCAAGATGACCAAACCCAAGGCGAAGTAGTGTGAGGTCACTTCCAGGTCACCTTGGGGTTAACCACACCAACTTCCTGGCTTGAATTTGGGTGAGGCTATATATACTACCCCTGATGCTCTCTCTGTTTCTCTGCTGCTGGTGAGCCTGTAGATTCCTGGTCCTGTTGAATGCCTGTTTTGTTCATTAAACCTTTTGTTTAGTTAACTGTTTTACTTAGGTTTATTTGTTTGATACTATGTTCTACATATTGCCCTTTATTTCATTAGGTGTCTACTGTTAGTGGTTTTTAAAAATTGTTTTTGTTGTACCCAGTTGGCCTTCCGGCACTGATTATTGAATTTTCCCCAAGACTAAGCGCATGCTATATAAGTTGTTTTATTTGTCGACATTGACTTCCTGCTGTGATCTCTCTAACGCTTGTTTTTTTTGTTCCTATTTGAGTGCTGTAGGTGCGGTGGAGAGCGTTCCTCATCTGTGCTTCACGCTCCCCGTTATCATGTGCAATTGTGCCCTTCCTTCACCATTTATTTTGCATTTCTTTTGTATGTGCTTTGCTATGTGTGTGTGTGTGTTTGTGTGCATGCAGGGCACTGGAGTATGGTGAGGTACTCTATCCCAGCAGAGACCATACGCTGGGAACGGGAGGGAAGACCTGATGAACCAAGGGGTAGGAGTTATTCAGTCCCTTCCTTTAGCGCCAGGCAGCCTTCTGAGAGCAGGGCACCTACTATTCCCAGAAATAGTAGGTGCTGAAGCATATGTTACAGAAACAACAGGAGCAGCTTAATCTACTGATCTAACCTACTACAGGAATCCTCCCAGCCCCCTTCTAGACAAAGACGCCAAAACTCTGTTACTTGTATGTGTTGCCAGAAACCAGCCTTAAGACCTTTAAAGTAGCTGTCGTTAAACCCCTCTTAAAGAAGCCCAATCTCGATCCAGAGGTTTGGACTGATATCTAATCTTTCCTTTATTTCTAAAAACCTTGAAAAAATAGTTGCTAATCAGCTTTATGACTTTTTTCCAAGATAATAGTTTATTCGAGGATTTTCAGTCAGGATTCAGAGTTCATCATAGCACAGAGACGGCACTAGTAAGAATTACCAATGACTTAGCGATTGCCCCTGATAATGGACTGGTCTATGTATTAATCCTATTAGATCTTACTACACAGACTGGAACATTTAATTGGCCTTAAGCTGATTTAAATCTTACTTATCAGATCGTTCCCAGTTTGCTCATGTTAATGATCAATACTCCGTGCATAATAAGGTCTGCTTCAGAGTACCACAAGGTTCTGTGCTTGGACTAATCCTTTTCACTTTATGTATACTTCCCTTAGGTAACATTATTAGAAATCACTCTTAAAATTTCCATTGTTATGCGTATGATATGTAACTGTATCTATCAGTTATCTAGACTACAAGTATGTCTTAAGGACATAAAAGTCTGGATGAGCCGCAATTTCCTGATGTTAAATTGAGACAAAACTGAAGTTATTGTTCTTGGTCCCAAACATCTCAGAAACTCCTTTTCTAAGGATATAATTTCTTTCGATGGCATTGCCTTGGCCTCTAGCACAACTGTAAGAAACCTCAGAGTTATATTCAATCAAGATCTATCTTTTGCCTCTTATGTAAAACAAACTTTCACTTGCATTACATTGCAAAAATTAGACATATCCTGTCTCATTGGGTGTTATTTTGGCTTAGTATGACCTGTGAACAAGTGGGCACTTGATGTAATAAACTAAAATAAATTGCCTTTTATTTGCTGGCATGAGTTATAATGGCTCTGTACCAGCAATAATGTCAGCCCAGAGGCATTATGTTTTCAGGTTTTCCATTCCATTCTTATGAACGCAACTTCTTAAGAACACCTTAAGAGAATTTCTTCAAATTTGGCCAAAATTTCATCTTGAACTGAAGAATGAACTGATTCAATTTTGGTGATCATAGGTCAAGGTCACTGTGACCTCACAAAACTATTTATTTGGCCGCTATTCAATGTCAGGGACAGAAGGGGAGACATTTGGTCAGACACGGAATTGGTGACCCAAATCTCGGATGTCCATCTTGAAACTGCTGACTGTATAGATCATCTGTGCTGCCAGGTTTTAGAATTTGTAGTTTCTTTGCAGCAACATCCATATTTGCGTATTCAACTGTCATGGCAACATATGAGTCTGGACTGATTTCACGATAATACATCCATGGTTTGGACAGACATGGATGTAATTGTAACGGCAGAGATTATATTATAATTTGGTATCACAAGTACATTATCAATTTGATAAGTTTTGTTTTTACAAAGTACTTTGAACTACCTTTGAAGCTTTATTAACCAAACTACATTTCTCCCTCGGGTGGAAAGTTCATCTTCTTCCAGTGTAACTTTCATCTTGCAAAGCTAAGCTTTCAAGATAGCTTCTCTAACACTGGTTGCACCAATTTGAAATTATGATAAATTGGTGCATCCTTACTTTAAATATTAGTCATCAACATCAGTAACCCTCACAAGGACTCCACTTTTGAATCATTATGCCTGCGTAGTGATGATAAAGAGAGAAAAAGTGCTTTTATTTTGAAAACCACACCAGTCTTCAAAATGGTGCTGCATTCATATCATAGGAAAATCCAGTATGATATGCTGGTGAATGTTCTGTTGGATTAACCTGAAAATGCAAAAGTTGCCCTTCTTTCAGCTACTAATACATACTTGTGAGTGATGTCAGAAAGAATCTAAAAAATGGGTTCGGTCTATAGAACAGTCTTTTATTGACAGAGACATTTTTGCAGTGTTCCTTCACAAAAGCTGAAGGCTGCATCATTTTCCTATATTTCCAACAGCACCTGAATCCAGCGTCACACTTGAACAGTTTGTCTTTGTTTGCTCTCATGCTCCTCTTCCATCAGTTGGATTTGGGGAGTCTGTAGACGCCTGCAGAGACCATCAGCTGATGTTCCCTGACCTTCCTCTGCAGGAAGGCCTCCAGTTCGTTGACATCCATCTCCGTGACGACGGGTCCCGTGGCAACAAACATCCGGAGCATAGAGTGGATGCGGTCCAGCGTCATACTGTCCAGGTTGGTCAACATGGCCTGGATGTAGGCCCAGAACAACTGAAGAGACAGAGGACGAGTGTTTTAAGAAGCTTCTTCAGGAAGTCATTTTTCATTGTTAACTGTGCTGTTGTATGTTTGAGTGTGTGTGTGTGTGTGTGTGTGTGTGTGTGTGTGTGTGTGTGTGTGTGTGTGTGTGTGTGTGTGTGTGTGTGTGTGTTGTGGGCACCTGCAGCTTCTCCTCCCTCTGTTCAGACTGGGTGGTGGTGTTGGAGTCCCTCTCCTCGTCGCTGTCGATGAGCATCACGCCTCTCTCCATCTTCTCTTTGGACGAGCCTGTCTCCACCACGTAGTAGCGGCCTCCCGCCTCCTCCCTCAGAACGCCGTGTTGCTGCCACAGAGCCAGCTTCCTGTGCACCAGCTCCTTTGGAGCGCCAAGTTTCATGCTCAGCTCCTCCAGCATCCAAGAACCTGATGAAGATCAAACAAGTAACCAGTCAGATCAGTGCTGTCCAGCTCTGATGCGATTCGACCCAAAGGGTTTGGGCTGGGCTGAAATGTAATTTCACATAGTTCCCCCGGGGTTGAATCAGACGTAGGTCTCAACCAATTTTCAAGTTTTTTTGTTTGATGGTTTTCAGAAATTAGCCATTTGCATGGGTAAATTGACTTTTAATAGATTTAGAAAGAGACTGCAGCTGAGAGAGGGAAAGTGATGGAACAACAACGCAGTATAGTGGAGAACGAGGGTAGAGAGTAGGGGTCGACAGATTATCATTTTGGCTGGTTATCAGGGCTGATATTTGGCATTTTGCCAATTATCTGTACCAGCATTTTATTCTAATTGTTATTGATTTTTGATTAGAGAGCTGTAGTCTAGTGCCTGGTGTTTTGCCTGTGTAATGACCAACACTGGATTGAAAGTGAGGGACTTTTTATAAATGCACTGAAATGTTATTAAAATATCCTCATTTTCTGGTAGTTGTAATTTTATCTTCTGGATTCAAGTTTAAGATGTTAAGGTTTAAAAACATCATAAATACAAATATTTTGCAGGCAAACCTGACAAATTGTTTTGCTTGCATTATTATACATAATCAACTGTGATTTTGACTGTTGTTTATTAATTTTAGGGATGTCACAGTGAGGCAGCTGAATGAAGTGTTTAAAGAGTCTGATGACTGCTACACTTAAATTTTAATCGGCTTGACCACTTTGGAGCACTTACGCACGTTGGTCCCTCATCTTGCACAGCCACAGCAGAAATCAACCCCATAATTAGATTATACTGTTATCTTAAATCCATATTTTCCATAAAGTGTGATGTAACTGATTTAGATGGCAAAAAATGATTTGTTTTAATGTTATGCTACAATATCTCACTTTTGATTTTGATAATTCTATTAAAGGCAGAGAATAATCACTGTACTTTTCTCCTGAAAGTGCAGGATGATGGCAGCGTGGATGGGGGAGACAGTGAGGTTGGTGAGGGTGCGGTCCTCCAGCTCCAGATCCAGAGTGACTGAGCCCAGGTGAGGCTTCCAGCTCAGCGTCCTCATGGCCTAAATCACAGAAGACAAACTGCTGGTAAAGTTTGAATCCAGATCGGCACAGCGGTGTTCTGTGGCGTCTAATGTAATGAAAATAAAACAGAAATAAAGTACTGACTGCTCAACTGATCAAAAAAAAAGGAACATGAAAAAGAATAAGTGCAACTGTGGCATTATGAGAGCAAAATCTGTGAGTGAGATTTTAAGTTTCAGAAATTTGACCACAAACAAAACAATTTAAAGCTTTTGTAGTGGTGTGTTCAAGGGCAGCATTTCTTATCATCGAAATCTAATCTTGTGCAGGCTATTAGCAAAGGAGGGTGAAAGCAATTTGGTGTTTATACCTTCTTGCATTTAAAGTGTTGCTGCACAGCAACCAAATCTGAAACCTTAGCTGTTGTAGTGTCCTTGAATGCACCATCAATAGCACAGGTTCTCAAACAAACTGCTTCTCCATGTGATACACCTAAATTTTACCTGTTACTTTTAAGATTGTATCAAAATTAGTAGAAAGAAATTTACTAAAAAGAGGCAATACACTTAAAAAACACATTAAAAAATAAAATATGCAAAGCCATCTTCTCCTAACAGAACATACAAAAAGTGAACTCCACCTTCAGTTTCTCATAGCGGTGTGTGTAGGCCTCCATGGCCTGGCAGACGAGTGGAGGGAGCTCCAGCTTCTCCTCCTTCAGCGGAGGCCAGAACTCAGAGGACAGGATGATGGACGACAGGGACAGTGGTGGCTGCTCCTCCTCGCTCAGCCTCGATTCCTCCTCGCGGATGTTGCTGTTGATCCTTCGAGAGTCGGCCATGTCCTGACAAGAGACAGAAGAAAGGTAGGTGTGAACACGGCTCGTACTGACAAAAGATACAGTTTTATTAGTGATTAATCTCACTATTGTTTAGATTAACTGATAAATTGTTGGGTCTGTAAAATGTTGAGAACTGGAGGTAAAGTGTTGCATGTTTTAAATGATCAACAGTTAAAAATTAAAAACACCATGTTACATGGTGCATGATCATTGTAGTGAGGGTGCTGCATGTTGAACTGTTTAATGGGGACTGCAGGGACTAAATCAGTTTACCTTCAGCATGACCTCGCAGTAATGCATGTGAGACTCCCCAAACCTGAGCTTCAGCAGCTCCACGTTACGAATTTCCCTGCAAACACAAAAGAAATCAAACTATATAAAGAACATCAGATTGATGTTTTGGACACAGCCCATGCCATGTTAATCAAACACAAAATACACACAAAAAGGTGCTAAAATTATCCAAAATACAAAAGTTCACTGACTTTTATGATCAAATTTTTCCAACAAGGTCTATAAAGCTCATAAAGTCATATCGCAGTTGCAGAAATGACCCGTTTACAGCCTGTATAAAATTTGTACATTATCTCTGCATTACTCTGTGGACTTCTGCACATTCCTGCACAAAATTGTTCAGGTCTTCCTTTTCAAATGTATTGATCTACAATAAAATTAATTAATAAGTACAAAGAAATAGTCAGCATGGGAGGAACTTTCACTTTGTAAAACCTGCAGGAGCTATTTTTATTTATTCATTTTTTATCTGAAACTTTCAGTTGATTGTATAAAAAAGGTTGCTGTGAACTTGCTGTATATGATGTTGAAAGTTTCAGTTTTGATTGTACATTTGCTGAAGGCATTTAAACAAAGTTTTGTGTTGGAGTTTGTTAAATTCCAAATTCTAAATACTGACAGAAAGATTTTAATTTTTATTGTAAATGCACATCGAATTCCAAATATCTGTTATTGATCTCATTAACTACTAATAATCAGTGCTGGTATCGGCCCTGAATATCAATATAGGTCGACCCTTATTAGTCATAAATATGACATGGAAACTCAGATACAGTGTAGGAAGCATTTTGGAGCAAACTGTGTGACGCCTCTTAACCAGCTTGTGGAGGCCGTTATTTTTCCGTCAATCTGCTCGGCTAAAATCAAGCCTTACTGTCCGCTGCAGGCCATGTTTTGGCCTTCACTGTTGCTCAGAAACTAAAATCCATAGAAGACTTTGGTCTCATCTTGAACCAGTCTGCAGATTAAATCCAAACCCAACATGTTATGATCCACCGAAGTTAGCTATGATACGAGATGAATGAATCCCCGTCGTTGTCATTTTTGGCACCGTCTTCACTGTAAGGGAGCTGGGAGGGACAATTGGGTGAGATTAAACTCTTTTTTACGATCTAGTTACGTCATGCATGCCCGCTGGACACAGGACCATGCCCCTAGAAACACCTTTCAATGACCTGCACTCTACTGAGGCCACTTTTCTAGTTTGTGTCTGTTTTGTATATATATGGAATATACTATGGGCTTTCTGTACTTAACTGGATTATGTGTACGGGCAGGAAAAGAAGAGAAAAGCTGAACTTTGAGTCAAAGTGTTTGTTCAGTTGTACCTGGCGGTGTTGTAGTTGAGCTGGTGCAGCAGTCTGTCGGCCAGCACGGCTCTGTACTCGTCTATGAAGATGTCTTTACTGCCGTAGATGCTGACCAGCAGGCTGATGATGTCTGAAGAACGCCGTTTTGAGCCCATCTTATCTGGAAAAAAAAGCATTCTTCTCTCAGTTAAATCCACAGGATAAAGACTAAGAGCAGAAAAAAAACATATTGTGTGTTTACTTACCAGGGACGGCATCCGTCGGGTCTGGGGTCCAGTCCTCCGGGTCGTTGCCTTCTTCATCGCTGTCCTGCATCTCCAGAGTCACCGGGTCTCCTCTGGACAGCTCGGACGCCAAGTCTGTGCAGCCCTCAGCGTCTCCGGTCAGACCCGCCACGATCTGCCTCACTGTGTCCTCTCGAGTCCTTAAACACACCACAGAACCCTTCAACAAAACTCAGCCATAGAAATGATCACAAAGGTGGCAACTTTCTTCCCTTCTTTTATTTTTCAAACAATATTTTCAATGAAATTTGCAAAAATTGCAAATTAAAATATGTACATCAATGTTCAAATATATATCCCCTCGTACAGTCAAACATTCCCCCAGAAAAGACAATAAAATTCCAATGACAATAATTATAATAATAACTGATTATAAATTAACCAATATAAATAATTAATTAGATTAAATAATAGTAATAATAATAAAAACAAAAATATTAATAACAAAAAATAAAACAATAATAGAATAGTAAGCAATATAAATTAGCAGCTTCCTAATTCTGTCATCTGTTTTTTTATATGCTCTTTTGGTTCAAATGTTTCAATTTTATTTAATTTTTCTGCATAAATAATTTCATCATCAGCCGGACGGTCTAACTTCTGATCAAACAGCATTATAGAAACATGCACAACATACAAATAATTTTAATCTTATATTAAAAAATAATGTTTGAAAAAATACCTGTGTGCGTATGGATGGACTCACCTGAGGTACTTTCGGATTGGTTGGCAGGCGACCTGCAGGATGACCATGGATGGGTCCAGCTCTCTGAGGGCCTTGATGGCCGAGATATAAACCGTGAGGATGTCTGATGTGTGGACTCCTGAGAACAGATGATACGACACAGACAGAATAATTAAATTCACTGTTAAGCATCTTCTTGTTCTGCTGTTTTAACAGAGCGCTCCAGGGAAGACGCTTGTCTGTTGGCTGACCTGCAAGATAACATCGACAAAAAGCCTTTGAGGTTTTTCCTTTGGATTTGGGATTATGGCGGACAGTACGCTCTGTGGTAAACAAAGGTTGTTGATACTAACTCGTTTTGTCTCCACAAAATAACACCACTTTCAGGATTTTTTAGGCCTAAATTCAATCGCTTGAAGAAAAAGCTAACATTATGCTATGAAAGACTCTCACTATGGTTACAGGATGATGCTCTGTAGTCTCATTTAACCACTTGTTAGAAACTGCTTTTTTTTTAAAAAGACAAATTAAAGCTTCAAAGTTCGCGAGCGGAGGATTTACTGACGAATTTTATATCGTAGAACAAAACAACTGACCTTATTTCAGGCTTTTAAGCAAAAACACATAAAAAAACACTGACTTTGAGGCAAGGGAACTAAAGGTTTGAAGGCTCATCACGGGGGAACTCTGTTCCTAAGTGGCCAACAAACCTGGGTGCAGCAGACGGCTCTCGAAAGCAGACTTTAATGAAGTGAGGAGCTGCTGTCTCTGGTTGGTTCTTTCCAGACAAAACTTCAGATCTTCAATTGCAGCTTTTGATTCTGGGAAATCTGAAAGAGAAATGTGAAAATAAAGCACAAGAAGAAGTAGGCAACCCATGTGCGTGTAGTGTATTAAACATTCTTGCTCCTAACTTAATTTCAGTTCCCTGATTTTAGATCACCCGCCTGCAGGTTTATCTGTGCGTGACCAGTATGGAGAAACAGTAAGTCCAGGATGTGTTTAGCATAGCTTCTTCTAAAAGTGTCTGCTAAATGAAACTGTAGATAGCTTTACACAAAAACTGGAAGCAGAGTGAAACTGCTAGCCTAGCACTCTCTAATGTGAAAATATACATCTTACAAAAGTGAGAAATAATCTTTGGAACTTTTGTTAAAAAAAAATCTGGTTTATGCACAAAATCTTCATTAGGAAAATACATTTTTAAAAATTAACTAAAATGAAAATAATAAATAAAAATAATTATTAAATGAATAAATATATAAACAAAAAAATGCATAAATAATTAAATTTAAAAAATTGATTAAGAAACAAAATAAACAGATTGACCTCCAAGTGATTCTGGGATTCTATCAATGAATCACAATAAAACTGTTTTATCTCTCGCCTCTGATTATACTGAAGAGCTCCTCGATCCTCATGTTGACGTAGATCCTGCAGAAGAACTGGTGCATGTGGCATCTCCACTGCTTCAGGACAGAACTGCTGCCAGTCTGCCCAAAATGAATGCTGGGACCACCTGGAGTACTGGGAACACTGGGAGCACTGGGAACACTGGGAGCACTGGGAACACTGGGAACACTGGGAGCACTGGGAGCAGGTACCACACCGTCTCTGTCTGCCTCGCTCGCAAACACTTTGCTCAGCCAGCCGAGCACCAGCTCCAGCCACTGCAACCACAAAAAACACAAAGAGCTAATGAAAGATTTATCCCGATAAAAACGTTACATCTCTGATCGCGGAGAGACGGACGGATGTTTCACCTCCTGGAACTCCAGCAGGAAGGAGCGTTCGTACTCGCCCCTGCAGTGCTGCTCCATGCGCTGCTCGATGAGCTTGTGGAGGATGGAGGTGACGGCCTCGGAGCTGACCCACTCCAGCAGCTGGAGTTTGGAACTACAACCACAGAAACCACATCAACCGTTCATCCTCACGCTAAACACAAAACACACACACAACAAGCACTCTGTCGTATTTTGATAATCTCGTTCAAAATATCACTAAAGAGTGCACGTACTGGAATAAGAAAAAGGTGCATGGGAAATTGTCAGCAGTGAGTTATTTTGTTTATTGAACCTTTGAAACCTGAGCAAATTGGCTTGATTTCTTTCAAAAACATTGGAAGGCATTGCAACCCAAACATTTGCAAGAATCTAGTAAAAAGTACAAGAAAATGTATTTAAAATTAGTTAAAAAAGAACAAAAACTGAAACTGTAAAGTGTTTATGTCTGTGAGATCAGTAACAGCAAACACACTCACCATAGTTGTATAAATCGCAGTTTTGCGATGCGCTGAAAAATATAACAGATATTTTTGTGTGCTTTTATTCTTACTTTTGAGTAGCCTAACTTCGTTTGGTTATTACGGTTAAACATTTAGGATTTGTTTAAACTCTGTATTTAACCATTTTTGTCTGTCGCCTCATGGACTCCAATGTAAATTCTGGCTGCCTTTGTAGCTGCTGTCACAAGATCTCAGGCATGAAAGTAGTCAGTAAAATGTTACCACGAAGCTATTTAAAGAAGACCGAGACTGTAACAAAGATGAGAAATGTTCTGTAACTTCCATAAACCTCTGACATAACATTTTTTTTAAAAAAGAAACAAAAAACAAAAAGGCAACAAGACAAACAAGACTAAATTATAATAATTCTGTGAAGTAATTCTAAACATGTAATTATGATAATTAAACATATAGTTTTCAGCTTAGTTTATAGCTTTTTACTTTTTTCCCTAGATATTTTTCCCTAACTTTTTAAAAATAGTTTTCTAAATCAACTAATTTCGTGAAATTTGTAGAGCATAGCTTACCAAGTTGTTCACTGCCTCTCTCCCATGTTTTTGAAAAAAAAATCGCACTAATTTGCTCAGAGTTCAAAGGGTTAAATATTGTGAAAGTCGTCTGAAAGCAGCACAAGAAAAGTGATGTCGCTCCAGATTCAAAGGGTTAAATGTCTTTATTGAGTCCACTCACAGTATGTGGCTGAGCTCCTGCAGCTGCTCCAGGGCCTCCTTACACCAGCACTGCTGTGTCGGGACCCCGCAGCCCGGACAGACCCCTCGCTCGTCGCCGTCTGGAGCCTCGGCCCCGTCCTCGGTCTGGCCCTCCTGGCTCATGTACACAGAGAAGGTTCTGCTGTAGAACTCCAGCACTCTCTCCTGGAGAACGGGGGAGGGGGAGAAGAGAAGGAGGGCCCTGATGATGGTGAAGGCACGCTCCTGGAGGCCCCTGGGCCCCGGGCCACAGAGACTGCCACGACCTTCGTCCTGCCACGTCCCCAGCCTCTCCAAACCACCTAGAAGATAAAATGATGTTAATATAATTCAGAAATCAGTTCTGAACTTATCGACTTGTTTTTCCCACTCACCCAGGAAAGGTTCCAGTCGGTCTAACAGAGTCCGAAAAGCAGTGAGGAGAACCCAGGCCCTGCCTCTCTCCTCCAGCTCGTTCTCCGGCTGTTTGAGTCCAGACCAGAACTCGGGAACCACAGTCGAGGACAGACGCATCTGCAAAGACTCCAGCAGCCAGCCGCTCAGCAGCTGGCCCAAACCCTGATTACACAGCAGGGCCAACGAGTCCGAGAGGTTCTGCTCCGTCACCGAGCAGCCGGGAGACACCTGAAAAAAAGAACAAGGTAAGTTATTTGTTACGACAGACACAGCAGGGCTGTCGTATGCAATCTAGAATCTCTAAATCTACTGATCTGTCAATGCTGATGTCAAATGAAAAAACACAAGACGCCAGGCCTTCGACATTTTATACACAAGACACTGAAAGGGTGTGTTCGAAGGGATGGAGCCACTTTAACCCTCTGACACCTGGAGTGACATCACTTTTCTTGCTGCGTTCAGACACCTTTCCCAATATTTAAACCTTAAGACCCTGAGCAAATTGGTGCAATTTCTTTATAAAAACAAACAGTGGAAAAGGCAATGAGCAGCTTGGTAGGAAACTGTCCACAGATTTCAAAAGATAAATATATTTAGTAAATTATGTTTTTAAAAAGAGGGAAAATATCGAGGGAAAAAAAGAAAAAGCTACAAATTAGTTTTTTTTAAAAAACCTAGGAAAGAAGCTAGGGAAAAAAAGAAGAAAAAATATAGGGAAAATGTCTATGAAAAAAAAGTATTAGATTTTAAAGCTCTTTTCCTAAATCGTTTTGATTTATTTATTCATTTGTTGTTTTTTTATTTAAACTTGTAAAAAAAAACTTGCAAGAATATATATTCTTGCAAGTCCTCTTAAAAATTTAAAACATTTCTTGCTGTCGACATATATTTACAACCGCAACATGAAGACAAATGAGTCGTAAAAGCATCATAATTTATATCCCGAATTTAGCCGAACGTCCCATTAATTAAGTCACTGCCCTATGTCATGTCCCATATGGTAAGAATCGATGCTACGGCCAAGAAAACACTAAATCCTAAAATATTTTAATGGAATCCGGCGAGTTCGGTTCACTCCATGTTGACGCCTGTGTCTTTTTGCTGCAGTTGTTGAGCTCAGAAAGTCCACTCACCAAAGCTGCAGTGACAGTTTCCCAAGCGTCAGCAACACCTTGTTGCGATGCGGATCCCGACATCTCGGCTGAGTCCGATTCCATCCCAATTTCCTCCATTTTTTTGGACTTAAGAAACAGCGAACTAGCTAGTGTAAATGAAACATTTCAACTTTGGATTTGTTTTGTAATGTTACAACATCGCGCGCGTCTCTGTATAACCATGCATCATGTCTAATATTTATGCGTATTTTGTATTAGTCTCTTTAATTATTTTTTGCTAATATCGGTACAATTCTTCTGCCATAAATATGTAATAACGTTACATGATTCTCGCTTGCCTATCGCGGGTTTACTTCTTCTTCGTCTTGTTCCTGTTCTTCTTCTTCCAATAACTTTGTGTGCCAAAGCGCTAACGCTGCCCTCCACAGGTGAGACCTTATAATACATCCATGGGTGAGACACTTACATACTGAAGTCTGTGCTGGCGACGGTAGTTTTATTCTGAAAGTTATCCGGAAGTGATGTTAACCTTAACACTAGTGAACTTGACGATTAGTGATTTTTTTTTATATTCATGGGCGCCCTTCTGTGGTCACAGTGAGGAACTGCAGCTATTAATTCATATGTGTGGTTTTACTGTGATTAATATTTGTGTTATTGAGTGTTAGTATTGATATTAGTGTCAGGTATGTTTGTCTGACAGTTAACCCTAGTAATCATGAGTGTTAACTACTTAGTACTTTACTACTTTACTGTATTAAGTGTAGTAAAGTTTCCGGTTAAAACACATCATATGAGTTTTACAGTAAATTTGGGAACACATTGTGGCCACTGAATAGCAATATAAACTGCGGGTTTTATAGCGTCATTTTGTTGTACAATGTATTAATTTCGCTACCGCGGCAGGCATTATTTTATCTGAATTTCTAAAACTAGAAACTATAATTAAACTAAACACCCCCTTAAAATGTATATATTTCCCAAAAAATGTTAGAGACAGCCGTGTGCGGGTAGTTCCAGTGAAGAAAATAAATGTAAAAATTTGGAACCAGTATCGATACATCCAGGTGCCTACATGAATAGAGAGTCATGCTGAGACCAAACAGAGACTCGGTTTCTGGTGTGGTCACGTTATTTTTAGCGTGTTTAATCGAGCAAACGTCTTTTCTTGCCGGTGACACTTTTGTTTTGAAAGCACCGTGTCGTACATCCGTTTTCAGGTAGCTAACTAGCTGAGTTGCTGCGGCTCTCACTGAAACACCATCATGGCAGCGGAGTGCGAGTGAGTTTGTTGACAGCATGATATTTGCCTTTTAAATCTCAAACACATTTCATGACAACCATTATATTTCATCCACGCATCGTGTATTCAGTGTCGGTCATTGTGCTCTAACTAAAATGGTGAAATATTGACCGTCTGGCGCTGCTAACGTTAACTAGCTACACAGTGTTTGAGCTAACAGCCTAACGCTAGCTTGATTTGTGTGAACGTTAGCCTGTTATAAAACAGCACAGAAAGACAGCAGGATAAAATAACGAGTGTCTTTATATCTCCCCAGTGTGCTGTCTGAAATTGAGGTGCTGCAGTCCATCTACCTGGATGAACTGCTGGTCAACAGGAAAGAGGACGGGTGAGACATATAGCTGCATTTCCATCATTTTGCCTGATTAGCTTTGGCTTTAAGTTATGATTATTTAGTGCCTTAACATTTCAGTACATGTCAGTATAGAAGTGAGGACTCATACAAAATGGAAAACTCTATATTAAAGAAACCAAATCAGAGTTTGGACCTGCACCGGTGCATGAGATGTTTGTGTTCTTCCACTGTAAAGCTAACCACATTTGAACATCTGGGTAATAATGTTGAATGTGGAAAGTACAATAAAATACAGCTGTCCTGGTTTAACACAAGATTTTGTGACTCAAATAGTATCTAGACACGATCACAAGTTTTAATAGCTGATAACCTAAAATGATCATGATAATCAGATATAAGAGTGAACCCTTTGGAACTTCATCATCATCAGTTTTCATGTGCTGTGATCAGACATCTTTCACAAGCATTTTAATCTTTGAAACACGAGTAAATTGGTTTAATTTCTTTCAAAAGCATGGCAATAAAGATATTACGCAACTTGGCAAGAATTAGTACAATGTGATAAGGAAATGACCGAGAAAAAATAGCTGAGAGACAGAGGAAAATTATCCAAAAAAAGGGGAAAATAAAAACTTTTCATTTTTATTGCAGTTATATAAATACAATTATGCTGCACAAAAATATGTATTCATTAACATCATATTGTAACACCTTTTGTTTTGTGTGTGTTTTTTAAAAACTTTTCTTTGTGCTGTTTTTCAGGTAATTTTCTTGTAGGCCTAGCTTTTTATGAAATTTTTTGCTCAGTTTTGGGTCATTTCTTAGGTTGCACATTGCCCTCTATTTATTTATTTAATTAATTAATTATTTTTCAGAACTCAAGCAATCTGCTCTTGTTTTAAATGGGTAAATAACGAGAGACACATTTTGATCATCATGATGATTGGAGCTGGAGGACAGACTGTTATTAAGTTGACATCAAAAATGTAACTAAAACTCTGTGATCTCATGGGAAAAGTATCATACCAGCCTTTATTGGATAATTTGTTCAATAAAGAGCAGTGCTTATCATATTTATATAGCTGTTAAAATTTGACCTAAGCTCCTTGATGGGCCACAACTAGTAAATAAATGAGTATAGCATGCTCAAACGTGATCATGAACCAGGTCAATGAATTCATATTTCACTCACACTTTATATTTTGGACATGGGCCAGTCTTTTTAACTAATAAATCCTTTCAGTTAATTAAATATCTCGTCTGTACTGTAGTGTTTTGCACTTAAGCAAAGAAACACTGAATTAACAGTCTCTCTCCCATAGCCTTTATATACAGTCTCTGGTCTCTACGCAGAGAAAATGCTCTGTGTAGCCTGTTTGGCACTGTGATGTTGTGTTATTGCATCAGGCTGGTTGATATCATTCCCAGACTCCTCTGGCCTCATTATAAACACTGTGCTGTGCCTTGCAGGGGCTGGGAGGTGAGCCTGGTCCTGTACCCTTCCACAGCAGAGGACTCTGTCTCCCAGTTTGTGCGACTCACACTGACTTTGACCCTTGATCAGCAGGTACGCACTACATTATCTTATCATGCTCCCTATAGAACTCAGTGGTGAAATTTTGGAAGTGAAAATCCTGTTTGTGGTCTGAATTGAGAACTTGACTATTAGCTATTAATGTCATAACTGTCCACGGTAGACTTACCACAAGCTGTGAGATTGTTAAAAATATGGTATGTACTCCTTTAGAAGCCACAAATCTGTATGACATCGACTTTTTTTTAAGAATTAAATGTAGGGATTAGGGGTTCGACAGGTTATCGGCCTGGTTGATAATTGGCATTTTGCCGATATCTGTATTGGCGCTTTATTTTACTGATTGCAGATAAGATTAATTAATGAAAAAGTGGGTATTACACTCAACCACCACGAGGGAAGACAGTCTGCAGTAAGATGAGACCACTCTGTCTCCTCATTCTGCAGTCGTACCTGTTATAAGAACAGCAAGGCGGCATAATAGCTGTTATTCTCACCTTGAATAGGCGATGTAAAAGGGGCTTCATTCTTTGTGTTGGGTTTTATTGATACACTGCCAACATTTTGTCTGCATGGCTCACAGCATCAGTGTATCTGTAAGGTATTATAAAGGAGAACACTGCTAGATTCTAAATCCCATTAAAAACACCAAAATCAATAATGTGTTCGTCTGTCTTTCAACGCTTTCTGACTTCCTCTCTGTGGCTCTCTGCTCCAAGCCCAATGTTTCCTACAGATTTCAAAAATATAAATCAGGCTTTGACACAGATAATACACATTAGCAGATATTGGTTTTGCGATTTGTTGAGTGACAGAAATAGCAAATATTACCAGACTTATCATTTAAGGCTCAGAAAAAAAAAAAACTGACCAACATAAGTGAAGTTTGACTTTCCTCCCTGTTTTGTGTGCTTAGTATCCTTCGTCTTCTCCAGCCATCTCCATTAATAACCCACGGGGGCTTTCTGATGACAAAATCAGCAGGTAACCAGCTGAAGCTGTGGACTGATCAGTATCAACACTTTCTGCTCAGGAAATGTTTGATTTTGAGTGTAAAATCCTGTAATTATGTGCAACTGCTCTCTCTTAGTGTCCAAAAGTGTCTTCAGTTGGAGGCTCAGTCCTGTCTGGGTTCACCTGTGTTATATCAACTCATTGAGGTCACTTTTTTTAAATCTATAATTTAAGAGAATATATGATTTTACTGGATGATTTTCTGTTGAGCTAATGGAGATAATTGTGAGCAGTACTGCTGCTTGAAGTCAAGTATCTAACTGTTCTTTTTTTCTCCTCCAGAAAGCGAAAGAAATCCTGACCGAAAGCAATATTCCTCATGGAAACTGTGTCATTTGCCTCTATGGCTTTAAGGTACACATGACTCAGCAATAAAATGCTGATACATAATAATGTGAGAAAATGTCAATGTTGTGTTTACAGCTTTCTCTGCTCCTCCGAGTGAGCAAAAAATCATTTAATGCAGGACTCTATTCTGCATTTTTCCAGAAATTAGTGAAAAATCTGTACCTGCTGAAAAAATCGATAAAACATTCATACATTCATGCTTCTACATACACTGTGTGTCCTCAGGAGGGAGAGACGTTCTCCAAGACAAGCTGCTATCACTACTTCCACTCGCACTGCCTCGGTCGCTACGCCAGCCACTCTGAGAGGGAGCTCCGGCAGAGGGAGAAGGAGTTAGAGGAGGACAAGACCAGAGAGAGAACAGACCAACAGGTCAGCCGAAGAGTTCGGGTCAAAGAAATCTTTGTGTCTTTATTTTCACTATTTAATCACGGACTCTCTCACAGGAGCTGACTGTGGTGTGTCCGGTCTGTAGAGAGCCTCTAACATATGACGTGGATCAGCTTCTGTCCTCCCCTGCACCCCAGCTGCCTGAGGTAACACCGCATTCTATTGCACACTTTTAAAAGTTGTGTCCAAGGTCGAGAACAAACTTTCAGGCTCGACAGTTTGACTGTTTGAAAAATGAAAACAGTGAAAGGTCTTGTGTTTTTCACTCAGCTGGACGAAGCAGCGATCGGTTCAACTTTTCAACAGAAGTGGTGTGAACTCCAGAAGCTTTTGGAAAGACAGAGGTCCAAAGGCGGGATCATTGACCCGGAGGTGGAATCAAATCGCTTCTTCATCCACACCAACGAGGTAAGAATGAATCTGACACCATAGAGGTCACATTTAGATGCATTAACACTCTTCATACCAGGCTTATATCTCTACAAGTAACCGAAGGTGTCACAAAGAGGTTGGTCTCAGCAAAGATCAAATTGTCTCTGATTCTTTTGATAAAGTTTGATATATGTTGCATGTCTCCATTTTCTGATGTTGAACCTGTCATACCATGAGTGTGTGGGGCCGATTTCATACGGCCATGCACACATTTAGAATGTACTGCTTATTATAGTAAGTTCATTAATTTCCTTTCTAACAGATAAAGGAATTGTCTTTTTATCGGTCATACTACGTATCACTGACTACATGCATTTCTGAAATTTGCTTCAGGAAAAGTGTTAAAAATACAGACTCAGCAAAAGGTAGAAGATCTTCTCAGTGTCTTCTCATTCAGAAAAACTGGGCTTAAAGTACCAAAAACACAGAGTGAGGTGTCGTCTATGATGGTGTAAAATCAAAGACGCCATAGGATTTTTTCCTCATTCTGTGCGCCCACTGGTAAAACCAACTGAATGATTTTCTTCACAACAGAGTTGGTTTAAGTTGTTAAATGTTGAAGTGTGTGTTGGTCAGCCGGTCTGGTTTGTGTAGCTGCTAATTGCTACTTTGCTCGGTAAAGTCTCTGGGTGATGGCGTAGAAAATATTTACAATACACTTCATGTTGATTTCAGAAATGTAATTATTTAGACAATGAATTAAAAAAAAAAAAAAAACAGACAGACCTCTTCATGAGTTCTTTTTTTTACCTTAGCCACACTTTGTGGAGTTTGAGTCACAGGTGGATAATTAACCTGTCGATGTGATCTGTGATGGATTAGAGGCCCTCTGGGCATTTCAGTACATTTCAGTTTTATGTCTGTTGAATAAATGTTGAATCAGTGTAGGTCAGAGAGGAACTGAAAAACATGGGACTCTATTAGGTCTCCAAATATTACATTTGTTCAAGAATTGATACACATCTGGCTGCAGTTTGAGCATAGAAACTTAAAACTTCTTAGGTGATATTAAGGGAAAACTAATATTTTGGAAAATCCTCCTGTTTGCTGTCAAACCCAGAATCAGATACGAAGATGGATATCAGTTTCATCTCTGTGCTGGGAGAAAAAACTGAAAGCAGGTGCTGCATGCCGAGCTCCATCAAAGTGTCAAATTACACCTACATACAGCTCCAAAGTTGCCTTATTAACACTGTTCCTCTATAATGTTATATAAAACACTTACAGTGATGCGTGTCAACTCCCACAGACTCCATCTGCTGCTGAAAACGGAAACCTGGACGCGGATGTCTCTCCTGGCCCCACAGTACCCTCTGCTTCTAATGTGTCCTCTTATGAAACTAGTGTCAGAGCGGACATGTTTGTTCCTGGACTGTCCCACTGCAGAGGCGGTCAGGGCCAGAGGCGTCAGAACCAGATGAGGGGGCCGAGGAGAGGAGGCAGATCCAGACCACAACACCGAAGAGCCGCCCCTATCACAGAGCACCTGGATAAACTGTCTCTGTCCTCAGACTGCACTGAAGGACCAATAAAAGGCAAAGCTCAGGGTAACCATGGCCACCAGGTGCAAGTAAACGCAGAATTCTGTCAGTCTGAGACAGGCAGGGGCGTCCCCGTAGAACAACAACGGACCCAGGTGTCTCCAGATGATCAGCCAGTGTGTCAGGCAGCTTTGGAAACTGAGTGGCCAAAAGATGCTGGAGACTCTACAGGGGGTCGTGGTCACCGTGGAAGGAGAAGGGGTCCTCACCGACCTGTTCCAGACACCAGTGGCCCTGGACCCGCACGCTACCACTGGGACGGGCGGGCTTCAAGAAGCAGGGGAGGGCCCAATAACCTGTACAGCAGAGGAGGGGGACCCCGCCGGGGTCACGGTAGGGGCTTCCAACACAAAGTGGTGGAGAGGGAGAGGGGAAGAGAGGAGGTGCTATGACAAAGGGCAACAGGAGGGCCAGTGAACAAGCGTATGTGTGCCTCCATTATCAGTTTGCATAGATTAAAGCCCTGCACCAGAAACAACATTCACCGTAGTATCCTTTCCTCCTGTACATTGCTGTTATCCTGGTCTCTGGTATGCACTTTCATGCACACTAATATCAGATACAGATGGTTGTTGCTTTTTGTTGTGGTGCAATATGACTTGAAAGAACTACAAATTAAATTTTCTCTGGATGTCAGTATGTTACAGTGTCTGTATTTCCTGTAATATTCTGTAAAGAGGGTTCATTCCAGTTCAGTTCACTAACTCTGACTGTTTAAGACTTGGTATATCTCTTTCTTAAGAAATGGTGCTGTAATGTGAAGCAGCTGAAATTTTGCAGGAAATATTAGCAGAGCAATGCACCAGACAGATAAAGGCATTTTTAGTGGAATTTAAGTAAATTTAATAGTAAAAATTATAATGCTTTGTGCATTTTACATTGTAGCATTGCAATTAGTACTCTGCTTAAGGATCTTAAATAGTCTTCCTTAACTGTAGAGAGGTAAAATGGCCAAAAGAGATTAGCGCAGGCCCACAGTCAATGGGGCTTAAGTGGTCAAACCCCAAACCCTGGTGAGAATATGGTTCTTGCTCTGAAAGGAACCATTTTGCCCCAACATATTACGGTTAAATTAAAGAGCAGCTCTGGACATATCGATATCTATCTATCCATCTATCCATCTACCTATCTATCTATATATATCTATATCTATATATCTATCTATCTCTCTCTCTCTCTATATATATATATATATATATATATATATACTCATTAATTTTATTACAATTATTTTACCGAATTTAAACTTAACTCTTTCTGAAAATTACTATTTGAAGAGTCATTGCTGGATTAGACTACATAAAAATATCACCGTTGTGCGAAGACTCATGGGAGATGTAGTTGTTGAGTGTTGAAGCATCCTGGGAGGAAGAGAGGCGGAGCCTACATCCATAGGCGGAACCTACGTACCACCGACGCCATCTTGGCAGTTTTTCTTCTCTTTTTTTGTGGAGGACCAGCCCCTCTCATTAATCTGCGCAGGATCGCAGAGGCGTGTTGTTGTTTTCAAAACGACTGAGGTTATGACTGGCGGGAGCGATTTTCACAAAAGCTACAACAACAACAATAAAGACTCTGAGCCCAGGATGGATGTAGACATGGATTCCGGTCATTTGGAAAGTGAGCGGGGTGAGCTGGACAGTAATATCCCGGCTGCGTGCTCCTCTAACGGCAGTGGCGGGGAGGAGGACGAGGTGGAGGCCGTTGGCCGTGTTAGAGAAGCCGGGAGCTCAAGTAGCCAGCACACCCCGGATGGAGGCGGAGTGTTCTGCGGCGGCAGGGAGCAGGAGGTGTCGGTCGAAATTGGGGAGACGTATTTATGTCAACGAGCCGACAAGACGTGGCGTGAGTGATCTGTTTATATGTCTGATTCAGTTAGCAGATTGTCAGTGTTTGTAGCTTGTACTTCTCGTTGTTTTCGGAAGAAATTCACACCAAATTCCATTGAAATATAGTGCAAACTCATATTTATTATGTTGGAACTGGAGCGATAAGACGTGGCTCGACGATGTTTGATATCGTAATGGCCAGCAGGACTTTGGCATGGATGATGAAAACATCAGCAGAGCGAACATCAAGCTAGCCAACTCTAAAAGTTGGTATTTTCACCGGAGTAACTGGGCTAACGTTGCTGTTTTGTTGAGGCGTCCTATCCAGAAGATATAAAGCTTACATTTGTACTTGATAAAAATGACTTTGTTGGAAAGTCTCATGAACTAACGTTTCTTGTTGTCTTTTCAGATACAGCAGAGGTTATTCAGTCCCGCCTGAATGAACAGGAGGGCAGAGAGGAGTTCTATGTTCACTATGTAGGATGTAAGTACAGGACTAGTTTCTTATTTGTTAATGAATGCTATTGTCATTATATATACATATATATATATATATATATATTATGTGTCCTCTCTCCTGTACCTGCTATACCCTCATTTTTTCTTGTATCTTTCTTGATTTTCCCTTCCCTTACGTATCCCTTCAACTACTGCTTTACAATGATCTTCATCGTCTTTTCTTTGGCATGCAGTCAACAGACGCCTAGATGAGTGGGTGGGTAAGGCCCGCCTGGCACTCACCAAGACTGTGAAGGATGCAGTGAGGAAGAGCACAGAGATTGGAGGCGTCGGTGACTTGGGTGAACAGCCTGAAAGGAAGATCACTCGCAACCAGAAGCGCAAGCATGACGAGATCAACCATGTACAGAAGGTAGAGATGTTTTTTGTTGTTATTTCATGCTGTTTGTGTGGTGACACTCATTTGTATAATATGGCTGATATTCATGTCATTGAGTTTTCCTTTGCAGACATATGCAGAAATGGATCCGACAACAGCTGCCCTGGAAAAAGAGCATGAGGCGGTAAGGTGGAGTGTGTGTGTGTGTGTGTGTGTGTGTGTGTGTGTGTGTGTGTGTGTGTGTGTGTGTGTGTGTGTGTGTTAGTTTCTCCAATTAAAGATTACACAAGTAGAGAAAAAACATGACTACCTCATGCTGCTGCTCTTTATGTTCAGTTCATTTCTGCTGTGTCATCTACATAATTTGGAATAACTGGCTTATGTTTTTAACTTCTCAAATCCTTCCTCCTCTCGTGCCTCCCCCTCAGATCACCAAAGTAAAATATGTGGATAAGATTCAGATAGGAAACTACGAGATTGACGCCTGGTACTTCTCGCCGTTTCCTGAAGACTACGGAAAGCAGCCCAAGCTGTGGATCTGCGAGTACTGTCTTAAATACATGAAGTATGAAAAGACCTTCAGACATCACCTGGTCAGTGCAGCTTTCACCTCAGTTTAGGATGTAGGGATGTTTGTGCCTCTCATGGAATCATCTTTTTTAAAATTTCACAACTTTTATGTTCTTTGCAAACAAAGATGTCACCAAGAAATAATAGTTGCTTGTCCATCCATCCTTTTGCCGTTATTGGAGTCTGAGAATGGAGGCGTGACTTCTAAAATTTAACTAACAGAGTTAATTAATATTTATTACTATTATTTTGTAAGAAAACTGTCTTTTTTCTGACTCAACCATTGGTGCATATTTTCCACCAGTGAAACCCAAACCCTTTCAAGTTTAGTACCACAATAACAGCAATGAAGTGATGTTCATCTTGTGCAGCCTGAGTGCAAGAGGTTTGACCTCTTTGACCTTTGTCTCTTCAGTCGAACTGTCAATGGAAGCAGCCTCCTGGCAAAGAAATCTACCGAAGAAGCAACATATCGGTGTATGAAGTGGATGGGCGCGACCACAAAGTAAGAACAGCTGGAAAAGTCTGCCACCTGAACAATAATATGGATGATCAATAATATGGATTCCTTCCCTAGCGGAAGTGAATCTGGACTTCTGATTAAGTTAAAGAAAATCAGTTTATTTTGTAAGAGAGATGTTTTTTAATATTGTTTGTCATTGTCTCTTTTTGCAGATCTACTGTCAAAATCTTTGTCTACTAGCAAAACTGTTTCTCGACCACAAGACTCTTTATTTCGACGTAGAGCCATTTATCTTCTATATCCTCACTGAAGTCAACAAACAGGGAGCGCACATCGTCGGCTACTTCTCCAAAGTAAGGCCTGTTCAACATTTAGAAATTTAGAAATGTTTGAATTCAGAAGAATAACATAGTAGCTGGAGAAAACCTCAAACTGAAATTGACTTTTTGTTTGAACTTGTGGTGTTTTTTCAGGAGAAAGAGTCTCCAGATGGGAATAATGTGGCGTGTATTCTCACGCTGCCACCTTACCAGCGCAGAGGCTATGGAAAGTTCCTCATTGCTTTTAGTAAGTGAGAGACCACGACAGTAACTGTAGTGTGTGTGTCCGAGTGAGAATCAGGTAGCGGTTGAATATATTTGGCTTTTTCTATTCATTAACTGTATTCATAATAGGTTAGCCCATAAACTGCCCAAAATGATAAACAATCGTCAAAGTTTACCCACAAATGAATCTTTTCTTTGGTGCCGACACCAGTCAAAAAATGTGATCACAACATTCTTCATTTGATAGTGAAGTTAAACAGAGAGAAAAGAAGTAGCAAGATGTCTTCAGATGTTTGTCAAATCTGTACGTCACTTTTAGGTGATGATCAGATGCATATTAGGTGCTCATCAACACAAGTTGTCGGTCTGATTTCCTGAGTAGTTTAAGCAGGAATCTGCGTGTAATTGTGAACTCACCGTGGTCTCATGTTGGTTTCATTTTGACTTTCTTGAAACTGTACATCGGCTGGAGTAACGTAAAAGAGCCAAATTCAGGAAGATCAGCTCACTCAAAACACAGTCTTCACATGAATGTATTTTCAGCAAGACACACGGCCTGTTGCATCATGGAATAGTCTCCCACGTAATAGGAGTTCAGTCAGAGGAAAAGCAGGTTTTAAAAAGACATCAAGATCTTAGTTACACGTGCATGATTTCATTTGAGCTTTTTGTTGTGTATGTTTGTTGGCTCAAGTCTGCATGTTTTTTTTTGGCCAGTTTAGACCGATGATGTTTCTGGGACTGTGTGTTGTCCTCTTTGAGCAGCTGTGGTGTGTTGTTGGTTATTGATATTTGGTTTGTTGTCAATTATTTTTTAATTGTTTGTTTAATGTTGATTTGGGTTAGATAGTTCATTAAATTAATTAATAAAAAAAAATATATATATATATATATATGCATCTTTTTTTATTTGAAATGGTTGATTGATGGTGAATCAATTATTATCTTTTAATTAATATTGTTAAGTAGTCGTATTCTTGTGTTATCATTATTATTATTATTATTATTATTTATTTGTTTACTTATTTTATTGTTTACTATTATTATCATTATTGCTGTTGTTGTAATGTTATGTTGTTTTGGACCTCAGGAAGACTAGTAGTCACTTCAGCGTCAGCTAATGGTGATTCTTCTAATAAACAATAAACCGCTGTAAGTGTGTCACCGCGTTTGCGTTAGCGTTTGTGTTTTTGCTGCTGTGTGTAGGCTATGAGCTGTCTAAGCTGGAGAGTGCAGTCGGGTCTCCAGAGAAGCCTCTGTCTGATCTGGGGAAGCTGAGCTACAGAAGTTACTGGTCCTGGGTCTTGCTGGAGATCCTGAGAGACTTCAGAGGAACGCTGTCCATCAAAGACCTCAGGTAGAGAAGAGACACACACACACACACACACACACACAGAGTACTGTAATAAGATTCGTAACAACCATCTTCTTAGCTCAAACTTTTAAAAGCTTCTGGTAAACCTTCCTCCCTCTTTTTTTCCTCTCCAGCCAGATGACCAGCATCACGCAGAGCGACATCATCAGCACACTGCAGTCGCTCAATATGGTGAAATACTGGAAAGGTCAGCACGTTATCTGTGTGACACCCAAACTAGTGGAGGAGCACCTGAAGAGCGCCCAGTACAAGAAACCTCCAATCACAGGTGAGCCCAGACCTTTGCTATTTCGCGTGTGCGCTCTTTTATTCCCTAATTCCAAACCTGGCTGTAACGTAAACAACAAAACCCAAATATAAATGTTATCAGAGGGTAAAATTAGAAAATGTTGATTAATTTGATATTGTAGCCCTGAGATAATGTCAGTGATTAAGACTGAAAATGAATTTTTCATATTTTGACATTTTATGTTTAGATCCCACAATTAACTGATTACTTAAATTTTTTTTTAAAAAAAGCCTATAAGCTGATAATGAAAAGATTTTTTTTAGTTTAAGCTCAAGTGAAAACACTTTGTTTTGCTTTAGACAACTTATGGATAGACATCATCACAAAGGCTTTTTGTACTCGTTAGCACAGGATGCCTTTTTTTGTAGCAAAACCATTACATCTATGTCAGCAGAATGTGTGTGTGTGTGTGTGTGTGTGTGTGTGTGTGTGTGTGTGTGTGTGTGCGCGCGCACACACGGGCGGCTCAAAGACAGTTACACCCTCTGCTGAGCTTTGTAATTACATCATTTGAACAGCCTAAATAAGTTGTGTTATTGTGGTAAGCAGTGTGCTAAAAAGTGAAACAAGATACTAACAAAGAGTGGGTAGGTCATTTTAAATCGAAGTGATTGGTGCACATTTTTGTATTTGTGCTTTTTGTAAGTATTTACATTTAATTGGCAGCTTTGCTTACTTTGTTGCCGTTTTTTCTCACAGTTCTGTGGTTCTTATCAAGTGTGAGATATTTTTACTGTCAGAAAAGACGATATCTCAGACTCGAAATTAATACTCAGAGGCTGATGTGAACAGTTTTTCATTTGGTTGCTTGTAGTTGCAGCGATAAACTGGTTTCAAGGCATGCCAGGGTGTGAAAATTGATGCTTATCATATCTTGTACATTTGCTTACCAAAGATATTGAAAAATGCAATTGGACAGAGAATCTCACCTTGTATTTGAGTTATTTTCAAATGGAGACTTTTTACACATACTTTAAGAAACATACTTAAAAAAAAAGTATTTTCAAGTTTCAACTATAGAAATAAAACGGTAGATTAACTGGAAAAAGACCTTTTGTTTTAATTCCTGTAAGGGTTGTTGAAACCGACAGTAATACTTACAAAAAACCTGGAAAAGTCATGGAATAAGCATTTTCGAGGCCTGTTTAAGTTTTGGAAAACTAAATGTACCCTGACAGGAATTTTGATTCACAAACCTGTATAATAACATGTGATATGGACCGTTGTAACTTTGAAAATCCTATGACAATTTCTGGTTTTACAGTTTCTGGTTTTGATAATTTGTGCAGTTTTTTGTGAATTAAAAAAACAAACAAACAAAAAAAGCCAAATAATGTCTTTAAAAAATCCCCCAAAAACATTTAAAGGCCCTCTTTTTAAAGACATGCCTTCCAAAAAATATTTTTAAAGACAAAACAAAAATGACAAGAGAAATTGCCAAAATGTTCTCTTTAATAATTGCCATAAACAAATAAATTTAAAAAAAGACTAAAATTTGGAAAAAGAACCAAAAAAGGAGTATTGATGTTTGTTTCAGAAATTGCATGGTCTTTAAAATTTGCCTCAAAGTCATGGAATAGTCGTGGAATTTTTTTGGTAAAAATGTATATGAATGTATATCAATAAATATTTCTGTGATACTGTGATACAGCAATATATACAGTATATTCTGAAACGGTAATCGTACTGTCAAAATCTCATATCGATGCTGTCCTAAGGGTAATACTGTCAAATATGACATGAACACGTCATCAGACAGTGCAGACAGTTAATGCAAGGAACACATTTTGTGATTGTCTTCATGTATCATCTTTCTCCTTTGTGTGCGTGTTGTCTCTTTCACAGTGGACACTATGTGTTTGAAGTGGGCGCCCCCCAAAAATAAACAAGCCAAGCTGTCCAAGAAGTGATGGATGGAGTCAGTGATGCCACATTTGTTCAGCAAGTCAATCCGCCAAGTTCCCCCTTTTCTCCTCAAGTGGCAAAATCTCTGCTGTTCTGAAAACTCAGTGTATATAGTCATTAGTAACATTTGTCAGTATTTTCTTAAAATATGAAAACAAAAAATCCCACATTTGTCTGTTGATTTATTCTTTCCTGAATATCAGCTGGTTCTAAAAGTCTTAAAAATCTGATTTTAATGTTTTTTCTTAAACAAAAGAGTCATTAATTTGTGATTTAAATAGCTTGCCATCAGCTCTTTGAATACAGGAGAATACATTGATATTTAGATGGGTAGATACCATTTTTACACCAACAACCAGAGTTTGAACTGTGTTATTTTATAATTTAGAGTCAAGATAAATAGATAAGGTGGTTTAAATATAATAATCTAATAATCTCGGTTGTAATTGAGTAGTTTTCATGGTTTATGTTTGTGCTTCTGAAAATCATCTTTATTCTTTATAGGCAAAGAATAAAGATGATTTTTAGATGAGACTTGCTGACCTCTGTAGAGTAAAATAATGGAAGGACTACAGACGTTTGTCAGAGCAGACATTGTGACGAATAAGGGCTGCAATCCATTCAGTTGTTTCAGTTGAAGGGCCTTGACACTCTGCATGCTCGGTGACGGGTAGAGCTAAACGGAACGAGGCCATACAGATGTGCTTCCTCTCACCTGAACCGCCTTCAGTGTCAAGTCAGTATGTCTGCTGTGAAGACGACGGGTGACAGACATGTTTTTTTTTTACTGAAGAAATGTAAAGTAATTCCCTCCAAGTTAAGAACAATAAAAGGATATTTATTAGAGCTGATACTGCTGAGAGGACAAACCGATAAAGTGGCTGGACAGAGGGATGCTACGCCTCCGTTGTTGCGTTGCGCAGTTCAGCAAGAGGTGAGGATTATTTTTCTTTTTTGTGATAGATAAATTGTGACAGTATATGTTCTGTTTGTGTGCTTCTCAGCAGCAACTGTAGCATTGGACAGCTTGTTGGCATTGGAAATAACCAGTATATCTTGGGAAGGTGTCTAAAATGAACAGTTCAAGTCTTTAAAATTTGGTACTGTTTATCTCTAATTTAGATACATGAAGGATTCACAGTTTAGTCAAATATTTACGTTTTTTTTCAAGTTTCCAAAACAGAAACAAATAATTGCCAGGCAATAAATCTCCAGACTTAACACAGATTTAACTGCTCAGGAAACCATTCACCGCTGGTCCATGGTTTTGATGTAACTACAATAATAGACACAAGGGGGCAGCAGCGCTCTGACTACTGATGATTTACAGCCATTTATTACAAGTAAATCACCCCAAAATGAACGAATTCAGTTCTATTTTAAAAGCAGCTTCTTTTTTCTTTAAAGTACCTTATCTTAAAAATCATGTTTCATTCAGTGATGTCTGATAACAAGTACACATTTGTTTTCCATAGAGGAGCCATAATTAATAGTACACTTTATTCCATAAAAAGAGAAAAACTGAAGTGAAGTAGGTTCCACTGAAAACCTCAGTTTCAATTTAGAGGTTTACTGGATTTTGAGTTTTGGCATATCAATATCTGGGAGTAAAATAATATATATATAATTGTTTTCAAGCGTTTTATTTCAGGGATCTATCAGACTTGCAGAAGATGTACCAAAGCAAGATATTTAACAGTTGAACAATATCAAAGATGACAATATCAAACAGTAATTACGTTTTGAACATTATGCTGTAAATTTAATTATTTTTATGGATAAAAACAAAGCAAAGATATACACAAAAGGCACCTAATTGTCAACTATTGCTTTGTTATTGTATGTGTAGATATCTGATTCTTATGCTTGGCCTGCCCTGTAATATTCTTTAGAGGCCACTTCATGCTTTTACAAAGAAAACCACATCAGAATTTCATCATGTTTTTTGTGCATTGCAGGACAACAGAGGACAGACCAGCTGGATGGTGGAGAGCCCGAGCTCAAATCTTGAATTAACTGGTGAGTCAAAAACACCTCTCCTCCCTTGTCTTAATTCTTGTTTGCCTAATGTTGTGTTCAGAGGTGTATTAACTTTTCGAAACAAATCAACAGTGATATCAGTTTTCAAACCATGACCTTCATGTTCACCCAGTAGGCAATTTTATTAGAATAATCAATTATGTTTATATGTAAATGAATGTTGTGCAGTGCAGATGAAGCTGATGCTAATTTCTACCTGAATCATCAGGAATGGTTAAAAGAATTTCTGTCTAATACACCCTAATAATGACTTAATACAACTTATCCCATCAAAATATAATGTTCGGAAAATGAAATATATAATGTTGCTGAATTATATTATAGGCAAACCATGTTATGAGATACTAATGATCTCATTTAATGTATTTTCCTTGTGGGAATGACTTATTGTGTCATAAATATTAGTCCTATAGTAACAATTAAAATTTAGTTTCTTATAATTTTAGATCATTTTTTTAAGTTTAAAAACTCCCCCACCTCAGTTTTTTCCCCCAGTGATTCCTGAATTTGTCCACCCAATATATTCAAATGTGGAAAACCAAAAACAACAAAAAGCAAATCAATAGATGAATAATCTGTTTTATTTATTTATCCCTAAAATAATAATGTTGTGCATGAAGCTTTTGAACTGGCACTTTTCATGTGAGTCTAAAATTTACTAAAATATTTACAAAAAAACGTTTAATCACAGCAATTTTATATAAATAAAAAATGAAAATATTCCAGAGCATCATTTTGGTTTAAAATCCGAGCTATGGCCCTGTACTCAATCCACCAGCACTTTACCTCACCTCAAGTGATTCTAATGAAATCTTTGTTTGTAAATTATTCACATTACTAACATTAATTTACACTTAAAATCTCTTGAAAACCATCGTTACTCAAAATTGGCTCAGAGCATGAATATAAGTTTCTCTGCGATCATGACAGAACATTTTATAGCCGAGCTTTGCACAAATGCGAAATAGTCACCAAATTCTTAGAGACTTGATAAAGTAATTATACCCCTGTCCTCTGTGTGGCTCTGTGCGTATGTTTAAAGTGATGGTCAGTCACACGCTGACGACAGTCGGACAGCGGCTATCTCTGCTGCCACACTATCATAATTAGCTCAGTCCCTGCAGCTGTGTGTCATCGATCAGCTGTATTGATGATTCCATCACCGCTGGCTGTCGCTGCTCTTCATTGCAGATATGGAGCGCTTGTGAAAGTTCAATAATGAAAATTTTTAAGATCTTTCCAGTTCAAAGTCAACAAGGAAGACCTGAGTCAGCAAAATCTAAAAAAACACTTAAAGCTGGTGAAGTTCTTTATTTTGATGTCAACAAAGCCCATAAAAAGACCAAAACCAACAACTTGTTAGTGCATCTCTCAATACTTTCTTATCAAAGGCTCCTATTGAAGATTTAAATAAAAATTAAAAAAGAAAGTATTTCATTTGTTAGGGACTATTTTCAGTAGTGGATAAATCCACATTTGGTGCTCTAGTCATAACCGTCCTGCTGCCCTACATACTCACTAGTCCAGGGAGTTTCTGGGGCAGCAGGACTGTGTGTGGGGGACTGAGTCAAAATAAACCACACAGAGTGTGTGCTCATGGTAACGAAGGGACATGTCACAGAGCAACAGTGTGGCTTATTGTGATTTTGGGAAAATAATGGAGCTCTGTTGCATAAAGAAGATATATTAGGCTTTGATATACCCACACTACACTTACTTGTAGATACATTCAGTTTTGGTTTTGGTCTTTTCGCACTTTAATGAGGATTGAATGTCACCAGACTTAAAAACCAAATGTCAGAATCGAAGCTGCAGATCTTCCAACGGTCACTGAATGTTGCTCCAAGAAAACTGACCGCGTTTAAGTGCTTTACATTATATGGTCTGTTAAAAGAGAGAGAGAGGACGTCTCTCCTTAATTCCACCCAGTTTGTGCCAATGAAACGAGATTTTCTGGCTCTATGATCACAGCAACCAAAAAACAAGACTTCAAAATGCCCCTCTGAAAACCCTATGATGACTTCACAAACAGTGCCGCCATATTATGATGTAATTTATGATCTAAATGTCTAAAATGAGTCTAAAATAATATTTAAAGCAAAAGTAGCCATTCATTTATGTAAAAAAATGCTTCGTGACATAAATAAAATTCCTGGATTATCTAAAAGTAAATTCATATTAAGTAGTCTTAAAAATCTACATTTATTATCAAAAGTAAAATGCCTTGTTAGGGAGAATGTTACACTCTTACACTTTACATTATTGGATAATTATAACTGATGCCATGATGTATGTTGAGAAATTTTCAGTTTAATTGCATCATTTTATAGGCCCATCATATGAATGATTGTATTTGAATTCTGAATCTGCAAAGTAACAACTAAATCTAGCTGTCAAATAATCTCAAGTGAAGTGTAAATAGGGGAGATCAGGGTTGGTTGGCACACTTTTCACTGTCTGATGTACTTCTTACTTCTTTACATGAAAATATTCTAACAGCAGCAAATTAAAGGTCAAGGTCTCAGCTATAAATTAATGTTTCAATGTACAAAAATTTGTAAAATAAGATGACACAACGTTAAACTTTACAGTTAGAACAAAACAAAGCAATGTAAAACATTTGAACATTTAATTCAAACAAAAACTAGAAAACGTGAGTGTGTAATAGACTTTATGCCCAGATTAAAAAACCAACAATATTTTTATGCTATTTATCTGTAGAAATGTATAATTACTTTTGCCATTTACCATTCAAAATAAAATTTAAAATCTAAAAATCTAAACATTGTTTTTTATCTTTCTAAATAATTTTAATCTCTTAGAATACCATTATTATTGCAATTATTAATATTATAGCCAAACAACTCCAAAATCTCAAACCACCCCGCTCACATATGACTCAGTTTAGATATATATTTGTGTTAACCAGCGGCCATCACTCAAATTTTTTATAAAATGTAGCCACTTCCTTTGTCTCTATCGTTAACAAAGCTTTTAGTCAACAGACCATTTTTTCCTTTCGATACATAAAACTGGAATGTCACCCTCACCAAAAGAGTCAGTGACTTTCAGGTGTTTTAACACAGAAAATAAGTGCAAGTAAAGAGAGCAAATGTTTTGATGTCACATTTTCTTTTCTGTGACTTTCAAAGGACCAGAAAATAGCTGAACCAACTCTGATCTCCCCGACCTCAAAGAGTAAATGTACTTACTGTAATTGCATTCCTCAGTTTCTTTGGGAACTCAAAATCTATACTTAATTTTATTGAGGGGCACCTGAAGCCCTCAGCGTTACCTGTTCATACATGAGTGTGAAATGAGCTGCACAGGGACAGAAGAAAGGGAGATTCAGTTTTATTTTCAAAATTTGTACTTCAAAACCACTAAGGTCATATAAGGCATTCACAACAATTCATTCTTGTTTTTGGACATTTGACTCGACAGTTTTTGATGCTTTCAGAGAGGGTTTCCTAAAAGAGGAGTACAGCTAAGGCACAGCACTACTCCCAGAGAGAGAGACAGAGACAGAGAGAGACAGAGACAGAGACAGAGAGAGAGAACGATAAAGGAACGCAAGAAAAAGAACGGGCAATAATTCAGAGATGGCACTGAAAACAAACAAATAAAGAATTGCTTTGTACTGGATATAAAAGAAACAGCATTTAAGCGTGAGGCAAAAATAAAAGCATGAAAAAAAAACAAAGCTCAGCTGGGATTTTTCCTCCAGAGTCTGAAGACTTTATCATCATCTTTATCTTTGACACCGTCAAAATCTCAAAAGAAAAAAAACGTTTGTTCTATGGCACCATCATCACCACACGGCGTCCAAAGAGCCGGACCTCTCTATTAACCTAAACTACATCATCTGAGTACTGTCCAAAATACTCATTCACAGCAGACTCGCTCGTCATATGAAAAATACATATCAGACATACAATGGCTCTAAATTTTCAATCAACATCAAGCAGGAACAGAAAAATACATTTTCATTCTTTGTATTTTTCCAATTTTTTTCAATTTTCAAGACTTTCTTTTAGACTGGCATTAAGCACAAATGACTGCAGACATATAAAACTATTGAAAAAATGAAGTGAAGTATGTACCCAAACATGAAAGCTGCAGACATTCATGGTTGCAATAATTAATAATGTTAAAAATATATATACTTAAAATCTAAGAACTGTTGTGAAAATGAATGATGCAAACTCTGATCCAGATGACCGACAGATTAAAACGTAACAAAAAACATAAATACTAAATTTAAATAGCAGAGATTTGTACCAGGTCAGGGTTTAACCATTTCATTTCAGCACAATAATAAATCTTTTTCAGGTCTGTGTGAAAAATATCTTAAAAGCCAATGTATCCCTCATTACACTTAGAGCTCATTATATTTTACAGCTTTGCTTCCCAATCAAAATATCTGCATAAATATAGATTCAAATCTGCACTAAAGTTGGTCCTAACTTAATTATGTTATTTTGTTCATAAAACAAAACCTGCCTTACAACTTTTCAAAACAATTTTTTTTACAGGCTAAAGTAGGTTTCACGATTTAATGATAGTTTTGTTTTACGTTTATTTGCATATGAAATCAAATCATTCAAATGTACCTTGACTGTGCCTCTTGCGTCCAGGTAAATCCTTAATTTAGTGTCAGTTAATGACTGATGCTCTCTGCATGTTTTGTTCCTGTGTTCTGCCGTATTTGTTTGTACAGCTGAACAGAAAAAGGCCGTTTCGATACCTTTCTGATCCACAACTCAAACATCTGGTAACATCCGCACCATGCGTCCGTCATTTCAAATAATAAATTATATATATAGAATCTTTTCTAGAATAAATATGACGTACTGATCATGTCCTTAAGTGCTGACTGTCAGAACAACAGTTCGTTCGGGGAAAACCCCACTGCTCTCCAGTTTTGGTCCCAAAAATATTGCAATATGGCAACTACATACACTGTAATAATTTAGTAAAAATGATAAAATATTATTTTTTATAGTAATGAAAAATATAACTAACTGAACATGGACTGCACCAGCAAGGATTAGGACATGTTTTTTGAGATTACCTTGCACCGTTTTGATTTAAAATCACACAGTATTTAAAAGTATTTATGTCGTACTTTGACATTTTGAGAACACTTATTTGCTTTCTTGAGTCTGATCAAAACCACTCTGTCTGTCTGATTAGCTTAGCTTTGCATAAAATCCTCCTACCAGCACCTTTAAAGCTCACTGATTAACATGTTACTTTTTTTTATTTGTACAAAATGTGTATAAATGACAATTTTGGGATGACAAATTTGGAAATGGGGTGGACAGCCTTTTTTTGGGTGAGGGGTGGTACAGTGACTTCCTTGAGTGAATCAGGGATCTTTAGGGGTGCTAATGGGCACGTTTTGTTACCTTTGGACAGAGCCAGGCTAGTTTGTTTTTCAGTCTTTATGCTTAGCTACCCTAACCAGCTGCTAACTGTAGCATAATTTTACTGCACAGACGTGAGTCTAATCTATACGTCTAACTCTCCGTAAGTAAATTCATTTAATTCTGTGAGAACATATTTCTCAGAATGTCAAACTGTTGCTATGAATGGGACTGCCATTATAAACCTGTTTAGCTACACTATGCAATGAAATCCAGTTTTAAACTAAATTTGATCTTTTTTTTACGTAACTGTAACACTGTGTTAAGAGCGGATGCTGAGCTGTCATTGTAAATCAACACCATTCATAATGTACATTGTTTCTCAATATAACTCACTGTGAACATGTTAAATCAACGTTCTACCTCCATTAAAAAAACATTAGCAAAATAAATCTGTTTTCCACTGGTCCTTAAAACCACACAGTGTAACCTTTATCCTTACTGGTGCAGCACAGACTTGGTATGAATATTTTATGTCTTGGCACAAAGTCAATCACTGAGCAGCATGGAAATCTGAAGGTGCATCTGATTGCTTGGGTGGCCTCCGCCTCCTCACCTGCTTCATCCAAACTCAACTCAAAGGAAACACACATTAAATACTTAATGCATGTATATGTAATTTCTAATATGGATGGATCAGAGTTATTATATTTAAATGTACAAAATAAGTTGTTTTGTTTTTACCCACCATCAACTTGTTCTGGTTATTCCTATCTGACATTGATGAAGAAATATTGAATCTCTGTTGCAGCGATGTCTAAAGTTTGACATTTTGAACATTTTGAATAGTCTAGCCCTGAAATAACTATTGCAGTAGTAATAGTATTGCAGTTAATTTTAGTAATAATCAAATAATTCCCTGTTTAAATCTCATTAAAATTAGGACTTGTTGTTTTTATTTAGTTCTGTAGTATAAATTATATATCTAAGGATGTCAGTGCTGAGACATATACAGCACAGTTTACATCACTAAGGCTTCACTTGTGCTCTGCTAACTGCTGATGGGCATTTGCTGATTCATTCAGATTAAAAAATCAGTTTAAAAGCATTAATGGACCTGTTAATATAAAATATTGTAACTGCTAATAAAAATGTGCTATGAGAACATCTGTCTTAGTTTCAGATATGTAGCTGCACTACGTAGCACTGTGTTTGTAATAAACTCGTCGCTGTGAAGCAGTTTGAAATGAGAGCAGATGAGTCAAAGGGCAGTGAGGACGCCAGATCACCCAAAACTGACCGACAAACTTTTACCATCAGTCCCGGCAAACACTCAAAGGCCTTTAGAAACAAAGGCGGACGTTTTTGTCCAAAAAACAAATCTCACTCGCTGCAAATATCAGCATATCAAATATTAGTCACTGACTAAAAAAAAAAAATGTTTTATATAAACTTCAGAATAAATTACTCACGTAGCAGTTGCACGCTTTGACACAGTCACATCAGTTTGTACAGCAAAGAGCAGATTTAAAAATGTGTGTACATTGAAATAAAAGAGGAGGTGAAGCTCTTCTGAGTTCCAGCATAGCGGACGTCTCACACTAAGTCTGAAGGATTCAGACATGGCACAGAAAGAAACAACTCTGAATACAGAGCCGCACGGCATCAGGGGAGAAAAGTGTTCTTAACAGGTGGTTTAAAAATGGTGGACAGTAACTCAGTGCCTTTACTGAAGTATAAATTTAAAATATCTTGACCACAAATATTGGACTTTTTACTTCACGACATCTACTGGACAGCTATAGTTACTGGTTACCTGCAAATATATATTTTACATAAATATACAGCAGCAATTTATGAAATGACTCACTTTTCATAGATAAAAAATTCTTCTACAGTGTGTAAAGCAGTAAAATTAGATCCACCTTGACCAACTACAAATTAACAAGCTGTATCCTCCAACAAAAAGCCCAATTTCCTTTGACACCTCTTTCAATTCAGACATTTTTGGGGGTCCATGAATGCAGCGCAAAGTGGTTTATTGATTTGTCAATGCAGTCGAAGCTGATCTGATCAGATCAGATTAGATCGATGGATGAGAGGAGCAGCTCCGAGATTGTGGTGCAATCAATAACTGAATGAATGGTATGTGTGTGTGTGTGTGTGTGTAATATATATATATATATATATATATATATATATATATATATATATATATATATATATATATATATATATATATATATATATATATATTATCCAATAGTGCTCCTAATAATCAGTCCAAAAATACAAAATCAATTGCTGACAGCAGATGCTTTGATTGCTTTGATGCCGCCACAAATAAATAAATGTGTGGGAAACCCTGCGTATAATTAAGAATACTTGGAATTTTTTTTTTAAATTTTCATGGTATTAATACATGTACTTAAGTAAAAAATCTGAGTACTTATTCCACCACTGGGTGTTTAACTGTCTTCCAAAAGACACATTCATAGTACATGGCTAAAATAACATGGCTAAATCTTTTTTTTTTTTTTTTTTTTTAAAGGTATACAAATGAGTTGAATGATCAGAATTCCCCCCTGATACCTACCTGGCTCTGTATCTATAGTTGCTAATATTTGTTTTAGGCTTATTATCTCTGCAATCTTATTATCTCTAGAATGTTGTTATCTAAAGAAAATAAATAATGTTCCTATTTTGTGTCTCAGGCCTGTTATCCCAAGATTTAAGTGCACCATTATCTCAAGAACTCAAACATTATATTGTGGTGATGAAGACGTAATTAATTCGAATTTTGAAGTGAATGAAGTCATGTCACCTGTTCTCACCAAGTGCCCGTGCAGCATCCACCAATCTGATTTTAGCCAGAAAAAAACAAAAGCTCATATGTTAACTTTTTTCTTTTATCAGTGCTCATTTTCCTTAAATCACTTGAGAGTTAAATTCAAAGAATTTAGCCTTTTGAATTACATCTAAACTTTGGATGAAAGTCTGAAATGTAATAAATATGACTACTGTAAAAACCTATATGCCAGGAAATTGAGCCCAAATTAAGCTGTGATCAATATTTTTTGCAATAAAAGGCCTAAGAATGAGCAACCAGGTCCATTTTCAGCAACTGAACATGTAAAACACACATCCTTAACCCAGGAGAACAGTCACAAGAGGTAAAGAGTTCTTCTGACGCACGTGCTTCAATGCACACTTATTCTCACACACACACACACACACACACACACACACACACACACACACACACACACACACAGTCACACATAGCTTTGAACAGCAGACTAAATGAGGACTGAAGGAGAAGACTTGTCCTCAGAGTTTGAGTTTGTTTCTCTTCTCATCGCTGCCACTCAAGTTTGAGTCATCCGTTTTCTTTCGCTTTGACGTTGCACAAACTTTAAATAAATAAATATCAGACACAAACAGGACATCAGCCCCGTGCCTTCCTTCATTTGTTCCTCTTGTCCTCCCTCAGTCTGTCCATCTGCTACCTGATGCGTCCATCCTCTCTGGGCGGTATCAATTCTGACTTGGTGTCGGGGCTGGCGGAGCTCCAGGCGGTGAGACGACAGCGCTGCATGACGGGACAGACGCTGGGTCCCATCGAGCAGACGTCCGCGGCCGACCAGTGGCCCTCCAGAAGACGGTCCAGCCAGCGACGCAGCGGTGCCCCTGTGAGTCCGGCGTTGGCCTCGGCTTCCTCCACGGCGCCCAGGCTCACCGGCAGCCTCAGCACCGGGTTCAGGCCGTGGAAACTCTGCTCCATGTAGGAGTTTCTGGCTGGTCCCCCATGCAACCGCAGCGCATCCTCTGGATTCCAGGACCACGGGTTAGGAGAGGGGAGGAGAGAGGAGAAGATGGGGTAGGGGAGAGGGAGTAAGATTAGTGGAAAATTGAATTTGGTAAATAATTTCCCGCTTCCACACTTCATTTTTTAGCCACCACTAAAAAACTACTTTGGATAACCATTAATTTAAGCTACAGTTGGTAAGTGTTATGAAAATAACTTTTTTCATATTTGCAGAAACTGTCACCATATTCTAGGACAAGTATATGCAGTACAAGAGACAGACAGTCTGTGAAAAAAGTCATGTCCCTCCTCCTCGTCCTTCTGCAGACTCCAGCGCACCGAGAACAACCAGTCAAAGTTGAGGAGTCTCTCACGCAACCGCCAACCGTGTCAATCACTGCTCGTGAACCGCAGTCTAAGTAGGCAGCGATGACCAAATATGCATCAAGAAAATCATGCAGAACCTACCAGTTAGAGCAACTTTCTAATTTTGCATTTAAACAGTACACTAAAATGTTTCCGAGAACATTTGAGGTGAGAATTAGGCAAATGTGCAGTAACAGAATCTCGATTCACATTTGTTCAGTGCTGCTGAGTTTGACATTTTGGTAGTTTGTTCACGGGCAGTGATTGACATGATTGACAGCTGTGTTAGAGACTTCTCGGCTCTGATTGTTTTTTCATTAACGTGGTAATGCCATTAGAATCATTTTTTGTTTCACAGATCATCAGTGTCATGTACGTCAATGTGAATATAAAGACAGTTTCAGCAAATAAGTTATTATAAAAGTTACAAAAAGTCCAATTTCATGTTAAGCATCCAATTTTCTAGCCCCATTTGTGAACTTGAAACCCTACGAGTTATTATGCCACTCAGTCACATAGACATCTAGGGCAAAAAGCCAAAAAGTCATCTTAAAAATAACTCCCTCAAGCTTTGCACTGAGACGTCTGGGTGCTTGCGTGCTGGAGTATTACAGAGTGCTGAGGTCGCCTGCAATCTTTGAAAAACTAAACAAAACAAACAAGCAACAACAGAAAAACAACAACCTGTAATTTCTCAAAAATTGCTGCTCGTCGATGTTTTCAAAATCCTGATATACTCCTTAGTCTACCTGGATAAAGATATTTTCTATCTGCTGCTAAAAAGGAGATTTTTGTTACCCTTTTTTGCAAGTCAAAAATTGTAGCTGGGTTGCTCAGTTTTATAGGTATTTTATTAGACACATTTTTGTATTAAACATCAATATTTTGATTATTGATATGATGCTTCTTTCTACACAATGAGTTTGGAAACATGGCATTTCTGTTTAACTTACTTAAAAAAACAGTTATTTCAGAAACGAGTAAAATATCTTTTTTGTGTTTTTCATCCATATGGTTTGAAGCGTCTTTAATGGTTCTGGAAACACGAATGGTGAGTTATTTATTTATCTATTTATTTTAAAGATCAGATTTACTGTGGGTGATTTTAGAGGACAAATATGTTGCAGTTTAACATACAGGCCCATGTTACAGAGGCACCGATACTCGTGCGTGCAAAAACACAATGTCACACACACTCTGATCAGATCACGTCACATGCCACCTTCACTTTATAACACCAGCCAATAAAACCTCTCACTGTCTATTCATATACCAGGCTTTACTTAGAGTTATGCAGTTATCCCCTGCACACACACACACACACACACACACACACACACACACAGAGGCCTGAGGAGGTCAAACAAATCAAACGGGGGAGGCTAATTCGAATAGAGGTGACCCTGTGGTGAGTGAGTGAGTGACTGGATACTGACACTATAAATATAAGTATGCATGGTGTTGACAACTGTGACAGGAGGGCCTCTGCTGTGTGTGTGTGTGTGTAATATAAGTTTTTGCTATTGAAGTACAAACCACAGTGACCCCTCTCAAGCTTTTAAATATCATTTAAACAAGTGTTTCCATTAAAGTTTCTTCAGGTTGATGCTCACAGTTTGTGCCAAATTCATAAAAATGTCAAAATATACTATGCCGTTCAAAAAAAAAAGAAGTCATTGTTCAAAAAAATAATTAAAATGTCATAGTATAGCATGGCACTCAAAAAAAACCTTAAAAAATTCATAGTGCAGTATGTTGATCATAAAGTCATAAATACATACAATTATAGTGTCATTAAAAAAAATCATAAAAATGTCATAGTGTAGTATTTCAAGAAAAAAAAAGAAGAACATCATTATTGTTTTGCTGACAACTTTTGCTGACATGAAAATGTCATAATATACTGTGTCTATCAAAAGTCATAAAAATGTTATAGCATAGTATGTTGTTCAAAAAACTGTGACAGTATGTTGTTTAAAAAGCCCTTAAAAACATCATAGTATAGCATGATGTTTTTTTTTTTCAAATCATGAAAAATATAATGTATGTTGTTCTAAGAAATGGGAACACTGTAGCATATCATTCTAAATAAATTCATTAAAACGTCATTATAGTATGTCATGAAAAACAAATAATAAACTGTTCAAAATTCATAAAAATCTGATACTACATTATATCCAGAAAAAATCATAAAATTTTATTGAAAAAACTGCTTTTAAAAAACAAATCAAAATGTGATGTACAGTATGTCAAGAAAAAATCATAAAAACCTCATTAGCATTTAGTTGAAAACATCATAGTACTGTATGTCAAGCATAAATAGGTTATGTTATAGTATGTTAATAAAAATGATATTGTATTGTATGCTGTTCAAAACACGATAAAGAAATCGTAGTGTAGTATGTCAAAACATTGCAGTATTATAAGTAGCATAAAATATAATATAAAAAGTTATATATAAATTTAAAACGTCATATGGCATTCAAATAGATCTTAGAAATGTCATGTATTGTAGGTCGTCCAAAAACTGATTAAATTGTCATAACATAGTATGTCCTTCAAAACATCACAAAATGTCATTTTGTTTGAAAAATTATGTGTTAAAAAAAATAATCCAAAGGTCATGAAATAAAATGTTGTTAAAACAAAACATGACAAGGTCATAGTATAGCACTTTTTTTAATTTTGAAAACACAATAGTAAAAAACATAAAAAGATTGAATGTCATTTTGAAGACCATAAAAACATCATGGTATATTAATGTTCTAGTATGTTGCTCAAAACATCTTAAAAAGGTAATAGCGTAGTTTGTCAAGTGAAAAATTATAAGAACGTGACGGTATAGTATTTCTTTCAAAACATGCTAAAAACGTCTGAGTGTTACTCAAAAAGTGCAGCTCAAAAAGTAATAAAAACAACATAGAATAATGTTGTCCAAAATTGAATAAAACGTCATACTGTCATTCAAAAAATGAAAAAAAAGTCATATATCATGATGATCAATCAGTGAAGAATGTCCATAAAGTCATAACACAAAAGATCAAAAACTGATCATCACTGTGTTATTTATAGAGTCAAAAAGGATATGGTACAGTATGTTGTTGAAATAAAAAACAGAAAAACTTCATAGAATAGTATGTCGGCCAAAAATTGCTAAACACTAATAAGTAAAGTGTTGTTGTTGTTGTCAAAAAAGTAAAAAAATGTCATAGTATGCCATTCAAAAAATGGTAAAAGCATTATCATATAATATATCGTCAAGAAATTGTTTAAAAACTGATGGTATACTATGTCATCATTTTTTGAACAACATAGTACATTATGAAGTTTCTATTATTTTTTGGTCGACATACTGTACTATGACATTTTTTTTGTTGTATTTTTGGTAGATAAACTATACTATGACCAATTTAGAAACTTCTGAATGACATACTACACTATGGCATCTTCCAAATTTTTTGGATGACATCCTAAACCATTTCGTTCTTATTATTTGAATGAAATACTATAAGATGATGATGACGGAGGGTTTTTTGAATGATATGCTTTGTGACACCTTAATCAAAAACTAGTTTTTGGACGACATTGTATACTATGATGTTTTTATCACTTTTTGATCGACATACTTTACTGTGACGTGTTCATGATTTTTTGAACGACATACATACTACTATGACATTTTTCCTATATTCTGATCAACCCACTATACTATGACATTTTCATCACTTTTTGAACAACATACAATACTATGAAGTTTTTATCATTTTTTTAAACAATAAACCATACTAGGATTTTGAACGGCATATTATACTGTTGTGATGCCCCTGGAACACTCATCAGTTCTGATTTGTCCTCTTGTCTTTCTTTCAGGATCTCCCTCCCTGCTCGGCTCCTACCACCTCGTCGTTGGGTTTCACCTCATCGGACACAAGTCTGTTTAAGCCTGGTCATTTCCAACATGGCTCTCTCCCTCCTGGAAGGCTGGTGGCTCTCAGGCGTCCGCCATGGTTTTGTTTGCTTTTTGTTTCCTTATGGTTTAAGTTAGCACCCAGACCTCACCACTGACTACTGAACTACATCTTATTTTGCATTTTGTTGTGTTATCTTTAATAAATTCATTAATTTAAATGGTTACTGTGTGGGCCTCTCTTTTTTGTTATGCTCTTGAACAAGCTTGGCATAACACTGACATTTCAATCACTATTAGAACCACGTGTAACACTATGACGTTTTTTTTAAATCATTTATTTGAACAACATACTATTCTATAATTTTTTTAAAAAGTTTTTGAACAACATACTGTACTCTGATGCTTATGTGGTTTTCACCTGATTTTTGGACATGTCATAGTTTGACATTTTTCGCCATATCGAGTTTTTTTTTAACATGCTATTTTATGGTGTTTTTGGCCATTTTGAAACCTCATATGCTGTGGTGTCTCTCTGCATGCTATTTTATGAGGTTTTATGTGGTTTTCAGATGTTTTTGGGAGGTCATATTTTGATATTTTAGCCATACTATAGCCTTGCCCTCACAGTTATATTTCAATATGCTATATTACGGTGTTTTGGGCCATTTTGAAACATTATATGCCAGTGCATGTGTAGGCACGCTATTATATGCTGTTTTGAGAAGTTTTCAGCTGTTTTTGGGACAGGTCATATTTTGACATTTTTTGCCATACTATAGCCTTACCTTTTCGCTCATTTTTTCATGCATTTTTTCATGCATTATTATGGTGTTTTTTGACTTTTTAGCAAAATTCTTTGCTATGGAGTGTCTTGGCATGCTACTTTATGCTGTTTTAAAGTGTTTTCAGCTGTTTTTGGGACATTATATTTTGGCATTTTTAGCCATACTATAGCCTTGCCTTTTCAGTCATTTTTTCAACATGCATTATTATGGTATTTTTGGCTGTTTTTGCAACATTCTTTGCTATAGCGTGTCTCTGCATGCTATTTTAAGCTGTTTTAAAAAAATTTCTGCTGTTTTTGGGACATGTCATATTTTGAAATTTTTGTCCATACTATAGCAATGCTTTTTCAATCATTTTTTCATCATGCATTATTATGGTGTTTTGGACATTTTTGCAACATTCTTTGCTATGGCGTGTCTCTGCATGCTATTTCAAGCTGTTTTTAAGTTTTTTCAGCTGTTTTTGGGACATGTCATTTTTTGAAATTTTTAGCCATACTATAGCCTTGCCTTTTCGCTCATTTTTTCAGCATGCATTATTATGGTGTTTTTGGACTTTTTGCAAAATTCTTTGCTATGGCGTGTCTTGGCATGCTATTTTATGCTGTTTTGAGGTGTTTTCAGCCATATTTTGACATTTTTAGCCATACTATAGCCTTGCCTTCTCGATTATTTTTTCAGCATGCATTATTATGGTGCTGAAGGCCATTTTTGCAACATTCTTTGCTATGGGGTGTCTTGGCATGCGATTTTATGCTGTTTTCAGGTGTTTTCAGCTGTTTTTTGGACATGTCACATTTTGGCATTTTTGCCTTCTTGGTCATTTTTTCAGCATGCATTATTATGGTGTTTTTGGACTATTTAGCAACATTCTTTGCTATGACGTGTCTTGGCATGCTATTTTAAGCTGCTTTAAAGTTTTTTCTGCTGTTGTTGGGACATGTCATATTTTGAAATTTTTGTCCATACTATAGCCTTGCCTTCTCTGTCATTTTTTCAACATGCATTATTTTGGTGTTTTTGGTCATTTTTGCAACATTCTGTGCTATGGTGTGTTTCTGCAAGATATTTCATGCTGTTTTGAGGTGTTTTCAGCTGTTTTTGGGACATGTAATATTTTGACAATTTTAACCACCAGGAGTGGAGCCTGCGGCTTAATTTGACTCAACACGGGAAACCTCACCCGGCCCGGACACGGAAAGGATTGACAGATTGATAGCTCTTTCTCGATTGCTTGCCTTGCTTTTTTGGTCAGATTTTTGACATGCTAGATTTTGTTGTTTTTGGCCATAATTGCACGTTTTATTGCTATGGCGTGTCTAAGCATGCTATTTTATGCTGTTTTGAGGTGTTTTCAACTGTTTTTGGGACGGGTCACATTTTGACATTTTTGCCATACTATAGCCTTGCTTTTTTGGTCAGATTTTTGACATGCTAGATTTTGGTGTTTGGTGGCATAATTGCACGTTTTATTGTAATGGTGTGCCTAAGCACGCTATTTTATGCTGTTTCGAGGTGTTTTCAACTGTTTTTGGGACGGGTCACATTTTGACATTTTTGCCATACTATAGCCTTGCTTTTTTGGTCAGATTTTTGACATGCTAGATTTTGTTGTTTTTGGCCATAATTGCACGTTTTATTGCTATGGCGTGTCTAAGCATGCTATTTTATGCTGTTTTGAGGTGTTTTCAACTGTTTTTGGGACGGGTCAAATTTTGACATTTTTGCCATACTATAGCCTTGCTTTTTTGGTCAGATTTTTGACATGCTAGATTTAGTTTTTTTTGGCCATAACTGCACATTTTATTGCTATGGCATGTGTAAGCACGCTATTTTATGCTGTTTGCAGGTGTTTTCAACTGTTTTTGGGACGGGTCAAATTTTGACATTTTTGCCATACTATAGCCTTGGTTTTTTGGTCAGATTTTTGACATCCTAGATTTTGCTTTTTTTGGTCATAATTGCACATTTTATTGCTATGGCGTGTCTATGCACACTATTTTATGCTGTTTCGAGGTGTTTTCAACTGTTTTTGGGATGGGTCACATTTTGACATTTTTGCCATACTATAGCCTTGCTTTTTTGGTCAGATTTTTGACATGCTAGATTTTGTTGTTTTTGGCCATAATTGCACGTTTTATTGCTATGGCGTGTCTAAGCATGCTATTTTATGCTGTTTTGAGGTATTTTCAACTGTTTTTGGGACGGGTCACATTTTGACATTTTTGCCATACTATAGCCTTACTTTTTTGGTCAGATTTTTGACATGCTAGATTTTGTTGTTTTTGACCATAACTGCACATTTTATTGCTATGGCGTGTGTAAGCACGCTATTTTATGCTGTTTTGAGGTGTTTTCAACTGTTTTTGGGACGGGTCACATTTTGACATTTTTGCCATACTATAGCCTTGCTTTTTTGGTCAGATTTTTGACATGCTAGATTTTGGTGTTTGGTGGCATAATTGCACGTTTTATTGTAATGGTGTGCCTAAGCACGCTATTTTATGCTGTTTCGAGGTGTTTTCAACTGTTTTTGGGACGGGTCACATTTTGACATTTTTGCCATACTATAGCCTTGCTTTTTTGGTCAGATTTTTGACATGCTAGATTTTGTTTTTTTTGGCCATTATTGCACATTTTATTGCTATGGCGTGTCTAAGCATGCTATTTTATGCTGTTTTGAGGTGTTTTCAACTGTTTTTGGGACGGGTCACATTTTGACATTTTTGCCATACTATAGCCTTACTTTTTTGGTCAGATTTTTGACATGCTAGATTTTGTTTTTTTTGGCCATAACTGTACATTTTATTGCTATGGCATGTGTAAGCACGCTATTTTATGCTGTTTTGAGGTGTTTTCAACTGTTTTTGGGACGGGTCAAATTTTGACATTTTTGCCATACTATAGCCTTGCTTTTTTGGTCAGATTTTTGACATGCTAGATTTTGTTTTTTTTGGTCATAATTGCACATTTTATTGCTATGGCGTGTCTATGCACACTATTTTATGCTGTTTCGAGGTGTTTTCAACTGTTTTTGGGATGGGTCACATTTTGACATTTTTGCCATACTATAGCCTTGCTTTTTTGGTCAGATTTTTGACATGCTAGATTTTGTTTTTTTTGGCCATAATTGCACGTATCATTGCTATGGCATGCCTAAGCATGCTATTTTATGCTGTTTTGAGGTGTTTTCAACTGTTTTTGGGACGGGTCACATTTTGACATTTTTGCCATACTATAGCCTTGCTTTTTTGGTCAGATTTTTGACATGCTAGATTTTGTTGTTTTTGGCCATAATTGCACGTTTTATTGCTATGGCGTGTCTAAGCATGCTATTTTATGCTGTTTTGAGGTGTTTTCAACTGTTTTTGGGACGGGTCACATTTTGACATTTTTGCCATACTATAGCCTTACTTTTTTGGTCAGATTTTTGACATGCTAGATTTTGTTTTTTTTGGCCATAACTGCACATTTTATTGCTATGGCATGTGTAAGCACGCTATTTTATGCTGTTTCGAGGTGTTTTCAACTGTTTTTGGGACGGGTCAAATTTTGACATTTTTGCCATACTATAGCCTTGCTTTTTTGGTCAGATTTTTGACATGCTAGATTTTGGTTTTTTTGGTCATAATTGCACATTTTATTGCTATGGCGTGTCTATGCACACTATTTTATGCTGTTTCGAGGTGTTTTCAACTGTTTTTGGGACGGGTCACATTTTGACATTTTTGCCATACTATAGCCTTGGTTTTTTGGTCAGATTTTTGACATCCTAGATTTTGTTTTTTTTGGTCATAATTGCACATTGTATTGCTATGGCATGTCTATTCACACTATTTTATGCTGTTTTGAGGTCTTTTCAACTGTTTTTGGGACGGGTCAAATTTTGACATTTTTGCCATACTATAGCCTTGCTATTTTTTTCAAATTTTTGACATCCTAGATTTTGGTGTTTGGTGGCATAATTGCACGTTTTATTGTAATGGTGTGCCTAAGCACGCTATTTTATGCTGTTTCGAGGTGTTTTCAACTGTTTTTGGGACGGGTCACATTTTGACATTTTTGCCATACTATAGCCTTACTTTTTTGGTCAGATTTTTGACATGCTAGATTTTGTTTTTTTTGGCCATAATTGCACGTATCATTGCTATGGCATGCCTAAGCATGCTATTTTATGCTGTTTTGAGGTGTTTTCAACTGTTTTTGGGACGGGTCACATTTTGACATTTTTGCCATACTATAGCCTTACTTTTTTGGTCAGATTTTTGACATGCTAGATTTTGTTTTTTTTGGCCATAACTGCACGTTTTAATGCTATGGCGTGCCTGAGCATGCTATTTTATGCTGTTTTGAGGTGTTTTCAACTGTTTTTGGGACGGGTCAAATTTTGACATTTTTGCCATACTTTTGCCTTGCTTTTTTGGACAGATTTTTGACATGCTAGATTTTGGTGTTTGGTGGCATAATTGCACGTTTTATTGCTATGGCGTGTCTAAGCATGCTATTTTATGTGCTTTTGAGGTGTTTTCAACTGTTTTTGGGATGGGTCACATTTTGACATTTTTGCCATACTATAGCCTTGCTATTTTTTTCAAATTTTTGACATGCTAGATTTTGTTGTTTTTGGCCATAATTGCACGTTTTAATGCTATGGCGTGCCTGAGCATGCTATTTTATGTGCTTTTGAGGTGTTTTCAACTGTTTTTGGGATGGGTCAATTTTGACATTTTTGCCATACTATAGCCTTGCTTTTTTGGTCAGATTTTTGACATGCTAGATTTTGGTGTTTTTGGCCATAATTGCACGTTTTATTGCTATGGCGTGCCTGAGCATGCTATTTTATGCTGTTTTGAGGTGTTTTCAACTGTTTTTGGGACGGGTCAAATTTTGACATTTTTGCCATACTATAGCCTTGCTTTTTGGTCAGATTTTTGACATGCTAGATTTTGTTTTTTTTGGCCATAATTGCACATTTTATTGCTATGGTGTGTCTAAGCACGGTATTTTATGCTGTTTTGAGGTATTTTCAACTGTTTTTGGGACGGGTCAAATTTTGACATTTTTGCCATACTATAGCCTTGCTTTTTTGGACAGATTTTTGACATGCTAGATTTTGGTGTTTGGTGGCATAATTGCACGTTTTATTGCTATGGCGTGTCTAAGCATGCTATTTTATGTGCTTTTGAGGTGTTTTCAACTGTTTTTGGGATGGGTCACATTTTGACATTTTTGCCATACTATAGCCTTGCTATTTTTTTCAAATTTTTGACATGCTAGATTTTGTTGTTTTTGGCCATAATTGCACGTTTTAATGCTATGGCGTGCCTGAGCATGCTATTTTATGCTGTTTTGAGGTGTTTTCAACTGTTTTTGGGACGGGTCAAATTTTGACATTTTTGCCATACTATAGCCTTACTTTTTTGGTCAGATTTTTGACATGCTAGATTTTGTTTTTTTTGGCCATAATTGCACGTTTTAATGCTATGGCGTGCCTGAGCATGCTATTTTATGTGCTTTTGAGGTGTTTTCAACTGTTTTTGGGATGGGTCAATTTTGACATTTTTGCCATACTATAGCCTTGCTTTTTTGGTCAGATTTTTGACATGCTAGATTTTGGTGTTTTTGGCCATAATTGCACGTTTTATTGCTATGGCGTGCCTGAGCATGCTATTTTATGCTGTTTTGAGGTGTTTTCAACTGTTTTTGGGATGGGTCAAATTTTGACATTTTTGCCATACTATAGCCTTGCTTTTTTGGTCAGATTTTTGACATGCTAGATTTTGTTTTTTTTGGCCATAATTGCACATTTTATTGCTATGGTGTGTGTAAGCACGGTATTTTATGCTGTTTTGAGGTATTTTCAACTGTTTTTGGGACGGGTCAAATTTTGACATTTTTGCCATACTATAGCCTTGCTATTTTTTTCAAATTTTTGACATGCTAGATTTTGTTGTTTTTGGCCATAATTGCACGTTTTAATGCTATGGCGTGCCTGAGCATGCTATTTTATGCTGTTTTGAGGTATTTTCAACTGTTTTTGGGACGGGTCAAATTTTGACATTTTTGCCATACTATAGCCTTGCTTTTTTGGTCAGATTTTTGACATGCTAGATTTTGTTGTTTTTGGCCATAATGGCACGTTTTATTGCTATGGCGTGCCTGAGCATGCTAGTTTATGCTGTTTTGAGGTGTTTTCAAACGTTTTTGGGACGGGTCAAATTTTGACACATTTGCCATACTATAGCCTTGCTTTTTTGGTCAGATTTTTGACATGCAAGATTATGTTTTTTTTGGCCATAATTGCACGTTTCATTGCTTTGGCGTGCCGAAGCACGCTATTTTATGCTGTTTTGAGGTGTTTTCAACTGTTTTTGGGACGGGTCACATTTTGACATTTTTGCCATACTATAGCCTTGCTTTTTTGGTCAGATTTTTGACATGCTAGATTTTGTTTTTTTTGGTCATAATTACACGTTTTATTGCTATGGCGTGTCTAAGCACACTATTCTATGTGCTTTTGAGGTGTTTTCAACTGTTTTTGGGACGGTTCAAATTTTGACATTTTTGCCATACTATAGCCTTGCTATTTTTTTCAAATTTTTGACATGCTAGATTTTGTTGTTTTTGGCCATAATTGCACGTTTTAATGCTATGGCGTGCCTGAGCATGCTATTTTATGCTGTTTTGAGGTGTTTTCAAGTGTTTTTGGGACGGGTCAAATTTTGACATTTTTGCCATACTATAGCCTTACTTTTTTGGTCAGATTTTTGACATGCTAGATTTTGGTGTTTGGTGGCATAATTGCACGTTTCATTGCTATGGCGTGCCTAAGCACGCTATTTTATGCTGTTTCGAGGTGTTTTCAACTGTTTTTGGGACGGGTCAAATTTTGACATTTTTGCCATACTATAGCCTTGCTATTTTATTCAAATTTTTGACATCCTAGATTTTGTTGTTTTTGGCCATAATTGCACGTTTTAATGCTATGGCGTGCCTGAGCATGCTATTTTATGTGCTTTTGAGGTGTTTTCAACTGTTTTTGGGATGGGTCAATTTTGACATTTTTGCCATACTATAGCCTTGCTTTTTTGGTCAGATTTTTGACATGCTAGATTTTGTTGTTTTTGGCCATAATTGCACGTTTTATTGCTATGGCGTGCCTGAGCATGCTATTTTATGCTGTTTTGAGGTGTTTTCAACTGTTTTTGGGACGGGTCACATTTTGACATTTTTGCCATACTATAGCCTTGCTTTTTTGGTCAGATTTTTGACATGCTAGATTTTGTTTTTTTTGGTCATAATTGCACATTTTATTGCTATGGCATGTCTATGCACACTATTTTATGCTGTTTTGAGGTCTTTTCAACTGTTTTTGGGACGGGTCAAATTTTGACATTTTTGCCATACTATAGCCTTGCTATTTTTTTCAAATTTTTGACATGCTAGATTTTGTTGTTTTTGGCCATAATTGCACGTTTTAATGCTATGGCGTGCCTGAGCATGCTATTTTATGCTGTTTTGAGGTATTTTCAACTGTTTTTGGGACGGGTCAAATTTTGACATTTTTGCCATACTATAGCCTTACTTTTTTGGACAGATTTTTGACATGCTAGATTTTGGTGTTTGGTGGCATAATTGCACGTTTTATTGCTATGGCGTGTCTAAGCATGCTATTTTATGTGCTTTTGAGGTGTTTTCAACTGTTTTTGGAATGGGTCACATTTTGACATTTTTGCCATACTATAGCCTTGCTTTTTTGGTCAGATTTTTGACATGCTAGATTTTGGTGTTTGGTGGCATAATTGCACGTTTTATTGCTATGGCGTGCCTAAGCACGCTATTTTATGCTGTTTCGAGGTGTTTTCAACTGTTTTTGGGACGGGTCACATTTTGACATTTTTGCCATACTATAGCCTTGCTTTTTTGGTCAGATTTTTGACATGCTAGATTTTGTTTTTTTTGGTCATAATTGCACATTTTATTGCTATGGCGTGTCTAAGCACACTATTTTATGCTGTTTCGAGGTGTTTTCAACTGTTTTTGGGACGGGTCAATTTTGACATTTTTGCCATACTATAGCCTTGCTTTTTTGGTCAGATTTTTGACATGCTAGATTTTGTTGTTTTTGGCCATAATTGCACGTTTTATTGCTATGGCGTGCCTGAGCATGCTATTTTATGCTGTTTTGAGGTGTTTTCAACTGTTTTTGGGATGGGTCAAATTTTGACATTTTTGCCATACTATAGCCTTGCTGTTTTCTTCAAATTTTTGACAGCCTAGATTTAGCTGTTTTTGGCCATAATTGCACGTTTTAATGTTATGGTGTGCTTGAGCACGCTAGTTTATGCTGTTTTGAGGTGTTTTCAAACGTTTTTGGGACGGGTCAAATTTTGACACATTTGCCATACTATAGCCTTACTTTTTTGGTCAGATTTTTGACATGCAAGATTATGGTTTTTTTGGCCATAATTGCACGTTTCATTGCTTTGGCGTGCCGAAGCACGCTATTTTATGCTGTTTTGAGGTGTTTTCAACTGTTTTTGGGACGGGTCACATTTTGACATTTTTGCCATACTATAGCCTTGCTTTTTTGGTCAGATTTTTGACATGCTAGATTTTGTTTTTTTTGGTCATAATTACACGTTTTATTGCTATGGCGTGTCTAAGCACACTATTCTATGTGCTTTTGAGGTGTTTTCAACTGTTTTTGGGACGGTTCAAATTTTGACATTTTTGCCATACTATAGCCTTACTTTTTTGGTCAGATTTTTGACATGCTAGATTTTGTTTTTTTTGGCCATTATTGCACATTTTATTGCTATGGCGTGTCTAAGCACGCTATTTTATGCTGTTTCGAGGTGTTTTCAACTGTTTTTGGGATGGGTCAATTTTGACATTTTTGCCATACTATAGCCTTACTTTTTTGGTCAGATTTTTGACATGCTAGATTTTGGTGTTTGGTGGCATAATTGCACGTTTTATTGCTATGGCGTGTCTAAGCACGCTATTTCATGCTGTTTTGAGGTGTTTTCAACTGTTTTGGGACGGGTCAAATTTTGACATTTTCGCCATACTATAGCCTTGCTTTTTTGGTCAGATTTTTGACATGCTAGATTTTGTTGTTTTTGGCCATAATTGCACGTTTTAATATTATGGCGTGCCTGAGCATGCTATTTTATGCTGTTTTGAGGTGTTTTCAACTGATTTTGGGAAGGGTCAAATTTTGACATTTTCGCCATACTATAGCCTTGCTTTTTTGGTCAGATTTTTGACATGCTAGATTTTGTTGTTTTTGGCCATAATGGCACGTTTTATTGCTATGGCGTGCCTGAGCATGCTATTTTATGCTGTTTTGAGGTGTTTTCAACTGTTTTTGGGATGGGTCAAATTTTGACATTTTTGCCATACTTTCGCCTTGCTGTTTTCTTCAAATTTTTGACAGCCTAGATTTAGCTGTTTTTGGCCATAATTGCACGTTTTAATGTTATGGTGTGCTTGAGCACGCTAGTTTATGCTGTTTTGAGGTGTTTTCAAACGTTTTTGGGACGGGTCAAATTTTGACACATTTGCCATACTATAGCCTTGCTTTTTTGGTCAGATTTTTGACATGCAAGATTATGTTTTTTTTGGCCATAATTGCACGTTTCATTGCTTTGGCGTGCCGAACCACGCTATTTTATGCTGTTTTGAGGTGTTTTCAACTGTTTTTGGGACGGGTCACATTTTGACATTTTTGCCATACTATAGCCTTGCTTTTTTGGTCAGATTTTTGACATGCTAGATTTTGGTGTTTGGTGGCATAATTGCACGTTTTATTGCTATGGCGTGTCTAAGCATGCTATTTTATGCTGTTTTGAGGTGTTTTCAACTGTTTTTGGGACGGGTCAAATTTTGACATTTTTGCCATACTATAGCCTTGCTCTTTGGTCAGATTTTTGACATCCTAGATTTTGGTGTTTGGTGGCATAATTGCACGTTTTATTGCTATGGCGTGTCTAAGCATGCTATTTTATGTGCTTTTGAGGTGTTTTCAACTGTTTTTGGGACGGGTCAATTTTGACATTTTTGCCATACTATAGCCTTGCTTTTTTGGTCAGATTTTTGACATGCTAGATTTTGTTGTTTTTGGCCATAATTGCACGTTTTATTGCTATGGCGTGCCTGAGCATGCTATTTTATGCTGTTTTGAGGTGTTTTCAACTGTTTTTGGGATGGGTCAAATTTTGACATTTTTGCCATACTATAGCCTTGCTGTTTTCTTCAAATTTTTGACAGCCTAGATTTAGCTGCTTTTGGCCATAATTGCACGTTTTAATGTTATGGTGTGCTTGAGCACGCTAGTTTATGCTGTTTTGAGGTGTTTTCAAACGTTTTTTGGGATCGGTCAAATTTTGACACATTTGCCATACTATAGCCTTACTTTTTTGGTCTGATTTTTGACATGCAAGATTATGGTTTTTTTGGCCATAATTGCACGTTTCATTGCTTTGGCGTGCCGAAGCACGCTATTTTATGCTGTTTTGAGGTGTTTTCAACTGTTTTTGGGACGGGTCACATTTTGACATTTTTGCCATACTATAGCCTTGCTTTTTTGGTCAGATTTTTGACATGCTAGATTTTGTTTTTTTTGGTCATAATTACACGTTTTATTGCTATGGCGTGTCTAAGCACACTATTCTATGTGCTTTTGAGGTGTTTTCAACTGTTTTTGGGACGGTTCAAATTTTGACATTTTTGCCATACTATAGCCTTACTTTTTTGGTCAGATTTTTGACATGCTAGATTTTGTTTTTTTTGGCCATAATTGCACGTTTTATTGCTATGGCGTGCCTGAGCATGCTATTTTATGCTGTTTTGAGGTGTTTTCAACTGTTTTTGGGATGGGTCAAATTTTGACATTTTTGCCATACTATAGCCTTGCTGTTTTCTTCAAATTTTTGACAGCCTAGATTTAGCTGTTTTTGGCCATAATTGCACGTTTTAATGTTATGGTGTGCTTGAGCACGCTAGTTTATGCTGTTTTGAGGTGTTTTCAAACGTTTTTGGGACGGGTCAAATTTTGACACATTTGCCATACTATAGCCTTACTTTTTTGGTCAGATTTTTGACATGCTAGATTATGGTTTTTTTGGCCATAATTGCACGTTTATTGCTTTACGTGCTAGCACGCTATTTTATGCTGTTTTGAGGTGTTTTCAACTGTTTTTGGGACGGGTCACATTTTGACATTTTTGCCATACTATAGCCTTGCTTTTTTGGTCAGATTTTTGACATGCTAGATTTTGTTTTTTTGGTCATAATTACACGTTTTATTGCTATGGCGTGTCTAAGCACACTATTCTATGTGCTTTTGAGGTGTTTTCAACTGTTTTTGGGACGGTTCAAATTTTGACATTTTTGCCATACTATAGCCTTACTTTTTTGGTCAGATTTTTGACATGCTAGATTTTGGTTTTTTTGGCCATTATTGCACGTTTTAATGTTATGGTGTGCTTGAGCACGCTAGTTTATGCTGTTTTGAGGTGTTTTCAAACGTTTTTGGGACGGGTCAAATTTTGACACATTTGCCATACTATAGCCTTGCTTTTTTGGTCAGATTTTTGACATGCAAGATTATGGTTTTTTTGGCCATAATTGCACGTTTCATTGCTTTGGCGTGCCGAAGCACGCTATTTTATGCTGTTTTGAGGTGTTTTCAACTGTTTTTGGGACGGGTCACATTTTGACATTTTGCCATACTATAGCCTTGCTTTTTTGGTCAGATTTTTGACATGCTAGATTTTGTTTTTTTTGGTCATAATTACACGTTTTATTGCTATGGCGTGTCTAAGCACGCTATTCTATGTGCTTTTGAGGTGTTTTCAACTGTTTTTGGGACGGTTCAAATTTTGACATTTTTGCCATACTATAGCCTTACTTTTTTGGTCAGATTTTTGACATGCTAGATTTTGGTTTTTTTGGCCATTATTGCACATTTTATTGCTATGGCGTGTCTAAGCACGCTATTTTATGCTGTTTCGAGGTGTTTTCAACTGTTTTTGGGATGGGTCAATTTTGACATTTTTGCCATACTATAGCCTTGCTTTTTTGGACAGATTTTTGACATGCTAGATTTTGGTGTTTGGTGGCATAATTGCACGTTTTATTGCTATGGCGTGTCTAAGCATGCTATTTTATGCTGTTTTGAGGTGTTTTCAACTGTTTTTGGGACGGGTCAAATTTTGACATTTTTGCCATACTATAGCCTTGCTCTTTGGTCAGATTTTTGACATCCTAGATTTTGGTGTTTGGTGGCATAATTGCACGTTTTATTGCTATGGCGTGTCTAAGCATGCTATTTTATGTGCTTTTGAGGTGTTTTCAACTGTTTTTGGGACGGGTCAATTTTGACATTTTTGCCATACTATAGCCTTGCTTTTTTGGTCAGATTTTTGACATGCTAGATTTTGTTGTTTTTGGCCATAATTGCACGTTTTATTGCTATGGCGTGCCTGAGCATGCTATTTTATGCTGTTTTGAGGTGTTTTCAACTGTTTTTGGGATGGGTCAAATTTTGACATTTTTGCCATACTATAGCCTTGCTGTTTTCTTCAAATTTTTGACAGCCTAGATTTAGCTGCTTTTGGCCATAATTGCACGTTTTAATGTTATGGTGTGCTTGAGCACGCTAGTTTATGCTGTTTTGAGGTGTTTTCAAACGTTTTTGGGACGGGTCAAATTTTGACACATTTGCCATACTATAGCCTTACTTTTTTGGTCTGATTTTTGACATGCAAGATTATGGTTTTTTTGGCCATAATTGCACGTTTCATTGCTTTGGCGTGCCGAAGCACGCTATTTTATGCTGTTTTGAGGTGTTTTCAACTGTTTTTGGGACGGGTCACATTTTGACATTTTTGCCATACTATAGCCTTGCTTTTTTGGTCAGATTTTTGACATGCTAGATTTTGTTTTTTTTGGTCATAATTACACGTTTTATTGCTATGGCGTGTCTAAGCACACTATTCTATGTGCTTTTGAGGTGTTTTCAACTGTTTTTGGGACGGTTCAAATTTTGACATTTTTGCCATACTATAGCCTTACTTTTTTGGTCAGATTTTTGACATGCTAGATTTTGTTTTTTTTGGCCATAATTGCACGTTTTATTGCTATGGCGTGCCTGAGCATGCTATTTTATGCTGTTTTGAGGTGTTTTCAACTGTTTTTGGGATGGGTCAAATTTTGACATTTTTGCCATACTATAGCCTTGCTGTTTTCTTCAAATTTTTGACAGCCTAGATTTAGCTGTTTTTGGCCATAATTGCACGTTTTAATGTTATGGTGTGCTTGAGCACGCTAGTTTATGCTGTTTTGAGGTGTTTTCAAACGTTTTTGGGACGGGTCAAATTTTGACACATTTGCCATACTATAGCCTTACTTTTTTGGTCAGATTTTTGACATGCAAGATTATGGTTTTTTTGGCCATAATTGCACGTTTCATTGCTTTGGCGTGCCGAAGCACGCTATTTTATGCTGTTTTGAGGTGTTTTCAACTGTTTTTGGGACGGGTCACATTTTGACATTTTTGCCATACTATAGCCTTGCTTTTTTGGTCAGATTTTTGACATGCTAGATTTTGTTTTTTTTGGTCATAATTACACGTTTTATTGCTATGGCGTGTCTAAGCACACTATTCTATGTGCTTTTGAGATGTTTTCAACTGTTTTTGGGACGGTTCAAATTTTGACATTTTTGCCATACTATAGCCTTACTTTTTTGGTCAGATTTTTGACATGCTAGATTTTGTTTTTTTTTGGCCATTATTGCACGGTTTAATGTTATGGTGTGCTTGAGCACGCTAGTTTATGCTGTTTTGAGGTGTTTTCAAACGTTTTTGGGACGGGTCAAATTTTGACACATTTGCCATACTATAGCCTTGCTTTTTGGTCAGATTTTGACATGCAAGATTATGTTTTTTTTGGCCATAATTGCACGTTTCATTGCTTTGGCGTGCCGAACCACGCTATTTTATGCTGTTTTGAGGTGTTTTCAACTGTTTTTGGGACGGGTCACATTTTGACATTTTTGCCATACTATAGCCTTGCTTTTTTGGTCAGATTTTTGACATGCTAGATTTTGTTTTTTTTGGTCATAATTACATGTTTTATTGCTATGGCGTGTCTAAGCACGCTATTCTATGTGCTTTTGAGGTGTTTTCAACTGTTTTTGGGACGGTTCAAATTTTGACATTTTCGCCATACTATAGCCTTGCTTTTATGGTCAGATTTTTGACATGCTAGATTTTGTTTTTTTCTGGCCATAATTGCACATTTTATTGCTATGGCGTGTCTAAGCAGGCTATTTTATGCTGTTTCGAGGTGTTTTCAACTGTTTTTGGGATGGGTCAATTTTGACATTTTTGCCATACTATAGCCTTGCTTTTTTGGACAGATTTTTGACATGCTAGATTTTGGTGTTTGGTGGCATAATTGCATGTTTTATTGCTATGGCGTGTCTAAGCATGCTATTTTATGCTGTTTTGAGGTGTTTTCAACTGTTTTTGGGACGGGTCAAATTTTGACATTTTTGCCATACTATAGCCTTGCTCTTTGGTCAGATTTTTGACATCCTAGATTTTGGTGTTTGGTGGCATAATTGCACGTTTTATTGCTATGGCGTGTCTAAGCATGCTATTTTATGTGCTTTTGAGGTGTTTTCAACTGTTTTTGGGACGGGTCAATTTTGACATTTTTGCCATACTATAGCCTTGCTTTTTTGGTCAGATTTTTGACATGCTAGATTTTGTTGTTTTTGGCCATAATTGCACGTTTTATTGCTATGGCGTGCCTGAGCATGCTATTTTATGCTGTTTTGAGGTGTTTTCAACTGTTTTTGGGATGGGTCAAATTTTGACATTTTTGCCATACTATAGCCTTGCTGTTTTCTTCAAATTTTTGACAGCCTAGATTTAGCTGCTTTTGGCCATAATTGCACGTTTTAATGTTATGGTGTGCTTGAGCACGCTAGTTTATGCTGTTTTGAGGTGTTTTCAAACGTTTTTGGGACGGGTCAAATTTTGACACATTTGCCATACTATAGCCTTACTTTTTTGGTCTGATTTTTGACATGCAAGATTATGGTTTTTTTGGCCATAATTGCACGTTTCATTGCTTTGGCGTGCCGAAGCACGCTATTTTATGCTGTTTTGAGGTGTTTTCAACTGTTTTTGGGACGGGTCACATTTTGACATTTTTGCCATACTATAGCCTTGCTTTTTTGGTCAGATTTTTGACATGCTAGATTTTGTTTTTTTTGGTCATAATTACACGTTTTATTGCTATGGCGTGTCTAAGCACACTATTCTATGTGCTTTTGAGGTGTTTTCAACTGTTTTTGGGACGGTTCAAATTTTGACATTTTTGCCATACTATAGCCTTACTTTTTTGGTCAGATTTTTGACATGCTAGATTTTGGTTTTTTTGGCCATTATTGCACATTTTATTGCTATGGCGTGTCTAAGCACGCTATTTTATGCTGTTTCGAGGTGTTTTCAACTGTTTTTGGGACGGGTCAAATTTTGACATTTTTGCCATACTATAGCCTTGCTCTTTGGTCAGATTTTTGACATCCTAGATTTTGGTGTTTGGTGGCATAATTGCACGTTTTATTGCTATGGCGTGTCTAAGCATGCTATTTTATGTGCTTTTGAGGTGTTTTCAACTGTTTTTGGGACGGGTCAATTTTGACATTTTTGCCATACTATAGCCTTGCTTTTTTGGTCAGATTTTTGACATGCTAGATTTTGTTGTTTTTGGCCATAATTGCACGTTTTATTGCTATGGCGTGCCTGAGCATGCTATTTTATGCTGTTTTGAGGTGTTTTCAACTGTTTTTGGGATGGGTCAAATTTTGACATTTTTGCCATACTATAGCCTTACTTTTTTGGTCAGATTTTTGACATGCTAGATTTTGGTTTTTTTGGCCATTATTGCACATTTTATTGCTATGGCGTGTCTAAGCACGCTATTTTATGCTGTTTCGAGGTGTTTTCAACTGTTTTTGGGATGGGTCAATTTTGACATTTTTGCCATACTATAGCCTTGCTTTTTTGGTCAGATTTTTGACATGCTAGATTTTGTTTTTTTTGGCCATAATTGCACGTTTTATTGCTATGGCGTGTCTAAGTACGCTATTTTATGCTGTTTTGAGGTGTTTTCAACTGTTTTTGGGACGGGTCAAATTTTGACATTTTTGCCATACTATAGCCTTGCTGTTTTTTTCAAATTTTTGACATGCTAGAGTTTGGTGTTTGGTGGCATAATTGCACGTTTTAATGCTATGGGGTGCCTGAGCATGCTATTTTATGCTGTTTTGAGGTGTTTTCAACTGTTTTTGGGACGGGTCACATTTTGACATTTTTGCCATACTGTAGCCTTGCTTTTTTGGTCAGATTTTTGACATGCTAGATTTTGGTGTTTTTGGCCATAACTGCATGTTTTATTGCTATGGCATGTCTATGCACACTATTTTATGCTGTTTCGAGGTGTTTTCAACTGTTTTTGGGACGAGTCAAATTTTGACATTTTTGCCATACTATAGCCTTGCTTTTTTGGTCAGATTTTTGACATGCTAGATTTTGTTGTTTTTGGCCATAATTGCACATTTTATTGCTATGGCGTGTCTAAGCACGCTATTTTATGCTGTTTTGAGGTGTTTTCAACTGTTTTTGGGACGGGTCAAATTTTGACATTTTTGCCATACTATAGCCTTGCTGTTTTTTTCAAATTTTTGACATCCTAGATTTTGTTGTTTTTGGCCATAATTGCACGTTTTAATGCTATGGGGTGCCTGAGCATGCTATTTTATGCTGTTTTGAGGTGTTTTGAACTGATTTTGGGACGGGTCAATTTTGACATTTTTGCCATACTACAGCCTTGCTTTTTTGGTCAGATTTTTGACATGCTAGAGTTTGGTGTTTGGTGGCATAATTGCACGTTTTATTGCTATGGCGTGTCTAAGCACGCTATTTCATGCTGTTTTGAGGTGTTTTCAAGTGTTTTTGGGACGGGTCAAATTTTGACATTTTTGCCATACTATAGCCTTGCTTTTTTGGTCAGATCTTTGACATGCTAGATTTAGTTTTTTTTTGGCCATAATTGCACATTTTATTGCTATGGCGTGTCTAAGCACACTATTTTATGCTGTTTTGAGGTATTTTCAACTGTTTTTGGGATGGGTCAAATTTTGACATTTTTGCCATACTATAGCCTTGCTATTTTCTTGAAATTTTTGACATGCTAGATTTTGTTGTTTTTGGCCATAATTGCACGTTTTATTGCTATGGCGTGCTTGAGCATGCTATTTTATGCTGTTTTGAGGTGTTTTCAACTGTTTTTGGGACGGGTCACATTTTGACATTTTTGCCATACTATAGCCTTGCTTTTTTGGTCAGATTTTTGACATGCTAGATTTTGTTCTTTTTGGCCATAATTGCACGTTTTAATGCTATGGCGTGTCTAAGCACGCTATTTCATGCTGTTTTGAGGTGTTTTCAGCTGTTTTTTGGACATGTCACATTTTGGCATTTTTAGCCATACTATAGCCTTGCCTTCTCGATTATTTTATCAACACGCAAAAATATGGTGTTTTTGGACTTTTTAACGACATTCTTTGCTATGGTGTGTCTTGGCATGCTATTTAATGCTGTTTTAAAGTGTTTTAAAGTGTTTTTGGGACATGTCATTTTTTTAAATTTTTGCCCACACTACAGCCTTGCCTTCTCGGTTATTTTTTCAACATGCAAAACTATGATATTTTTGGACTTTCTTTGCAAAATTCTTTGCTATGGCATGTCTTGGCGTGCTATTTTATGGTATTTTAAAGGGTTTTCAGCTGGTTTTGGGACATGTTATATTTCGACATTTTTAGCCATACTATAACCTCGCCTTTTTGATCATTTTTTCAACATGCAATATTGAAAAAATACACCAATATTTTGGTGTTTTTGGCTGTTTTTGCATATTTCTATGTTATGGCATTTATCTGCATGCTATTTTATGATGTTTGAAAGTGTTTTCAGCTGTTTTTGGGAAACGTCACATTTTGAAATTTTTGTCCATACTATAGCCTTGCCTTCTTGGTCATATTTTCAACATGCATTATTATGGTGTTTTTGGCCATTTTTGTAACATTCCATGCTATGGTGTGTTTCTCCAAGCTATTTTAGCTGTTTCGAGGTGTTTTCAGCTGTTATTGAGACAAGTCATATTTTGAAATTGTTAGTCATACTATAGCCTTGCCTTGCTGTCATTTTTCAACCTGCATTATTATGTTTTTTTCTGTTTTATCAAAATTCTATGGCTTGGCGTGACTTGGCATGCTATTTTATGCTGTTTTAAAGTGTTTTCAGCTGTTTTTGAGACATGCCATATCTTGAAATGTTTAGACATTCTACAGCCTTGCCTTCTCGGTTATTTTTTCAACAGGCATTATTATGGTGTTTTATCAGTTTTTAGCAATATATATATAATATATTAATAATATATTCTATATCATGGCGTGGAGTTTTTCCCAACATGTTATTTTATGGTGCTTTTGGCCATTTTTGAAGCGTGTTATGGTATAGCCTCTCTCAGCATGCTATTTTATGAGGTTTAGTTTTTTGGACATGTCATGTTTTGACATTTTTCGCCATTCTATAGTATGGCATCTTGAGGCATTTTTTTGACATGCTATTTTATGGAGTTTGAGGCAATTTTTGCAACATTTTATGCTGTAGTGTCTCTTGGCATGCTATTTCATATGGTATTATGTGGTTTTCAGCTGTTTTTTGGACATATCATATTTCAACATTTTTAGCCATACTATAGTATGGTATTCTGGGTTGTTTTTTGACATGCTTTATTATGGTGTTTTTGGCCGTTTTTGCAACATCCGATGCTGTGGTGTGTCTTGGCATGCTTTGTTATGTGGTTTTATTTGGTTTTTAGCTGTCTTTTAGCTGGACATGTCGTAGAAATTTTTCGACATGCAAAAGTGTGGCATTTTCTGTAGATTTTTTGACATGTCATTCTATGGTGTTTTTGGCCATATTTGCAACATCCTATACTATGGCGTGTCTCGGCATGCTTTTTTATGTGCTTAAATGTGTTTTTCAGGTGTTTTTTGGACATATTTTGACATTTTTCGCCATCCTATGATATGGTATTTTCGGTCGTTTTTTTGACATGCTTTATTATGGTGTTTTTGGACATTTTTGCAATGTCTTATGCTATGTGTGTCTCAGCATACTATTTTATGGGGTTTTCTTTGATTGTTAGCTTTGCCATACAATTGTATGGCATTTTCGTCATCAGCAGATTTCATATTTTGGACAACATACTATAGTATGACTTTTTAGTTATATTTAAGAAGCCATAGCCAATCGTATGTCTGTTTTCATATTTTTGATGTCATGTTATAGTATAATTTTTTTTTGTCATAATTTGTATGTCATACTATACTATGGCTTTTTTTTCATATTTTAGACGACGTACAATAGTATGTCATTCTTTTATATTTTGAATGACATACTATACTATGACTTTTTTTTGTCATATTTTAGACAACATACTATAGTATGACTTTTTTGTCATATTTATACTATATTTATGTTTTTTATAATTTTTTCAACAACAAACTTTATTGTGATATTCTTTATAACTTTCTTTAACAACATTCTATACTCTCATGTTTTATCACTTTTTGGCTGACAAAGTATGCTATGATGATTTTTTTCATACATATACATAATATAATCTAGTGTCTTTCATGATTCTTTAAACGAAAAACTAGAATTACGTTTTTAATATTTTTTTGAATGATAGAACTATGTATGATGTTTTTATCAGTTTTTTCAAGGCATAGTATAGTACACCATGCTATGACAATTTTAGCATCTTTTGAATGACATAATATACTATGACTTTTTTTTCTTCTTCATTTTTTTGAACATCATAGTATAAACTATGACATTTATTTCATTTTTTTCAAGAACATACTATACTATGACGTTTTTATCCCTTTTTGGACATACTATACTATGACCATTTTTGCATTTTTTCATCAACCTACTATATTATGACAGTTTTTGGATCATTTGAATGACATAGCAGACTTTCTCGTTTTTACCATATTTTGGATGACATACTTTACTATGACTTTTTTATCATTTTTTGAACGACACATGTGACATGACATGTTCAACTCCAGCTGAGTGTGTTTTTTAATTGAGTAATGTGTTTTCTCAGGGACAGTGTTCTGATCACTCACCTTGTTGTAGGGGCTGCTGGCGGTGGAACTCGAGCGGAGCCACAATGAAGCTGGTCTGGCCCAGCGGGTTCCAGTGGTGCAACACCCTCAGTGTCCACACGCCAGGTCTCAGTGGTGAGGTCAGTGGGGGCCGGTAGTGAGTAACTTCAGCAGAGGCATCCACAAGGATGTCGTACGTGGCAGCGATGACATTGGTGGGGTCGATCCACACCACAGTGGCTGTCAGGTTGCTTTGGCTTCGGCTCCAGCGCTGCACAGCCACTGGCTCGTCCTTGGGCCCCAGCAGACCCCCCCAGTTCCGGAAGAGACGCTCTTTAGGATCCCAGTCCGCCCCAACCTGAAAAACAGGGATAGTGTCATGATTACTTGATTCGCAGGTTTTTTCTTAAGGGCAGGGATCTATTGTTTATGAATGGGTTAAATATGTATCATATATGTATGTAGTGTCTTACTGTTTTCAATTCTGAAAAAAATAAATAAGAAAAAAATGTATTTTCATGAATATATTAGTGTGTGCCTGACCTGGACATGCTGGAGTCTGTTGCTGGTGTGTGGGGGGCTGGCCAGGGTGAAGTGGTCTTTGGGTGTCACCCAGGTCTCCAGGCTCTCCAGCTGGGCGGAGGCTTGGTTAGTGGCCACATGACGCACCAAGTAGCCCTGGAGCTGGTCTGACAGGAAGTAGAGGTGGACCGACACTGGGTGGCTCATGGCCACATACCTGAGAGAGACACAGACTGTTCTTCAGAATCAATATATTCACCAAATGTAAAACAATATATATTAATAAGAGCTACAAAGTAGATAGAGCATGTCTGGGATAAAACAGGTACTTTGAAAATGCCCTTTCCATCCACACGATGTTAAAGCTCAAGCATTTTACATATAGAAAAAAACTGTCAAGCCCTTGCCAAATGAGATCAATAAATGCTGACTAAACCTATTGCTGTTAGGGAGGATTCTCTTATTTTGAAATATAATAGAGTTGTCTGTGGTGCACTGAAAAAATGCATTACCGCATACTAGGTAGAACAAATACGAACAGAAAGAGGAAGGAGAAACTGGTAAAACAGCAGCAGCGAGGAGAATGGTGTAAGATACAGCGGAAAAATACTGAGACGTATCCAAAAGAAGGCTCTGGAGTGAAAATATAGTATGTCATCAAAAAAAAGATAAAATTGTCATATTATAGTTTGTTGTTCATAAAGTGATAAAATCAGTGTAGTATAGTATGTCTATGTAAATAATTAAAGCGCCAAAATATCGTATGATCGTATGATGAAAAAAGATGAAAATGTCATAGTATAGTATGTCCAAAATATGATGAAAGCATCATAGTAAAGTATATCGTTAAAAAAAATTATGTAAACATCATAGTATAGTATGTCGTTCAAAAAGTTTTAAAAAAGTCATAATATAGTATGTTGTTCAAGAAATGATAAAAACATCAGAGTATAGTATGACATGCAAAAACTGAAAAATACATCATAATATAATATTTCATCCAAAAAGTGATGAAAATGGCATAGTATACCATGCTGTTCACAAAATGATAAAAATGTCAAAGTATATTGTGTCGTTCCCAAAATTATAAGTATGTTATATAGTATGTTGTTGAAAAAATGTTAAAAACGTCATTATATAGTATGTCATCCAAAAACTTAAACAAAGGTCATAGTATAGTATGGCGTTAAAAAAAAAAAAACACCATAGTATAATACATCATGCAAAAACTGATAAATACATCTTAGTATGGTATTTCATCCAAAAAGTGATGAAAATGTCATAGAATTTCATTGAAAAAAACATCAGTACAGTACACTATCTCTTTAGAAAAATGATAAAAAGACTATAGTATAGTATGTCATTTAAAAAAAATGAAAAAAATATAATAGTATAGTTTATCATCCAAAAAACTATAAAAGCATCATAGTATAGTTTGTCGTTCAAAAAATGATAACATTATTAACGTTATAGTATGACGTCCAAAAAAAAAATCACGACAAATGTCATAGTATGTCATTTAAAAAATGATAAAAACGTTTTAGTATAGTAAGTTGTACAAAATATTTAAAAAAAACGTATTATAGTATGTCGTTCAAAAAATGACAAAAAAGGTCATACCATTGTTTGTCGCTAAAAAAGTAATAATATAGTGTATTGTTCAAAAATGATGAAAATGTTATAGTATAGTATCTCGTCCAAAATATGGTTAAAACGTCTTAGTACAGTATGTTGTTGAAAAAGTGATAAAAACATTGTAGTATAGTATGTCTACGTAAATAATTAAAGCGCCATAATATAGTACGTTAAAAAAAAGATGAAAATGTCATAACATAGTATGTTGTTCAAAATATGATGAAAGCGTCATAGTATAGCTTGTTGTCCAACACTGACAAAATTGTCACAGTGGAAAAAAGGATAAAGTCAAAGTATAGTATGTTGTGGAAAAAATGATAAAAATATTTGTGTAGTTTGTCATTAAAAATATAATGAAAATATCATAGTATAGTATGTCATCCAAAAAACTACAAAAAAACAAAAAATGATAAAAATGTCATAGAATTGTATGTCGTCTAAAAAAAATCATAAAAGCAACATAGTATAGTATGTGATTTAAAAATTTATATAAACGTCATAGTATAGTATGTCTTTCAAAAATGATTAAAACATCATATTGTGGTACCTCATACAAAAACTGATAAATATGTCATGGTATTGTATGTCATCCAAAAAGTGTTGAAAATGTCATAGCATAGCATGTTGTCCAAAAAATTATAAAAACATCATAGCATAGTATGTCCTTCAAAGATTTTTAAAAACAAAAAAATGATAAAAACGTCATAGGATTGTATGTCTTTGAAAAAGTGAAAAAAGCTTATAGTATACTTTGTTGTCCAAAGATAGATAATAATGTCATAGTATAGTATGTTCAAAGTTGTTCATGAATGAAAAAAATCTTGAAAATGCAAAATAAAATGGTATAGTACACAATGTCTAGTCTAATGTATAGTACATGTGTCTAAAGAAAAAAAAATACCATGTATCTCATAAAGTTGATAAAAATCATACAAATCAGAAAAAGTGATAGGACAGTCTGTCTTAAAAATGGAAAAAGGCAAAAAAAAAAGTTTTAGTACAGTATGTCAGAAAAGTTTTGGTGTGTGAAGTCACAACACATAAAAAGTCTAGTGTGTCATATGTCATAGTATGTCATAACATCATAGTTTAGTATTTTTTTAAGTCAAAATGTGTCATAAAAATGGAAATGAAAGTCATCATATAGTATTTCCTAAAAATCAGAAAACAAACATTGTATAGTATGTCATTAAAAAAAAAAAGAAAAATCAGTCACAATGCCTCCAATCACAGCTATCACAGCGTAGAGCCATTTAAACGTCATAAAATTACACATACAACCCCTCTAGACAAATACACATATTAAAAACAAGCTACAAAATGCAATACCTGATCAGCTGCACTGCAACATCAAATAAATGATCACAGAGAATCACAAGTCTGACTTGAGGAAATGCAGTAACAGACCCTTTTTGTTAAAGTTCTGACTTTGCACAAACACACTGCTTCCAAACTGGTTGCCGTGATGCGGGGCACAAGTTTCCAAAGCAAAAGATGAAGAAGAGATTTCACTGTTTTCACTGTGTACTAATGTGACTTGAACCATGTTTCAAAAACACGAGTGTGTATGTGGTCTGAGATGTAGCCTGACTGAAATCACAGGTTGAAGGGAACAGACTAGTCCTGTTTTAACTTCCCCCCTCATCTCCCCCTTCACACACACTTCCCATAATGCTGCCCCCACCCATTCTAGCCACCAATCCCCACCCGAACTCCAACAAGCACCTCCTTGTACCTACTGTGGGTCTCCATCCCCCACAAACACACACAGAAATACACACTGCTGGAAAAATCCAGTCTGCGCAGACACTGTAGGCTGATTGTACCCCAGGACAAGCTGGCGTTATCTTTATATTTAATTTGGACTCACAAACACCAGTGGTGGTGAGTTTAGTGGAAAGACACATTTCATCGTCCTTGCTCCCCTCAGACACTGATTGTGCAGTTTCTCTGTAAGCCAAAATTTACTGATCCAACCACAAGATATAGAGATACAGAGCACCCTCACTACGCTCATGACGGATGAGGACTCTACATGGCTTTTAACAGAAACAGTTTCAGCGCAGACTTTTGTTCTCACAACTGAAGTTCGCCTTATTTGGGCCAAACTTGTTCACACTTACAGAAAAACCAAGAGCTTTAAACATGAAGTCACAAGGACACAGGTAACTGTTCATTCATCTTCGCTGAGTTTGGAGTATAGCAGTTAATAATCAAGATAGCAAGCGGACCCTAATAATAGTGTCAGTCGGAGAAAAAAATAAAAGGAGATGTCTTGTATCATAGATCATTCAAAACAAGCCTGTTTGGAAAGGGCCGATTGCTTGGCCTGTGGTTTTCTCAAGAACCAAATATATACAATACTATGGCTTTTTCCTTTGCAATTTAAGTTTGTGACATGCAACACTATTATGTTCTTTTTGTATTTTTATAACATACTATACTATGACTTTTTTTCATTTTTATAACATAACACACTAAAGCATTTGTTTTACACACTATACTATGATGGTTTTTTTTTTACAGATACACTATGACTTTCTCTCTGATTTTTATGGCATACTTTAGGATGATTCTCTTTTTTGCATTTTTAAGACATAATATACTTTTTTTTCATATTATTATGGCAAACTATAGTATGACTTTTTTCTTTATTTTTATGACACTATAGTATGACGTTCTGGCATTCTGATGATATACTATACTGTGATGTTTTTTTATTTTTGCATTTTTAAGACAGTATGGGATGTTTATTGTTGCATTTTTATGACATGCTATACAATTTGTTGCTTTTTGATGACACAATGTTTTTTTTAAAGACATATAATAATTTTACACCTATCGTTAATGTAATATAACATGCATCTGTTTCCACTTTTGCTTTGCATCTCTCCCCGTCTCCCCCTCTCTCTTTCACTTTTTGTATTTCAACCGTTAATTACATCTATTGCTCGTCTTACCGTCCTGGATGAGGGATCCCTCATCATCCTCTGCCGCTCTTCCTGAGGCCCCCCCCTTTCTTCCACAAAACACAACCAGAGAAGGGCTGAGCACCAGCCAAGACAACTCTTCATAACAGAGGGTACTGCATCCACATCTATTCAGAGTGCTGATGGAACCAAGGTGAGTAAGTTTAAAAATGCATGCAAATATGCAAATGAAAACAGGATTTTTCTTTTTGCCCTGACAATCCCAAAAAAGCAAGCGAAAAATCTTGATTAAAAACTCCCTGAATTCTTTCAATAACACAAGAACCACATAGCCGTAGTGTAAACGCTAATGCATCCTGATGCACCCAGACAAGGACCACACCATCAATGTGGAATTTGGTGGTTGTTTTGGTGACGACTAAGTGTTGCATAACTGTCTAATAGATTTAAAAACATTTAACAACACCAGCTCCCTGAGTTTCAAGTCATTCTGCAACAAATTCCAGGCTAAGGTTGAAGAATACCCCAAAAGCCCTTTACCTAATTTCTGTCCTAGTGTTTGAGACAGAGAGCATAAAGAGAACGCAGTGAATACTATCCAGTACTTTTCTACGTGATGAAATCACAGAGGTAGTGTGGGACCAGGCCAAGAATTTTCTTATATAAAGGTGAACCAATATAAGAGCCTACAGATTGCCAGAATAGACCATCCTACCCAAAAGTACAACTCAGTGGTGAGCCAGAGCTTTACAATTTGTAATAAAGCTCAAGGAGGCCTGGTAAGCTGCATCATCCATATGGAGACACTGAGCGGAGGCAGGCATTTACAAAAGACCACTATAGTCCAACACAGGTAAAAAAGTTGCAGCAACAAGATGTTTTTTTACACTGAAAGAAAAACACAAAAACATGAACATAAAAACACAGTTTTAGCCTCAGCTTTTTTACAAGGTGCAACACGTGGTTTAAAATTCAGGGAGTCATCAATCAAAATACCCAGGTATTTGTAAAAGTTGACAGCCTCTATCTCTTTCCCATACACAGCGACCACCACAGGTACATTCTGTGACCAAGTCTTTTAGTTGCTAAACAACATGAGCTTAGTCTAATGTGCATTTAGAACAAGTTTCAGTGTATGCAGTGCAAATATTCAACGGCGCGCAAAAGAATTGCTGTGCAGCAATAAACAACAGTGTCATCAGCACAAAAATGGAAGCTAGCATTGGAAATATTTTGACCTAGACAATTCACAGAAACAGTAAATAAAAGTGAACCTAATACAGAGCCCTGTGGCACACCCTTGTGGACAGATATAATATCAAAGCATAGACCATTATACCTCATACACTGAGACTGATTACTAAGATAATTATCAAACCAAGCAACTGTTTCTTCTGAAAGCCCTGAGCTCAGAGGTCTAAGCTTTAAAACATCATGGTTGACTGTGTTGAAAGCTTTGGACAAATCAATAAGTGCTACGCAATGTTGCTTTTTATCAAGTGCTACAGAAATGTAATTTACCACCTTCAGTGCAGCTGTGATAGTGCCATGACATAATAACTTTGCACAAAGCCCCTTGACCTTCTCACATAAGTGATAAAGGCAATAACAAAATCCCTGAACACAAGTGGTCAGCTGGAGACACATGATGGACAGCGGTGTAAATGGTGAAGTGTGCTGGCTGTTCACTTGGGTTTAGATTACTGTAAAGCATGTTAGTATCAGGTGTAAACAGGATACTAGACTCCTTTAAGACTTTTTAAATTCTCCCCAACAACCAAGTGGTACCTTGGACCAGTTGGTCATAGAATAGCAATTACTCCAACATAAACACAAAACATGTTTGTTTTTCTGGTTGACTTCCTCGTACTGACTGCAAGGCTCACTCCGTCACATCGTATTCAACTTTCAATAAATCCACATCTGGATATTTATACCTGCAGCTGTTGTCATTGGGGTGTCCTTGCAGCGAGCTGGCAGCGCGAGACAATCCCATACGAGAGAAAGCGTGGTAGTGGCTGAGCATGGAGTCTGATAGGCTGGCAAGGCCATCCGTCTCCTGCTCATAGATGTTTTCCCAGTAGGCCTGGAGGCCCGGTGTGCCTGAAGGGTATGATCCGAACAGGTATGAGTCCAGCTGGTTGATGATCTCCTGACTGACGCTGGCCTCGAACTTCCTGGCAAAGAACGTGGGTCTGGACGCTTGCTGTAGTCAGAAAAGTAAAACAAATTTTAACCTTCAATAAAAAATAATTAACACAGAAAAGAAAGTGTATAACCAACAAACAATAAGTTATACATACAAGAAAAAGAATAACATTAAATTAAATGACAGTTAAAATCACTCCATTTGTTGAAATGAGATGCTTCCTCAGAGTGAGAAACAAAATGTGTAACACATTAACATGGGTGGCAACACTGGCAGCACTGATAGACACTGTAGTGGCACTTGTTTCTGTTTTTCCAGCTGTGGAATCACTGAGTAACAGTTTATGCAAAGCAAAGAGTAGAAATACAAAATAAATATCCACATCCATATCAGCCAATTTAAAAGCTATATATTTGCAGCTGTTTAGTTCTGACTGAGGCTTATGACCATCATATAATAAATAAAAGAAAAAGAGCATCCTAATAGGAGGACATGTATTATTGCAACACATAAATAACTATATATATATATATATATATATATATATATATATATATATATATATATATATATATATATATATATATATATATATATACATCTCTGTGAAAACATGGATGCTTCACATATATCTTCACCCGGCAGATGGGCACCATCGATTAGAATCACCAATTCAGTATATGATTTAATGTCTGTCTGTCTGTTTCTGAGATATGACGTTGAGAAATCGCCAGAAAAAGCAGTCTTGCATTATTATGAAGTCACAGTAAAGTTGACCTTTGACAGTTTGGATGTAAATGTCATTATGTCTTCATTATATCCTAGCAGACATTTTTGTGAAGTTTTGTAATAATTTGTCTTTTTGACCTTCGACCAGTAAATTCTAATCATTTCATTTTTTGGTCCAAGTGGGCATTTATGCTAAATTTGAAGAAACTCCTCTCCAGGAGTCCCTGAGATATACCGCTCACGAGAACGGGTCAGATGCAAGGTGACGGTGACCTTGACCTTTGACCAACAAAATTAGTTTATTGCTGAGTATAAGTGAATGTTTGGGCAAAATTTAAAAAATTCTGAGATATCGCATTCACAAGAAGACACATAATCCAAAAAGACATAATACCTCCTGCCAGAGCAGAGGCATAAAAAGCGAAGAAAAACAAGATCAATCAGACTATTCTCATTTATAATGGAGAATTATGATTTTAACTTAAGAGAGGAAAACACACCCAATAAATATGGTTCACGTTTAGAGGCCAACAGCCAAAGGAGTTTATGAAACCTGCTTTTCACTATCCTGTGTTTACAACCAACATACCTGCATGACCACTTGTGTTCACCAAAGAAAACATTAAATAAAGCAGCCTCAGAGCCTGATGTGTCAGTGGACATTCAAGCAGAAGAACGCTGCTGTAAAACTACACCTTAATGATGCTCATTTACACAGATTACAGGCTGATCCAGAGCCAGTCTGCTTAGCCTTTCCACTGCTGCAATTGGGGGTTAAATGCTCCTCCGCACCTATTCGTTTACTGTTGTAGTGGGAGGAAACACTAAGAAAAAATGAAGGCCAGTTCAGTTCTCTACACGTTCAATACCACCTGTGGTCACTGTTAGAGCCAAAAACAACTTTGTATGAAGGCTAACATGTGCATTAACAGTCGCTGCAGCGAGTGACCTTCTCAGATGTTCATTAAGCACAAACTATTTATACAAAGAAAAAATACAATTTGAATTTTTATCTCAAACCTTATTATATTAGGGTAACCATAGCAGTCAAACCACTACTCCCTGAAAACAGTCACACGCACGCACGCACGCACACACGCGCGCACACACACACAGAGACACACACACAGAGTTGAGGCTATGGCTAACACAGTTTGACATCATGCCAGAAAACTGAAGTAGAAGTGAAGGGCTCTCCTTAAATCCCTAGTAACACACATCCAGTATTCTGCAGAAGCAGTGGACAAGAAGACCATCTCACTAAGTGTTAGAAACTGTAATGTTTACAGTTTCTGAATGTTTACCATGGACTGTAATGTTTCTTAGAGAGCACTGTACGATGGCCCTGGGACCTAAACACACACTAAGAAAACATAAATAAACAACAAAAGCGATTTTTTTCAATATAAAAAAAGACGGCGACGCTCTGATAATGTATTTATGATCAAAACTGTCTCTTATATCTCTCTATATCTACATTAAGAACTCAAAGACACTTTACTCATAGAAATAGACAAAATATATCTGAGAACCCACAATGAAAAACCAAGGTAAGGACATGTGAAATCATAGACACACTTTGTGTCAGTCTAAAGGAAGGAAGGGCGGGGTTTATGATGTCATGAAGAGGGTGTGAGCTCACCAAAGCGGCCCTGGCAGCACCAGCCAGCCAGGAAACCCCAACATAATGAGAGCCATGCAGACTGCCCAGGCTGCAGCGAAGCTCTTTATTCTGCAGCACAGTTTTATCTGTGCGGTTATTCTAGGGGTTGTTACCAAACGATCTGCGTCCTTACACAGCTAAAGACAACAGTGGCAACCACTAGTTACAGGGTCAGGAGGGATTTTTGTTTCCTTCATAAGAAGATCACAGGGAAATTATATAAAAGTGCCTTTAGTGTATATTCTCTGCTCTCCCTAAAGGAGGTCAGCCAAATATGATTCAAGCAGCTGCTCTCTTGTTGGAGCTGTTTTAGCTTTATTAAGTCAAGACTGAACAGGTTTTAACCCTGTAAACATGCTGCTGTGGATTTTACTCTCTCCCTTTTTGGATGTTTTAGTTTATTACAATTTACATTACAGCCATAGCTGTTAACTATTTTCATTATCGATTAATCTTTCACTGATTGCAGTTAACACATTTAACTTGTTGTGCCTGGTCAGCTGTTCCATAACCAATTTTCACAAAAATATGAGACAGAGAAGAGCAGGAAAATGTTTGTAAAAAGAGACTGATAGATTGACTTTTAAAGGGTTGTAATGCTCATACAGCATGTTATACAGGAAAATAGTGACAAAAAATGCTTAACAAAAGTTCTTGAAGCCCCAATTAGACCTATTCAAACAGCTTTTTTTGGACAACAAACATTCCAGAGAGACATTTTACTGTACAGTTATGTAAGACCAGTAAACATTAACATTTGAAAAGCTGGAACCAGTTTTTTGGGGGGCATTTTTGATTTAAAAAAAAAAACAACCTTAAATTAATTCACCAATATCAAGGTTGTTGTTCATGCTTTTTCAGGAATGTGTTTTTGTACCCGACTGAGAAAAATCACACTTATTATGGATCCTACAGCTTGCTGTGATTGTGTTGTACTCTTCACACTGACGCACTGAGGCTGGAAGTGGCAAGGATAAGGGCAAGGAGGCCAGTACTACTTAAAGTGGTAAATAAAAAAACTGACAAATGTTTTGCCAGGAAGTCAGATGAAATGGTACTAAGAGCGACACAGTTCAGGGAAAGAGTTGCAAAACTGTTGCTGAGGTAAGAAAGAACTCATAGAGAGCTTCGCCTGCGCTGTGTTCACAGATCAGCAAAAACCTACGAATTTATAAAGGTGACACAGAATGATAGAAATGAACATACACGAAATTTCCAATCCAATTTTCTCACATTAACGAAGGTGGAACTGGGAAATTTGCTTGTTAAATTACAATCAATTGAGTATCAGAATTATTGCAGATAATTTTCTCTCAACTGACCCGTACACATCTATTCCACTCACTCTTTGGTCAATGTGATTTAACTAGATCCTGATCCTGTGCAGTGCTGATCTTTTTTCTCATGAACGAATGAAAAATCTTTTTAAAAATCACATCTCCAGTTTATAAGAGATTTCTAACCTAAAAGAGTCACAACCAGTTAAATAATGGAGTTGTGTGTGTAGTACAGTACACACTGTACAGTATGCTCCTGACCCTTCCATTCAGGACTCCAACTGTCTTTCTAGCTGGCGAACCCCAACATTATAATAATGACAACCTTAGAAACCTCAGCGGCAGCTTGCTACAAAGCTCTCAAAATACCATCTGCCTCAAGTGTACAGCTGTTTCCAGGATCAGCTCTTCATATAGAAACCATCAGTAGCTCAACCACAAATGCTGTCTTCAGGTCTGTTGTTACAGGGAGCCAAGGACCGCCCGTTGTAAGTAAAAGCAGCACTGCTAATTTGTGAATACGAAAGCTATTCTGGTCTCCGGACACCGAGGCCCTGAGAAGGAAGGGTGGACGGAGCAGAGAGTTTGAACATGATGACTATCATCTCTGTAGCTGTTCTCTACCACTCATTACAGGGCTGCAATATGAACACGTTTGATACAAAAAATCCCGAAAATGTTCAACCATGGAAAGCTTTATGATTACTGACAAGTTAAACCGCATCTGTCATGTATAGGGCCCGATTTAAACTATCTGTATCGCATGGTAAAGTACGTGGCACAAGGGCACAATCTGGGTGCAAAGAAAGGACAATACAAAGGGACTGTATTAAGTCCCTTCATCATAGGTGTATTTTAGGCGTAACACGAATTCAACCAATCTCTGTCATCCCCCATTCCCTTTAAAAGCCAGGTTGCTTGCACCTGGTGCACTTCTATTTCCAAGGCAGATTGGAGAAGCAATTAGTTCCTGCTGAAAGTCATGCAGGAGGAGGAGAAATGTCACTGCAGCAAATGTCGTGGGACATTTAAGCATCAAATCTTATAAGTGTGGTTATAAACTCAACACGGTAAACACAACTTAACTTTTAGCTCTGGAAATAATCAATGAAGTTGCGCTGCTCTTTGTGCATAAATGCACACAGTGTCTCTCTTAATGGAGTCAGACAGCATCTCTGCTCTGCTCTCTGCTATGTGTGTATGTTTTTGAGACACAATGGAGGCCAAAATGTGTCTTGCAACAGACTGAAAGGATTGTTGTTTATTATCAGAAAACTGGCAGCCCTTATGGCCTGTTACCAGTGAGGAGTCAGCAGTCAATGATTGCATAAAGTAGGGGTCGACCAACATTAGTTTTTCAGGACTTATAATGATTATTAGTAGTTAATGAGGCCGATAATCGATATTTGGAACCAATAAGCATTTCATTAAAAATGAAAAATATTTCTGTCAATATGTAGAATTTGGAATGTAACAGACTTCAAAATCAACAAAATATTTCTTTAAATGCCTTTAGCAAATGTTTCATCCAAACTGACATTCAACATCATATACAGCAAGATCCCAGCAACTTTATTTCCTTTTTTTATTAAGTCAAGTGAAAATTTTAATTAAAAAAAAAGAATAAAAAAAAATTGCTCCCTGAGGTTTTACAAAGTAAAAGTTCCTCCCATGCTGGCACTTTCTTTGCACTTTTTAACTAATTCATTTTATTGGCAATAATTATAATAAAACTCTGATACAGATAATCAGCAAAATGCCAAATATTGGTCCCAATAATCATCCAGGCTGATAATCTGTCGACCCCTAGTATAAAGCAGTCAATTTAACAGGTTTCTCAACAATTATGAATCACCACAACCACAAGAGTGGCGTACAGTCATAATGTGCACACAAAATATTAGGCAGATTGGACCAGTCATTTGCGAGATTAGCCGCAGGCAGACACAAACACACACTCTCACAGAGTTAAGTACATTTGCTGCTCACTTCACAAGTCACAAAGTCAGTGCATCTCAGACAAATGCCACCATCCTATTGGTGCAAAGATGCATGAAAAAACACAGCCCTTAATTTGGGTTTAGAGCCTGGCAGCAGAATTTCACACAACCTGAAGCATCTGCTTAAGTTTTTAAGCAGGCAAACACATGTCTGATTCATTCTGTGCATCCTCAGCAATGTTGCTCAGATTTTTGAACTATTCAAAAGTCTCTAAAAACTTGGCCAAGTGGCCCAGAAAATGTTTCCAAGTCTCACCTGGAAGCGTGGCAGATCCGAGGGCTTGAAGTCGTTGGGTGAGCAGCCACACCAGTCCACAATGTGCTTGTACTGGCATTTGCATCCCAGTTTGCGGTTCCAGTTGGTGAGTCTCAAGTTGTTGTCCACCATGGTCTCACAATGGGCGCTGTTCTCAAGCACGGTGTGGAAAAATGACTGGAGGTGGAGGCAAATACAGAGACAGACAAGTTTATTCACATTTGATTTTTAATCTCAATAAATATCAGCTCTACAGAGAGAATCAGACATCATCAAAATGTAATTATTTACTTTCCACCACTGCTAGAGACATAACTAATCCACTACAAAGTGGATTATATGCTGGTGATGCCTTCCTCTAGGGGACACAAGCACACACATCCTCTGTAACTGTTTCTTGTGTGTTAAGGGTTACTTGAGTGCATGTGTGTGTGTGTGTGTGTGTGTGTGTGTGTGTGTGTGTGTGTGTGTGTGTGTGTTACCTCAGCTGGCAGCAGTGTGTAGGCGTAGAAGCGCTTCATGCTGCTGACCAGCTTGTCCTGGGAGTTGACCACATAGTCCACAAAGGGCCGGTTGAGAAGGAACCAATCGGAGCCTCCGTCCACCGCGATGCCCTCTGGGATCTTGCGGTCCCCGAGACGCCACATGTGGGTGTCACATTCGTAGAAGAGACGGTCCAGACCCTGTTTACGGATGAAACTGAGAGGACACGCAAACATCCGGTGTTTAGCCGTTTACTCATACTGACATGCTGTTTAAGTGCTTCCACCTGAGACAGATTTACTCAAATACTGTAGAAAAGGCCTATGTTCTATTTCTCGATAAGTTAATTAGTGAAAACAAGCTCACTATTCAGCCACTGATCAGTGACTGAACCCTAAAATGCCTTTGAAAATATAAATAATGGAGTTTGAGCTGAAAAACAGACTGAAGTTTCAACACTTCCATAAAACAAAATTATAAAAATATTGTTTAAACGCCAAGTCAGATGTAGAAAAGATCAGATATCTTAACAGTGTCTTTTAAGGGTCCAGAGTTTAAGATTTAGGGGGATTTTACAGCATTAAATGGTAAGGACTGAAGACTGCACCAGCTGAAACTTCTCCCAGTTAGAATTCCCTCAGTGTTGGTTGTTCAGGAGGTTTTTACCAGGAGCCACATTATCTGCAGAGGTCTCCCCTCTCCAAACGAATGGTCCAGGTCAATAAATGCAGTAAAAACGCGATATAAAGCCATTTCATGTTACAAATCTCCGACGCTGTTTGTCCTGTCAGAGACAGGCCGCAAGCTGAACACCAGCCAATGTGTGCTCACCTTTTTATCAAATAAGTTAAGATCTAGACTTGCAGGGAGTTCAATTAGGTTTTTGACTTATTTTAAGATCCACTTAACGGCAAAAACTGCAAATTACTTCTAAGATCGACATCAAACTACCACTGCTCTTATTAAACTACTTCCTCATAAGAACAGTAATACTATCTTTACACTTTGTTTTTAAAATCTGCATTTAAGTCAAGACAACTTATTAAAAAAAAAAATAACATCAGGGAAAAAGAAAACCAGAAACCGAAACCGCCATGACGAGATCCTCTCTTACCGTGCGTTGTCTCTGCCATGAGATTTGATGAAGTTCATGTTGCGGTACTTGGAGAGGAAAGCCACCAGCTGGTCATTGGTCCTGTAGGGAGACAACAGCTGTCAATCATCAGCTCAAGACAATCAGCTGCAGATCCGACATCACACTGTGAACTCTGGTTACAGTCAGATGTCACTTTGTTGATTCACAGGGCAGAGATTAAGTGTTTTTAGTGAGTCTAGCTAAGTGGCTGTCTGTGGTGACGTTCATGTCGGTCGATCGCTCCACCACTTTAATCCTGACTGAAATATCTCAGCAACTATTGAGTGGATTGCCATTAAACTTGGTGCAGGCATTTATGTTTGGTAATGCTTTGTATTTTCCATCTGGCACCATCATCAGGTCAAAATTCAAAGTTTGTTGAATAGGTTTGTTACCAAATTCCAGAGGTGGAGGAAGCATTTACTTTATGTACTTAGCAGTACTAATACTGCACTGTAAAAATACTGTTAGAAGTAAAAGTCCCGGATGAAAAATATAACTTCAGTAAAAGTCAGAGTAAATTTTATCAGGAAAATGTACTTAAGGAATTTAAAGAAGAAAATGTCCCCTGTAAGTGTACCATTATACATCATATCATTAGATTCTCATTACTCATGCATGTATGGAAAAGCAGGATCTTACTCTTCTTGTTGGCTGAGAAGAGCTGATTTTGTACCATTTTCTACTTTTAATTTTTATGGAATCTGGAACCATAGACTGTTTTTGCATGAAAAAAGTACTTTGATTAGCAAAATAATGCCAATTAATTTTCTGTAATTCAATTAATTCACTAATCATTTCAGCTGCTGCACTTGTACATTTTCATGTTTTGTTAATTTATTTTGTTAAGTAAATAAAGTTGTCAGATTAATGTAGTGAAGTAAAAAAAGTAAAACATTTCTCTATGTTGTGCAGCAGAAGTACAGTGCTTGAGGAAACATATTCAGTTAACACTGCACAACTGCCACATACAAATATGAATGGTAATATCTAGGGTCGCAACTAATGATTATTTTTAATTTTCAATTAATGTGTTGATTTTTTTCTCAACTAACTGATAAGGTGCTTTTTATCAAATGTCAGAAAATGGCAAATGTTTAGTGTTTTCCATAGCCCAAGATGACATCCTTAAATGTCTTTTTTTGTCCACACCCCAAAGATATTCAGTTTACTGTCATAGTAAGACAAAAATTTCGACTTCCATCACTAAAATGCTGACAATTATTCAATTAATTGTGCAGCTCTATTTCTCAGCAGCCCAACCTCATATTTTGTCAACCTTTACCTCTCAGAATTGAAATAGCTTGAACATTTTGTGCTTTTAAACTCCTCTTTGGAGGACAAAAAACACCAACAGACCAAAAAATCCGTGCGCAATTGACATTCCCAATAGCTGTTTTTTAAACAGTGTTGCAGGAGTGATTTTCCCTTTAATGGATACGTGTTTTAGCAGGATCTGATTAAATATTTGAGAGATACATCACTTTCCTTTAAACAATGCAAAACAGTCTTCCATTTAGGGGAATTAGACTGACTCCACGTGACCCTGTTTGGGACAGCTCGACCAGTTTATTTAGCTTCCTCCTCCGGCTGAAAGCGAACAGTTAAGCTGCAGTGTGTGGCCTGAAGCGGAGGCAACACATTCACACAGCCACTCCCTGCACGTAGTGTGAGCTGCAGGCACACAGCTCGAGCCTGCTGCTGTCCCCATGAGAAGACAGGATAGCAGACAGACAGATCGCCTTGATTACATTTGATTACAGTCGTTAAGACGGACCGCAGGCATGCATGTGTGTGTTTGTGGGCATGTTTGTGTTCATCAGCTCCTCACACACATTTAAATCTAACTGAGGCTGCTAGAACATATAGTCGTATATCGTGAGAGATACTTCTTATTTTGTTTTATTTTCTCCAAATTATGTTCCTTGAAATTGTCATAAAGGAATAATACTCCTATTTTCTTTCTTGCTGAAAGTTTTTTGCCAAATTTGCCAAATTTGAAAAAATTCCTTCAAGGCGCTCTTGAGATACTGCATTCACAAGAATGGAATTTATGTATGGACAGACATATGTACATATGGACAGAGAACCTAAAAATATAATCTCTCTATAATCTACCTTTCACTTAAGAATAAATTGAAAAGGACACAAACGGTTTAATTTCTGTCGAGCAGCTCTATCAAAAGTGTCAAGTGCCCGATCATAAATCAGGCCAAACTCTAAATGTTGGGATTTTTCCTGATATTCCCTCTCTTTATCTCTGTTTAGGCTCACGCACATGTGTGGAGAAACCCATACCTATACATATGATATCACAGCAGGAATTTGCCTTTAGGCACATGTATGAATTATGTCGATCTTATATCTAATCAATAAAGCACAAAAGCCAATACTTTTCCCACTGCTAAAATCAATCTGATTGGTTGTTTGTGTTTCTGTCAGATGGTTGATCCTCTGGAGCGGGCTGCTTTGCTGTTTGACATTTAAAACGTTTGTGTGACCTTCTCTTGACACAGAAATATACAGTGCCTACGAAGACGCACATACACGCGCGCACACACACACGTGCGCACACACACACACACACACAAACACACACACACACACAAAGCCCCATTGACTCACTCTGTGTGTGTCTCAGTGACGTCACAGTATTGATGCTGATTTGCGAATGCTGTGGATGTGCTATGGATTTTAGCTGGAAGGGTGTTCAAACAGTCACTTTGATGGGAGGACAATGAATGGATTAGTGTGTGAGTGTGTGTGTGTGTGTGTGTGTGTGTGTGTGTGTGTGTGTGTGTGTGTGTGTGTGTGTGTGCGCGCGCGCACGCACGCGCCTATGTGTGTTTGTGTGCATGTGTGTTCCTGCATTTCTATCCTTATGAGGAGCCTTCACACAAATTAAAACATAGAGAACTTAAAATTAGGGATATTCTTTCCATCTTTAAGGAAAGTTTAAAACATTAGTGTTTGGATTTGGTGAACTTAGGGGGAAGAGGCCAGTCTAGAAACACGACTTGAGTTTGAGGTCAAGAATACCACATTCATTTATTTGCAGCCCGCCATGATTAAAATATGTATAATAATATGTCTATATTTTTGGAGCTGGACCGCCATTAGGAGCTCTGTTGCAAGATATATATACACATATACATATACATATACACACACATATATATATATATATATATATATATACATACATACATTCACTACCTGTTCATTTCACAACATTCTCGGAGCGCAGTGCATACTCTGGGTGCAAACTTAGCGCAGTAAAAGTGAAACTTAACCGTTCATTGCACTGAGTCTAAAAGTTTACGTTCACTCGCCCCTGCAACAGCTGCTCCTCTCATCCATTTTTCTGATATCTGATCAGCTCTGTTAGGATTGACAGATCAATTATCCACCATGTGTCTCAAACTTCTCAAACTGCTGCAGAGGAAAGAAAGAACTCATAACTAGTTCCGCCTGTGCTGTGTTCACAGACCCGCAAAACATCCACATTTAGAGAGGGGACACAGAATTGGAAAAAAGGGACACACACACACACAAGGAAAAAATATGGAACGTTTGTTGGGGTTTAGCTTATTAGGGAAGTTTGCTTTGGTTTCGATAATACAATTAAACTGCAGATTTGTTTAAATCCTGTGTTCAGCTTCAAAGCTGTCCAACAATGTAACCAAATTCCTGGAGTTTAAATGATAAGTCAATAAACCATTTGACAGAAAATTAATTGGTTTGAAACTGACATGTTTTAGGTTCTTTACTGTGAGTATTTTTCTCTTTACCACTGTAAAATCAATATTTGAGACATTTGAATATGTCAACTTACATTTTGTTGAATTGAGAAAATAATCTGCAGATTAAATTAAATATTATCTGTCTTTGGTGGCAGAATTTTTATGTACTAATGATTGTAATAAAAATAAATAAATACATGTATTATTTGTTTTTTAACTGAATCCAGTAAAACTGGCTGCACATTAGTCAATAATGGTGCACCACAGTGGGTAATAAATGGGCCAATGGAAGTGTATTGATTTCATTCATTTGTAACTTAATCCAAGTGCTGCTGACAAGAGCTGATTCTTTGCACAAACAATGCATATATAACCGCTTAAATCTAGGAGCTCCGTAGAGGTCAAAGCAAGTTCACACACAGTCATACATTTCCAGAACACCAACAATAAGCTGCAATAGCCTGACTCTTCAGGCTTTCAGGTAAAGACACAACCACCCAGACCTCATCCTGCTGCAAAAATCACATCTCTGACACCGATGAGCCAAACACAACAATGACCTCCACAAACCTCTTTACGTTACCTCTTTTCGTCACTGCTGAAGCTACAGCGAGCGAATCGCCGGTCAATACCTCCACTGATCATAGCCAAGCTCTTTCTTCAAGAGTACAGATCCTCTCAAATCCCCGAGCAGCAAGACAGCCATTAAAAGGGCTCCGCTTCAAAGCTATAGACTGCCAATCCATTCAGAGTCAATGCACTTGAGGTCTATTGGCCACGTAACCTGATCCATAAGACCTTAAACAAACCAAACAAGGCTTTAACGAATCAATGTGCTGTGTGTTTGGATGGAACTTGACGTGATCGATAAATCTCCTGCCGTCTTCTACTGAGATGCAAAACAGGGAACAGCGGGGGATTTTTAACCAAACCTTCATGGATAAGTCTCTTTTAGTGGGACCATTTTGGTTGAAGCACAAATGTAAAACCTGATGAGGGTCATTTTCGTGTTTGGTTAATCTACAATATGGCAACAACTGGTCCTTAGATGTCATTTTAGGTTTTGTTTACGTTATCACTTCAAAATGAAACACGATTATGAACAATGAACATTTGATCTGGACAATTACTTGAAATGAATCAGTAAAATTAATCTAATCCCTACGAGGCGATGCCTCAGCTTTTTGCCTCTTGTAGCTGACCCGGTCTCTCACCTGATGGGGTAGTCTGCAGCACTGAGGTTGATAAAGAAGTCCCAGGACCAGTCGGCCATTTTGAGAAGGTCCTCCATGCTGCGTAGGTACATAGTCAACAGGCTGGCGCCACCCCAGATGGTGGACATCCGCCAGGAAGTCACCCGGACGTTGGGATACTGGCCAGCCAGAGACAGGACCTCTCTGTGAAGGTAGTTGGACCTCTGAGAAGAATGGAACAAGAAGGAAGGTTATAGTATGCTTTAAGGACTTTTTAAAAATCACCATTAAGAAATGTTTTTATATGAACGCTGAATCTAATGACTCCCTGTCATGTGAAAATACTCTTAATACAACCAGTCTCTCTGAGAATCAAATGGGATCAGGATCTTTTGGTTAGGCTGCATTCACACTAAATCAGGCGTTGGGCCATTTGCTGCAAGGTTGTGCCACAGCGTGGGAGAGCCACTTACATGGCCATTTGTAGGGGTGGAGACCGACAGGAAGCAAATTTTCCCATCATAGTCACTGAGTATTTGTCCTCAGTAAGTTTGTTTAAGTTGGCTTACAAGATCTGTAGAAATTAATTTGATTATCATTAGATTCTCACTTGTCTCAGTTGGTTTTGATATATAAGAGTCTACCTGGGCTGGCTCACTCTGGTATTCTCTTGATGTTGTTCCCCAAGGTTCCCACAGAACTTGGCAAAAAAGCTTTTAAATATGCTGCCTCCCTCTGCTTGGAATAACCTAAGGGAGCACTTCAAATTGTCTGAGCTGATCACTACTGGGGAATTTAAGTCATTTTTAAACACATATTAATGTGTTCGATTGTTCTGTGTTGCATTTTAACTGGACACTGTGCTCTCTCTTTTTAATGTGTGACAGTTGTATTTGTCTGCTTGTATTTATTGTTGTGGCAGTGTTTTATGCTGCCCTCTAGGCCAGGTTGCTCTTGGAAATGCGATTTTAAATTTCTTTATAAATGATTTAGTTTCAACTTTTTCTTCTTCAGTTACGTTTGCCATCCCCTACGGCACCACCACCGCAGCCTAGATGCACTACTTTCATTCAAAAGAATGGGAGGACTGACGTATTCACGAGAACACCTGATCTGATGTGAATGCAGCCTTAACGTGGTAAGAAATATCCAAATCACCCACATCTCCAGCTTTTACAGCAATTCAAACAGATCTGGTGTTGTGCTCACTGATCACTATTTCCATATATGAAAAAATAATTTTCTCAATATGAGATGAGGACAGTTAATTTGCTCTAACAGATGAGGAGTGACTGACGTGTCACATATTCATCCCATCAGTCTTTGTTTAGTCGACACAGGAGCTTTTAACCATATTGGTTGCTGAGGTGCAAACTTCATGTTTTTAATTACATTAAATTGTCTTTTTTATGAATTGTTATATCTTTAAGTAACCCATACAGTTGAGTCAGTCTCATTCTGATTTGTCGCCAATTTTCTGGAAAGTTTTCTCTCACTATTTCTCTGGCTTAGAAAGATGGCGCCCCCCTTTGTAATCTGGTCTCACCTGGTCTACATGGATGTAGTAGTAGTGCGAGGTGTGGTAGATGGCTTTAAAGAGACGCTGGAACTGACGCGAGGCTCGGCCATGGACGACCAGGACGAAGGCAATCCGCGCCGGCACGAGCTGGGCAGCATCTGAGGGGTCCTCATCCCACTGTACATTCACATTAGCCTTACCTGGACAGAGAGGACAAGGACGTCAGCTTATGAAACAAGCAGCGTTTTACAAAGGGCAGTTATCATGATTTAAATTTAATAATGGTTTTACTGATGCCTTCATGTCCTGTTGGAAACAAAGCCCATGTCAGCACTCAGGTGGTGAATGCAGTTTTGTTTCTGCACTTTCCTGAATTCTGACATCTGCAACAAGGTCTGCAGTCAAGAGCTGAAACAATTTATCAATAATTGAAAAGGAAAAAAAACATAAATTGTAAACCATTTAAAAGGTAATTTTTGACAACATAAAAAAACATGAAAACATCACATTGGACTCTGGGAGATTCTAAAGTGCATTCTTCACAATTTTCTGCCTTTTAATTGAATATTGTAAACAATTATTGCAATTTGTGTTTGTGATGCATTTATTAAAACAAATCTGCTCAGCACACATCATTAGTCTCAAATTTGACAAGAAAACAGCAATGCAGACACCACCTGCTGGATTTATGCATCCTGGTCACAGACGACATCACTGTCACACTGTGACCCTCGCTCTCCACTCTGGTTCTCCATCTTCACTTCCGTCGTTCCTGGAAACACTCTGCTGTCTGTGGCCGGCTGAGCTAAATCGGCCTCTTGTATATACAAACCCTCTGACAGCCTAATGCTTTTCCATCATCACGCTCACTCTAAAGATGGCGAGGGTTGAGGCCTGCTTAGCCTAATTAGTGACCCTTGCGGGCTGTGGGGCATGCTGGGATTGGGAGTTGAGGAGAAATGACTGTAATCAGGCGGCTCAGTGGAGCGCTGCTGTGCAGACTGAGGGAGGAAGGAGGAGCTATGTCGTGTATGGATAGGGATGTATACTTATGCCTGCATGAGTATAGATGCACCAAACTTTGTTTCAACAGCTCTTTTATTCTCTTTAACAGACTGAGCACGTCAGTCAAACTCAAACCAAATCATCCTTCCCTGCCGCTTCAGTCTGTGGATATAATGACTAGTGTATCATCAAAGCAACCTATAATCATATAAATTAAACCTCAAACGGCCCCGGGTGGTTCCGAGAGCACGACTACAAGTAAATCATTAGTCAGCCATTCCAAAAATAAGATTACAAACTGCTTGTTTAATTGGGGTGTAATTACGCTGGCTGAGTATCATCCTCGCTGTGTCCATCCAGGCTGTAAGTCCCTGAAAATAGAACTGGCAACAAACTGGATGCCTCTTCATGGCTGTGGCACGTGCCGGGTTAAAAATGCTTCTCAAAGGGTAAATTTAGGAAAAAAGAACCTCTTTGACATTTTTCTGCAACCTGCCACTTCAAAGCAGCCGCATGTTCGTCCAATTTCTTCGCTTTCTGTCTTTCGGCATGTCACCCTTTCATTTGTTGACTGGCTCAATCACCGGCTGTGTTAACATGAAGGGATGAATCAGTGCTTAAATCATAGGTTAAAAAATTAAACCAACTATTTACGATAACTCCGTGTGCTCATATTCTGGATTACACCCATAAATATACACTACTTTCACCTGGAAATATGCTCCTCCAGTCTTGGTAAAAATTCAATCTGGCAATAAGGACACAGCCACCAGTCTTTCAGTGTGACTAGGCTTTGTCTGACCTAACCACCATCTTTCCTATAGTATTTTAAAGACGATATCTTCCACAGAAAATAAATGGACCAAAGGTCCAAGGTTTCAACTAACACCCTTTTTCCCGCTGCACAAAAACCCCACTAACACATCTGGCTTTTGTATTTAATGGGAAAGGTTACAACTGACATTCACTCTCAGGTCAAATGACTTGTAGTAGTAGTCTTTACAGGAAGGTTATGTCTAGTAATACAACACTGGGGTGGATATGTTAATTTATGGCCCTTTTCTGGTACAAAACAACGACACACTAACACAAAATGCCTTCCATCCTCATTAGCACTTTAACATTGTTCAAAAATTTTCTTTCATTTTCACGGGCCTGTTTACTAACCTGTTTTCCCGCACAGGTGATGTGAAACCTGACACACCAGAACAAAACAAAACAAAACCCTGCCATGTACACTGCTCTGGTCTACTGGCAATCAGAAAGGAGTCTATTGCTGATTATAAGTGTGTTTTCCAACATTTAAAAAACAGCCCGTGTGTTAATTTTGGTAGAAAAGGAGTAAGACAATAAATAAGTTTTTGTTGATTTAACAGATAAATATTTTCTTTATTATTATTTAATAATTTGGTCTGCAAAGTAACACATTTACTTAAAGTTCCTCTCCTAGCATTAGTTTAACCCTCAAAAAAAAAAAATTATTTACATTTATATTAGGTATTTAAAAGTTTTTTGGTTTTTTTTTAAATGAAGAAAATCACTTCTTGCCCTAAAATGGCTTCAATTATTATGCACGGATCTATGAATACCCTCCAACTCTGCTCATCATTCTCTCTACAAACGTAAAGGTCATATGAGCCTTTAGCTTGACTATGCTATCAAACAGTCAATAATGTGTCGCTATGTTCGATGAACCTTACTCCAGATCGTCAGCGCTGACAAGTTGAAGTTAAAGATAACACTAAATGTTAATGTTAAAGCAATGTTTTTTTGCCAGCATTATTACCCTGCCTTCAGCCAACAGAATAATATTCATAACCCTTCCCCTTTTTGACCCCCTTCTCCCCTCTATAATATTCCAGACCCTAAAGAAGCTGCACAAACTGGATATACGAGGAGAAGTTTGGCTGCTAACAGCTAACTTGAGTAAGTAAGTTTAACCTGAATCTATATGTGGACATTTTACAGGACTTACTTATCTGAAAACTAAAGGACATTATTATTAATACATATGTCTGGAGTAACATAAAGATAAATATTTGTTCCTAAAAAAAATGTGATTTCACAGTCTATACCTTTACTTGGAGACAGGTGTACACCTATACTTAAGTATTTAACAACATCCAACAAGTGTATCATCATTAACTGATCATCAGTCATTAATTAACTTGTGAATTTTCACTGTACAGGTCTTCTGATCTCACCTTCTATGGGGCAGTAGCGAGGCACTTTCTCAGGCATCAGCGCCCTGTCTTTGTGTTTGCAGTAGACCTCCACTATCTGCTGCCGACACTCTCTTGTCTTGGCTCGAGACAGAGCAGAAATGGCTTCCTTCCCATTGATCTCGCACTGTGGCTTGTCTTTCCTCGGCTCCAAACCAGGCGGCAGCAGCGTGTCTGATTTATTTGCCTGGTAGAGCGGAGGATGCTGATTGGACCCCTGAACTGCTGCTGGGATGGTTGGCACCTGAGGGTGAGGTTTATGGACGTGGGTGCGGTTGTGGTTGTGGCCGACCCCTCTGGCCTGGACAGGAGGATACTTGAGGACTTCGTTGGCAGACTTTTCAAGCTGGGCCTTGTCCAGTTTGCGTTTGACGTTTGCGACCGGAACTCGCTGGCGTTGAGATCGAGCTCCCAGGTTGCTGTTGCTGTCAATGGTATCAAAGTCTTTGGGGACCGAGTTCTCATTGTTGTTGCTGTCCAGGCGCAGTTTCTCTTTGGGTCGGTGGGAATGGTAGACATCCTATGAAATAAAAGACTACATGAGTATAAAGTCATTGAAAAGACATCCTGTAATCCTGAAAGTACTTCTTAACCTCTTCAAATAGAAGAAACAAAGTCAAACTTGGTGATATACTGAGATTTCCTGATCCACAAACTTTTATTCCGACAAGATGATGTATGTGGTTTCATGTGTGACTGCCATGAAGTAACAAAATCACAAAGACGCCATTTTCAAAATTAGGATTTTAATTTAAGATTTAGAATGATGAACATTTAAGTCATCCTAGCTACAAGGCTCTATGGATGGAGATGCCAGTCAGCCGTTCCACCATTTTGGTCCAGACTAAAATATCTCAACAACGATTGGACAGATTTCCATAAAATTTTGTACAGACATTCAATTTCCCCTGAGGAGCAACTTTTTATCAGACGTATTCTCAATTATAAGTGGCCAAAACCATCCACTGAATTTAACGCTTCTCTGTCTCATGTATGTAGGGTTTATGTTTATGAGCAGTCCTTGGTCTGCCAGTTTTCCTTTTTGGATGACAAATACATTCATGTTCACGTTCATGTTCATGTTGATACTCTTCTCAAACCACTTCCACAGCAAATGATTTAAGCTCCAGCCTGAAGAAAAACACTAAACACGCAGGTACATGCATAATATCTGTGTAAGTATAAGAGCCCTTTTATTTCTTTTGGACTAAATCACAGAGTTCCCCTTCTGCTTCGCAATAATAGTTCAGGCTGGAAGTCTGGAATGCAGCTCCACCTGCTCAAGAAGGAAATCCAGACGCAACTTTCATATTAGCAGCAGATCAAAGACTAGGTTTATATGAGAGGAGTCCCTCGTATTGATGACACTACAGACATTTATCCACTACGGTGCAATTCCCTTCAGCTCTATGGGTATTATTAGCATCTCTCAGCTCACTGTTTTGGTATTATGGCCAAGGACTTTCCTGTTTTTTCACTCCGATTTGCTCTAATCAAACTCGTTTCCAGCAGGAACTGTTTTGTATAAGCAAGCTCTAATAAACCCACTCTGCTCAGCAACCAGCAGACAAACACAGTTAGAGAGACGCTGGCAAAAACAGTGGCACATTTAGCAGCCAAAGATAGATATTTCCCTAAGGAATTGGCGGAGCAAGCAAGCATGACTATTGGACTGATGTTCATCAGGTGGACACAAACTCTGTCTCTGCTGGATGTGTAACTGGTTTTAAAAAAAAACAGCTCCAAAATGTTTGTTCCACATGATGAAACCAACAGTTTTCATTAGAAGTTTATGTCCCTCTCTTGCTGAAGGCACACAAAATCAAGACCATCACCATGAAAACACCTAAAGCTGGACCAAGAGAACTACCAGAAAAACTACTGAGGACAGTTACCACCATGACCCCTAAACACTGCATCATTCATCCTGACACACTCCTGGAGGACACAGGGACTTTTTTACCTCTTTTTATCCACAAATGTGCATTAATAATTTACAGCTTATTTGTTTTAGTCACTGCCTTACTCACGCAGGTCAGTCATCAAATTCACTTTCTCTTTCTAGGAAAAAAAAAAGAGAGGCAAACACAAGAGGGGAGAAAATCTAAAAGCTCGAGTGACCTTTAACCCCTGGGACACAGGCAGCTGTGGCCTTGGCCTCCCAGAGTTAGGTGGTGATGTATATAATTGTGTGTGTGCGTGTGTGTGTGTGTGCGTGCATGTGTGTGTGTGCATGTGTGTGGTGTGTGTTTCAGTAGCAAAGCCACATGACCTAAATGGGTATTTTAATCCCACAGATCGCCCTATATCGGTCTTTTCCAGGGATAAAGAATGTCTCTGACACACACACGCACGCACGCACGCACGCACGCACGCACGCACGCACGCACGCACGCACGCACGCACGCACGCACGCACACACACACACACACACACACACACACACACACACACACACACACAATGAGAGTGCCTGTGGGAAGGCAGTAATATCTGCTCTTGCCACCTGCTCCTCAGACAACCTTTCATTATCTCATCTGTAGCCTAATATCAGCTTAAAAGCGTGTGTGTGTGTTTGTGCACATGCGTGTGTGTATTTGTGCACACGCGTGTGTGTATTTGTGTAGAGTCTCAGTGAATATTTCCAGCTCTCCTGCATTCATTGTTACTGTAGAAACACAGTAAAAACCAGGAATAAAACCTCCAGTGTACAGAGAAAGATTATAGGCTCACACACACATCAACACACACACTTTGGATCAAATTAACATACCGAGGATTTATCAGTTCTTAGAGTTGTAACAAATATATGATGTTAAAAATAAAAAGTTTGTCTAAAGGGCGACACTAAAGTAACGGTGTTCAGTATGATTCCCCGAAATCTGGTCAGTTAGCTGCAGTCAGTCGTGGACAAAGTATTAAGATCCTTTAAGCTTAGAGTATCAATACAACAGCGGAAAACACTCTATTACAAGTTAAAGTGGTGCATTTCAAATTTCACTTAAGCACAGGCACTAAAGTAAAACGGCAAAGTGTACGTTAGGTACTAACCTAAAAGTACTTGCTGGGCAGAATGCCTCCTACTGATGCTTAAACACAAAAGCAACATGTTGATATAAAGCTGGAGACCATGTTGCACATTTTAAAGGTACACTATGCAGGATTGTCAGTTTTCTTCTTTTTTGAATTTTTTTTGACACAAATTGTTTCATTTTTCTCTCTTGGATTTACTTACTAACTCCTCTTTCTGCCTTACTGAGGGAAACTCTGACTTTAAAACAATTTAAAAAATAGAAATAAAATAATATATATAAAATAGAAAAAAATAGAATAAAATAATATATATATATATATATATCTGTAGTTTTGTTTGAATCATACAAGAAATTTACAGACATCACCTTGGGCTCTAGGAAGTTTCAATGGGCACTTTAGAGACCAAATAAGTAATCAGTTCAGCCCAAATATCTTTCTTATTGGCCTTTAAAAAAAAAAACCATCCATCTCCTATTGACACATTTCTTGTTAGTGGTTTACTTCTTCGAAAAAAAAAAAACTCAGAATACTCCAACCTGTAAAAATATCCTTGAGTGATTCTTAAATTTGCAGACAAAATAATACAGACTGCTGTTTCTCTCTACTTTACAAATGCGTTTTTTCCCAGAAGCCTGTGCATTCCATGGAGACGGACCACAGCTAAAATACCACTGCTTACCTACAAAGACATCACTCCTTTGACACACACACACACACACACACACACACACACACACACACACACACACACACACACACACTAAGCCTCTCCCCTCCTCAGCAGGTTCTTATTGAAGTCGTCTTCAGACCTCCTGCTGCTTGATGATAAAGGCGACAGAAACGAAACAAGAGAGGCTGTTCCCTCAGGCGCCCGTGGCGAGAGACATTAAAGCAGGAAGAATAGAAGAGAAAGAGAGAGAGAGAGAGAGAGGGGAAGGGTGGGAGAAAGCAGACCTGTTGCTCTGACATCTGTTGGCCATGTTCACAAAGATGCAGATAAGGCCATCATACTGGTGCCAAAAAATCACGTTAAAGTCCAATACCACCAGTCGGACAAAGCCCTTAATGATGCACATAGGTCCCTTAAAAGCACTCTGGCACACAATCAATCAGTTTTATGGAACATATACACACATCACAAACACTCAACACTACATCACCGCACATTTTCAATCAGTCAAGTCAGTGTGATAAAGCTTTTCCTTCATATACTTTTGGTAGAGTTGCTATGTCTTAAAATAAGTAAATAAAAACTGTCAAATTTATTTTACTCCACAAAATTACGCCACACACTTAATGTGGACATATTTTCAATTGCTTGTCTAAAAGTTCAAGATCTTTGGAGCATGCATTTAAGATATTCCCTTCCCTTATTCCCCCGCATTTCTGACTAATTACTCAAAAATATTAGAATTAAAGAAATATCAGCTTAAACATCGCAAAACAGCAGCTTCAAATCCAACAAACATCTAACTTCCTCACAGTTATCAGTACAGACAGTGAAGCAGGAGATCCACATGCGCTCTCTTGGCAGATAATTAACAAGACGGTTTCTCATCACAAGTAGCTCATAATGAACAGCTGTAAGTGTGTGTGAGTGTGAGACAGAGAGAGAGAAAATACCTTCATATCAAGCAATAAAGAGCTCTTTCACCAGGCTGTATACAGCACCGAGAGGCCCCCGTTATGCATTAATCAAACACTGTCTGTGTGTGTGTGTGTGTGTGTGTGTGTGTGTGTGTGTGTGTGTGTGTGTGTGTGTGTGTGTGTGTGTTTGTGCTCGGTATACCTGTGGGAATATACAGGGTGGAATTTATTGCTGTTGCCCAATGAAGCCCTTACAGTTTAGCTTGGCTGAGGTGGAAAAGTTGCTGTATGGATAAAAACAAACTGCGCCAAAGTGCGATGGAAACAAACGAAGTTGTTTCCATCGTAAAATTCATTTTTAAATGTGCTTATTTTGCATTTTGTTTCTATTTGTCTGCAAAAAAAATAGACTCAAATATGAGTGTAGGGAGCCGGAGAGTCTGTAACCATAACTCCACAAAATCCACCCGAAATAGCAATTAAACTATTTTTTGGAAATACATATACATATATCATGATATACAGTATAGTCTCCAGAAGCCTATGATTTCACTTTTTCATATGGTATGGTTTTAGAAAGTAAACAGAAATGGCAATAAATCGTTATATCAAATCGTAAAATACTTGAAAAATTGCAATACTTAAAATTGACAATACCATATTGTCCCAGCCCTCATTATCATATGTTTATTATTCACATTATATCAATTTTTAATTTTCAAATATCACGTTTATAGTGAATACTGACATATCATATGTGGTGACTACCCTACATAAAACAAACAAGAATACAAGATTTCCATCAAGATTTCCACATAGTTGAGCTTTGACTGGAGCTCTTTTAATCCATGGTAGAGCTAAATAAAACAGACTAATAATTATTTTATTCTATTTCTGCTTAGATTTTAATTTGCTTTTTAAACGCTAAAAAACCCTCTTCGATGACTGGAAAATGCATCGTCACAAAGCCGAAAAAAGACCTGTTTTTCAAAAACCTCACAAAAAGTAGACTTTTTAGAGATATGCGGTTCTCACAGGACAGCCACGCTACAAACATGCAAAGATCTTATAAAATATGATGCACTGTTGTAGATTTAACTACCCAGCTGTAAACCTACACACACTTAACTGCCAAGTGTGTACTTTTACTTAGTATGTATTCATGGCAAACTGTCTATTTGAGCGCAAATTCACAACAAGATGTCATGACAAACAGATATAGCAGACGAGGTGGAAGCGAAAGACGCCAGGATGTGAATCTCTAAGTGACACCTCTATGTAAGGATAAAAACAGATACTGTCTTTCATCAAGCAGGCTCACATATATATGATTCTGCTCATTAACTGAGATAAACACAAGCAAAATGTGAGAGGAGGCACAAGTTTCTTTTGAATGTTTATGTCTTCAAACCATCAAACACATGACTGTATGTGCCAGAAAACAAAAACTGGAAATCTAATGAGGATCACAAAACGGTCAGAATACGCTCATCCCACGATGGAGATGAATTCAAAGTTATAGTCTAAACAAAAAGCTGAAGTGCTGCTAGGACAAAAGGAGAAAAAACTGAGCCAGATGGTCAGAAAGTAAACTAAATGGACTTTCCTGAGGGACAGGACAGTGCCGTGAAACCTGGCTGTAGTATCCCCGGGCCCCGCAGGACGGATTACAGCAGGGATTTTAGTCATGTATACCAGATTAAGTGAGAATTATCGCAAAGAAACTAGAAAAAAAAACATAAAGCAGCTTTCTGGTTTTAACATCATAGAGTGTTGTGCTTAATCGCCAATATAGACAGTGACATGCCAGCAGGGTGGGTGCTGCACAGAGGGAAACAGCACTACAACAACGCTACATCCTGCCGCTCTGACCTCAGGCAAAACAATAAATCATTAGAAATATCACAAATACAAACGTGAGGAAACATGTGAGTGTATTTCAAAACTAAGACAAGAACTTCAGAGAGCCCTGATGATTACTAAAATTAAGTGGGGGATACAAGTAGATACACTGATATCGGTTTTCGGCCAAATTAGTTATTTAGATTATATATATCGGCATATTGGATAATGAGGGGAAAAAAAGAAGTGCATTCCTAGTGCCGCATTATCCAGGTTTCCTGTTTCCATTCGTGGTCTAATGAAAATCTTAACAACAATTTTCACTAAACTATTATTACACAAAACATTACCTGATTATTTTCCTTTAAAGGAATTTGTTATGTGCCCTCCTTCATGCCATTTCAATATATGTGTTTTTATATTTTTGGGTTTTATCTGTTGTTTCCCACTTGCTGTTTTTAATCACCTTTTACATGCTTCTTTCATAAGGTTTTAAATGTGTTTCCTTTCCCCCTGTTGTTGTATTTCAATGTTCTGTGCGAAGCACCTTGAATTGCCTTGTTGCTGAAACGTGCTATACAAATAAACTTGCCTTGCCATTGAGTTTTAAAAAAAAATTATATATATATATATATATATATATATATATATATATATATATAGGTTGCCGTTAGAACCACTGTCCTGAATGAGAATCGAGTATCAGTGCCATATGTAGGTGTTTGTTACCTGTACAAACAATTCTTTTTACCATTACTTTGCCACTTCTTCATCAGAAGCATATCAAAAACCAGTGAAAGCCACACAAACAATAATTATCTGAGAGGCTTTTTTTGTTATAAATAACAGGATGCTAAACCATAAACTTATGTTCAGCGCTTGAGGAGTCTGGCTCTGTGCTAAACTGAACGTGACAGCCTTGACCACAAATGAAGAGAGCGTACAACTGAACTGAAGACAGCCAGAACCAGTGATGAAAATCTGGCCGTATCACAGGGGATGCGTTCACTTACTGTTGCACGCATTGAACTGCATTTAAATGGCAATGTGAGGGCTCAGTTATGGAGAAAAAATGAACAAACTATGTTGTCAGTGCCTCTGAATCTTTGAACTGAACTCTGATGACCTGAGCTTAAAGAAATCATTTAAATCAGTAAGTAAGTTCCACCTCTACGAATCCCATCTACTGTTTGATTTCCATCTGTTCTCAAGTGCATTTATGAACTCAGATAATCCACACATAATGACCACGTGAGGACAATATGTCTGAAAAGGTGTTGCTGTTAAGGTTTTCACATTTTCTAAACAGTATCACGGCTAAACACCCGATCCCAACTCTCACCAAATGTCCTCACTCTCCCAAAAATTTCTCACTGCTTAAGTCTGAAAATGGTCCTCACAGATCTCTCACTCACTCACACACACACACACACACACACACACACACACACAGTATTTAGGGATTATCGAACAATCTAAACTAGATTAGAAAGTATAAATCCCATCAGAGAAACCTGATCCGAACCAATCCTCTAATCTCATCTGACCTGGCTGTTAGGATGGGAATCAGCTTTGATACACATGTGGTCAGCACTGTATGTGTGTGTGTGTGTGTGTTTGTATCTCCTCAAAAGTGTGATGAATGTGGGAGTTGTGCAACTGTGGCACCGTCCACAAGTGCTGTAAACACACTCAACTGGACATCAACAGTCAATACACATGTTGTTATACACGCAAGGACACATATACGTACCAACACACCCACACACACACACACACACACACACACACACACACACACACACACACACACACACACACACACACACACACCTGTAAACACTCCCTTCCTGCAGTCGGGTTGCTGAAAAGCTGAACACTGCTGGTATTTTAATGCATCTGTAATGTGAATGTGTGCGCTGTGGTAGCTGCTGCAGTAAAGACACACACACACAGACACAGACACAGACACAGACACAGACACACACACACACAAACACACACACACACACTTTCCATTTATTGGAAATAGGATGCTTCTTTCTGTCAATAAACACACACCTGGCCTCCACACCCAGCCATACATACATACACACACACACATGCGTGCACACGCATGCATGCACACACACACACGCGCGCACACACACACACACAATTTACCACCTTCTCACATGTTTAACTTTCATTAGAATTTCACCCAAAATCAAAAGTCAAGTCATCATCACTGAGTCTCTGAAAAGTAACATTAGTCACATATTGTTGGTTGATTGATTTTTTTAAATCTAATTTTCTTTATGATGGGATACTTCATTAATGAACTCATCATTTGGCATTAGCTCTATTTTTCAAAGAGCAGCTAAACTTTAAAGGGCGCCAGCAGAATGATTCAAATCAACTGGGGAGTTTAACTGATCTTCAATGAGCCACAGAGCCACCCTCAGGACCAGTTTACATGCTAAGCCTCACTACTGGTAACGCTTTAATATCAGCTAAATCAACAGTATGTGCAACTCTTCATACCACAGAATAAATATTACATGTTTATATATCTCCTTTTTAATATTTCAGATTACTTTTTGCAGTACTTGTTTTCTTAATTTTGACTGCTATATAGCACAGCACAAAGGCTAATTCCAGGTATCTGAAAACCTATAAACTTGTTTCTAATATCTGAAATGTGTTGAACAAAAGAAAATAATTGCAGGGTTTCCTACACATTCATTTATTTGCGGCAGCCGGCCACGATTAAACATCTGCCGAATCGTATTGATTTTACGGTTTTGGAACCGGACTGTTTATTGGGAGCGCTGTTGGAATATATATAATATTATTGATTGCACCTCATTCTCTCGGAGCACAAAGCATAATCTTGGCCCCAGTGGAGCAGCAGAACGCCAGGGGCAGTGAAGGCCTTACTGTTCATTAGGCTTGGGCGGTATCACGGTTTTGCTGCGGTATTTAGATATCCCAAAGGTATGTTTTTCAATATCGTCATGAATACGGTTGCTCCTCTTTCTATCAAACTAATTTCACGTAGTGCACAGCACACACCATCAGAGCTTTTGATCTCTAGAGGTGCAACAGGCAGCTGAGGTAAAAGACACAGCGACACCTAGTGGTGGAGGGAGAAGTTACAGGACTGTAAACAGCTGGTGGCTAGCAACTGCAGAAAGAGACTGTGGGGAATGTCGGCACGTTTGTTACATTCAAATTGATGAATTAAGGATTTATTTTGACCTAATCTGAGCTGGTGATTGTTTTAAAAGTGGATTTACTGACTAGATTACCAGCAAGAGTTTTATTTTGTTTCTGTCAAGTTAGAATCATGTAGGTGATGCAGGCTGACACAAAGACAAGTTTCAACTTTTGCAACAAATTTGAAACTTAATCTGGTCCCAAATTTTTAATTTGGATGATGTGCTACTTTTTGTCCTCAAGGATCATATACTAAATATTTGGGGGATTTTGACTGCTGGTTGGACAAAACAGGGCAGGTTGACATCAAAGATGTCTTTAACGGCTCTGATAGACATTTTGACATATTTTGTTATGTTTTTTGGACAAAAAGAATGTAATCAGCAGAATATTTGATCATGAAAGTAAGTGTCACTTGCAGGCCTTCATTCTTAACTCTACTACCGATAAGAACAGCAAAATCGTCTCCAAGTGCTCAGAGTTGATTGAGTGTACTCAAAACATATACTGAGGTTAAAATGTATCAGCACAGGCAAAAAAAAAAGGCACTTATCGCAAAACAGTCGGACACATTATGGAACGACAGAAGAGGAACAAGGAGAGAAAGTGAAAGTTACATAAAAAAGAGCAGGAATTTCTGGTTTATCCAGAGTTGCTGGCTGAATGTTTTAAGGGTTCAGGTTGTAAAAATAGTCAAATTAAAAGACAAATTAAAAAAAAAACTGCCACTGTGGTTCTGATTCAACATCAAATCTGGTCTTTGTCATTCTAACACCCTTAACTGAGTAATAAACACACTGATGTTCGTTCCCTGCTAAGCCATGTCTTAATTCATCATTTCTCTCACATTCTTTCTGTGTTTCATCTTATCCTTTTTTTTCTTTCCCTCCGTCTCTCTTCCCCTCCCAAACTTCTCTCCTATAAAAAGTGCTGGCATGTATCTCTACCGTTTTAAAAGCCAATAACTGTCAGGACATAATATTATCACCACTCGCTCACACACACAGTCACACACTCACACACACACACACGGAGGGAAGATCACAGGGCATCCGGTTAACTGTAATGAAAGGACGTAAAAAAAGGGATGCCTGCAATACAGCCCACGTCTCTGCCTCTCTCACACACAGACTCACAGAGTACAGTACATTCATGTCTTCACAGCATGAGAGAACACCTGGATCCCACCGGGTAAAGAAACACACACACATAACAGTATTTCCTGAACAGGAAAACACTGAGGAATCTCCAGATCCTGAACATGTGATTAGACTTTAGATGAACGTAGGCCAAATACATATACAGAGTGGGCAAGCTTGACAGGTGAGGGAAAGGATGCATACTGAGCTGAAGAAAGAATTTTAAACTTTGCCTTGGCAGGCAACACAATAATTTTTTCCCCCTGTAGATTTGAATTACCATTGTCTTTTTACAAGCTTATATCAGAAGGGAGCAATTTTCATTAATAAAAATGGCTTAATCATTTCCCAGTATCCTGAGGTGTCTGTAGGGTCCCTTAATATCACCAAGAGAAGAGTTTTAATTAAACCCCTAAATCACAAATCTAGGAACATGCTCTCATTTAACAGTTTTATCCCTTACAGTTACTCATTCTGTGCTGTGGTTAATATGAGAAGCTGAAGTGACTGTTGAAATTAATGGATTCATAAAAAATATGTAACGAAAATGACACTCTACAGGCGAGACACTTGCCTGTTGAGTGGAGAAACGTCAAACCAAACTCCGTTAACAAAAACACTATTTATATATTGTTTTGATTTTCTCCAAATTGCCATTTAACGGAGAGCAAGAATTAAGATATTTTAGGACAAAATCAGCTTTACTCTTGCATTCGGCGTGTATATCATCAATAATCGGCTCTTGCTTTAGGAAACATCAATATTTTCCTCTGCTCAAGCTGACTGTTAGCTAGCACGATGGAGTAGAGCAGAAAATTAGGTGAAACAAACACACTGATTGTGGCTTTGAAGTTCTAATTCTGTTGAAATGCGGTTTGAGCGACCACCGTCAACTTAATATTGGCTACAACCACCCAGAAAGGCGAGCGAGCTCCATTTTACCTGATGTATTGGTCATTAATCGATACCTTAAATTGGCAGATTTTGACATTAAGTTCGGCCTATCGACACTTCTTGCCATACAAGGGGACGAAAGCGTCCAAATTGTGTTGATGCCAAAACAACAGGAGCAGCTGCAACCACTCAGTGGCATCTCCTCTGTAGCTACCATGCGGTTTCCCTGAGGGACAAACGCTCATTTCCCAGCCAGTGAAGGAAACACAGGTGTAAAAATCCCAATTAAACTCACACAGGCCAGTTCACCGTTAATACTGAAAATGATAACATTCAAACCTACCGCCTGCAGTTTGTGCCGTACGGCCGCCTTTCCGAGCAGCGGCGGTGGGTCGCTCTTCTTCTGCAGCCCCCTCCGAGGGTGCTCCCAGTCGGCTTTGTTAACCCCCCCGGCTCGGTCCTCTCTCTTCTCCCGGCTTCTGGCGCCTCCGTCCCCGCCGGTAGAGTCCAGGCTGCTGAAGTTCCACACGATGAGAGTCTGGACCAGCAGGACGGCCAGAGCGGCGACCAGCAGGGCGGACTTGGAGCGCCGGGCCAGCCTGCGGGCACACGGGTTACCGTTCATCTTTCTCCTCCTCCTCCCTCTGGCTCAAGCTGAGAGCCCCATCCGCTAAACGCCGACAGCGGGGTGTGAATGCTCCCCTACGCGGCCTGAGAGAGGCTACTGGCAGGCAGAGAGGAGGAGGAGGAGGAGGAGGGGGAGGGAGGGAGGAGGGAATTTGGCAAAGGCTTGAAATGAGGAGAGAGGTTTAGAGGCGGCAGACAGGACACGGAGGCCCTCATGTGGCCGTTAACGAGTCAACAGTTTAGTCAAAGCATTTATTTTGTCATTTAGAGCAAATGACGTCGCTGCAGTTTGTGAACCAGTGAAGAGGAGCAGCATCAGGAGTCCCTGCCAGGGCCGGAGACAGCGTTTCTACGGCCCCGGGCTGCATGTTTTCACCTCCAGTAAACAGCATACAAAAATGATAATAATATTAGTGGGGTACAGCATCTCTTTTACACCAGATGCAGCTTTAAGTATGTCACACACACACACACACACACACACACGCACACACACACATATAAAATTAACAAGAATTTTAAAAACAAATGTAAGATCAAATACAATAAAACCAAATGTTTCCTTTTTCGCCCTCAGTTCCAGTTGGCAATGGCAATAACCAATCTGTAGTTGACCAACAATATATGAAACCAAGACGACATGTTGAAATACAAACGATGTAATGTTAAAATAACATTTATATACATGGTAAACTGACAATTTCTTGTACTTTAAGATGTTAGTTTGAATAATTCTGAGTTAGGTAATTGCATTTGTATATACCTCACAGTGCAGCCAGTCACACAGTAGCATTAGTCCACTGATTAGAGACATGATGTAATTTGATATAGGAATTATTTAGTGGCTTATGATAAACAAGCAGGGCCTCCTTTATATCATTTAAGGAAATGCTCTTCATATATTAGACCCATGCAATAAACACACACATGCTCCAGCAGTTCTATCAATCTCTGCTCAATCACCGCTCGCCTAATACACTTTCCACCAGATTAGCTTCATTTCATGCATATTGCAGAAAAGTGCAAGATATCTAATTGAGTGAACATCTAAAAATAGACATTATCTCTTCCCCTTTTACTCTTTGACCTTGCTCTCTGTCTTTTTACTATCTTCTCCCAGGCATCTTGGATCTGGATCTTTGTCCTCCAGGAGACTCAGCTTTAGTCTTTTTACCTCCCTCTGTGTGAATCATGTCTTTGTGTTTTGCATCTTTGCACCACCAACATTTCATTCACCTCTGATGTTGTATAAGCATCGGTTGTTTCAGAGGTGAGCATTTAAAAAAAAAATACTCATCAGAGTTTGCTTTCGACATAACCAGACGTAACTCAGATTTAACATGAAACATTTATTTTCCTGGTTACAATGACACAGTGAAAAAAATGCAAATGCCATTTACTTTTTATCCAAACATATAAAAATACATTTGAACATACAAAAATAATTTGGTAACATCTTGTAGCTCTCACTTGTAGCCCCTTGCACCACATCCACCGGAGGTTTGGACTGAACGTGGTTTGATGGTTTTAATGATCTTGATGCGAGCAGGATCCCAGATACAATCCTCCTCCAAACCGCTCTTCACCATTCCACAGTTGGGTGGCACCCAGGCGGTGTCATACACCTCACCATACCTGGAGTCATGCCAGTTCTTCTGACGAGGGTGACGTTGACGATTGATGGCGATCACCTTCCCTACGTTGGCCACAACCTTAATGACGACTCTGTCATGCTCAGGGTGATCAATGGGATAGCGGCTAGCTTTCTCCAGGTCTCTGCTGAGGTAGACACCGCGGCCGAGCATCCCGTCTGAAGACTGGCGAAAACCGTTGTCCCGAATCAACTGAGCACTCCTGCTGGTGGTACCATGGTACATGACGTACTTTTTATTATCGATTGGTTCAGTAAGGCCCAGTCGACCTACCCCAGCAGGCACATCGAAGTCATCTTCAGCCCACTCGTACATGTTGGCGTCGGTATCACTGTAGGAAAGAAGATTATTAGTTTGAAGTCTTTAGAAGGATTCCATGTGAAGATGCTAAAAATTGTTAATAAAACAATGCAGAACGAAACGAGAAAATCAAGAAATGATTCAACAAAATATTCTAAGTTCTGGATGTGTTTACCATAGCTTAGCACAAAACTGTTAGCCCAGCTTAATCAAAAGTGAAATAAGACAAAGAGCCTACAACCACGCTAGCAGCTCTGAGTGGTGTGTAGATCTAAAACAGACTGTGTTGGTGATGAAGTTTTCTATCAGGAACTTGTGCTTGCATAAATCTGACTGTCCAGCATAGTGCCTTTTCAATGGCATCACAGTGTGGTCCAGCAAAAACTGAGCAAAGTTAAACTTTTTGCATTTTCTTTTTGGTTTTTTTTAAATAGAGCCTCTGGGTGGCATCCCCATTGTGTCAGCAGACCGAGAACATTCAAATGATTTCAAATGAAGTCAGTTTTATGTATAGACCAAAATCATGGATCACAAATTTGCCTTAAGAGGCTTTAATATCTGTACAGAGTATGACAACCTCTGTCCTTAGACCCAAACAAGGAAAAATCCCCCCCAAAAACTTTGATACCACCGAATAAAACTGTCTCACGTCAGTGTAAAGATTTTTGCTTTTTTCTGCTGTGCATATATTTATAGAGTTCTGTCAACCGACTGCTTCACAGCTTTGTTTTTCTTTTCAGATTGAAATATTGTTTCCCATTATTTATAGTCGTTTTGCTGCAGCTTCTCATTCGGATTAAACACAGTTCAAAAGGAGTACTCATTTAGACTTGCAAACACCACGATACATGAGTTTTTATCTGTCATAAAGTTCACAGCTGAGTAAGACAAATGAACATATTCCACCAAAAATTCAAGCATAAACTGTCCTTTAGACTAACTTTGTCCCGTTGAATATACAGTACACTGAAAAAAATCAGTTCTGTAGGAAAAAAACAGTGTTTTCACTTACCTCTCTCAAAGTTCCTCAAAGAATACAGGCTGCGAGTTCACTCTGTCTTTTATAGGCACCTTCCAAATTTCTGAGGAAATGTGCATTCATTTTTCACTTTCGTTTCAGGTTCTGCATTGTTTTATGACTTTCGTTTGGGTGTGGTCAACACAGCTGCGGTGTTGAATTTCAGTCATGCCAGCAGCAATACAGTTATCAGTGATTTTGCGGCCTTGTCTGCAGCTGTGAGCATGGGGTTTTCTAATGAGGTCAAACATGGCTTTTTATCTGCCAACAAGAATGAGAAAAATCAGGTATTTCCCGCATGCTCATATACAGTGGAACATCTAACCAGTGCAGCCAGTCCCTCAGCAGTGTTTGTTCGACTGATGGAAGATACATATAAGAATGATTTAATAAGATAAACACACGATGCCTCCTTAATGACGTGATGAAAAGAATATCTCTGTATACATTCTGTCGTCAGCCATGCAGAAAACACACACACACACACACACACACAAACACACACGCTCCAGCAGCTCTATGAATCTTGCTCACTTTCTAATATACTTTCCACCAGATTAGTCTGATTTCATGCATATTACAGAGAAGTGGCAGAAATCTCATTGAATGAACATCTAAAAATAGACGTGATTTCTTCCCCTTTTACTCTTTGCCCTCTCTTTTCTTTTCTTTTTTTCCCAACTCCATCTTTTTCCAGACACCCTAGAGCTAGATCTTTGTCTTCCAGGAGATTTTGCCTCAACTTTTGTCTCTTTGTTTTCCTCCTTTGTCTGATTTGTCATTTTTCTTTCTTTTGTTTTTTGTTTACCCTCTTTGTTGTCTACGTGGTCAAGAGGTCATGTGGCTCAGGCACTACCTGTTTTTGGCAGAATCTGGACGTTGTTTTGTATTTTGCCTCATCCATATTCTTCATACATGTCTACAGTAACAAAAGAAAAAAGAAAGAAAACATTTACAGGTTTTTTGGAAGTTTATCCCTACCTGACATGAGGCTTAGAGGTTAGATGGTGTCGATTGTTGTGCAGATTTAAAGCTCCTTGAGGCAAAGTATTGAGTTGAGATTGTGAGCTTCTTTAAATAAATTTCTCAGGGTTTTAAAGGTACGTGAACTTACATTTATACTACAATCTAAATTAACTCAATTACCTGCCTAAAAAAGTCATGTTATGAATTTAAATCTCAAATTTAAATTTAGTATGTGCATATTTATCAAAAAATCTTACATTACTGTAGAAGTAGTATTTTAGCTTTTTCATGGTGTTTTCACAGGTTTCTATGACTTGGTATTAAACTGAATTGCTACAGTTACATGATAATCCATCAACTGTTTGTGATACTCTCAGTGACATATTTGCTAAATCATGAGTTTATTTGTATTACACCTTTATATGAAGCCATATAGTATTCACCATGAGTCACATTTATAATTAAATCCTGTTGTGGGAATGAAATACAAGAGGATCCAACCAGTTTATGGAGCTGTTGTCTTTAATTATTCATTCGTTTATTTACTCCCACGCCCGAACATTGTTGTGTCCTCGATTGCTAACAACCCATCTTCCACTCTGCATCTGCACAAATCAGTTCATGCATTGTAGGCGCTATATTAGTCATGTAATCAGGTCATCAGATCAGATTTGGCTTGCTCCTGCTAAAATCAGATCTATGTGCATGTACGTATGTATTAGTATTAGGAGGATATGCATGTGTTTTAGAGTTACAATGATGCCAAGCATTTGATATTTATAGCTTTTTGAATGTGATATTTCTTTGTCCTACATTTATGGTACATTTAATATCACTTGGCTTTGGTGCATTTAATGGACAAAATACTTCTGATGAAAACAGTATGGACTCGACTAGCACGTTGATATTTTCCCCTTCTTCTGATGAGCCACTGACAAAATGATTAATTAAGAAAATAATTCAATATTTATCAATTATAAAAATGTTGTGTTTTTCCAATATGATCACACAGGTGGTATTCTTTTCATGTTTAACAATACAAATGTCATATGTGTCCAGACTTATATATAACGTAAACTATTTGATCAAAGGTAAATGTAAGCCACTGTACATACATCCAGTAGATGATGACAACATGTTTCACATGTTGTCAAAAATTTGTAATCTCCTGTCTCCAAAGACTGATTGAGTCCAGTCAGGTGTCTAAGAAGACTAAGATTGCTCTTTGATGCTTTTAGGTTGTAGAAAATCCTTTTTACAAATAGATATTTTGTAGAAACGGTTTGTTTTGTGGGCTAAAAAAAACATACCCTGTATGATGGTTTCACCAGAATGACAATTGCAAAAACACAAAGAGACAAAATACCTCAAATCAACAGTTCAATAAGAAAAGAAATCAGTCATTGGTTGAAGAAACTGGAAGCTAAGCATCAAAATGTGTGCAGATTTAAACAGAACAGGTTCCCATTTCAGTGTCAAGTGTGCAGTAATGACTACAACAAGCTGGAACGAACAGGCAACATGTTGCTTTAGCAAAGCTGTTCTTCACTACAGAAACAGAAGGTTAGCTGATGGTGGAATATGAGACGAACATACTGTGAACTGACACATCACAGTTTACAGGCAAACTATCTAAAGTCTACAGTCCCTTTCACACTGCCTGTTCAAGGTAGGAACATTTTCACTGCCACGCTTCATATCAGCACAATATTCCCAAAATATTTGTGGCTTGTGTTGTTATGCCTGTATAAACAGTAGGATTGTGGAATAGGAGGACAGTGAAGACAGTTGTCTCGCTCTCAAACTGGCAGTGGAGGTAGAATCACTGTTGAAATGGTGTCTGTGTGATAAAGACAACCGGCAGGACGGGACCATGGGCAGGAGGAGTATGACAGCATTTTATTTGTTCAATCCACCATGGGGGAGTTTTTTAAAGTAGCTCTTAGCAATTAGCAACTAAATCAAAGAATAAGAAAAGTGTCCCTAAAAGTCCACATATTGGGAATCAAATGGGATATGGGAGGTCCTTAGCCTCAGAGCAGAGGACGAGATAAGCCGTCATATAACAGGGATGGTAAATAATTGTTATAGTCAGCAAAAGCTGTTTTTATTGTTTACAAAGTCCTGCCAACGGGTGTGTTATGTGTCACACAACAGGCTAATGCTTTTGTGTAAAACATCATGTTATTTTGTAACTGTTTATAGCCACATGCCCAAAAAAGCCCGCAGGAAGGTGCTGCACTGTTGGATTTTATATTAATCCAGCTGAAGCACATGTCCGCTTGGTTTCTTGTTCTGTGTGTGTGTGTATGTGTGTGTGGCTCAACCTTGGCCTGTCAAAGAGACAAACGGACCTGCCGCTCGCATCCACAGAGCAGAAAGGCTGAGACTGAGTGGTGTAACCTGGTTGCTGTATTTTTACCTGACCTCACACTGCAAATGGCTTTTGGCCACACGTCACTACCCAAAGGTTTACAGAAATGTCCCAAACAAACCTGAATAAGAGGACTTAAAGGAAATACAGGCAGAGGGCAGGTTCTCTGCAGATAATATCACTGTCACATACTGCTGTTATGTGTCTAAGTGATGTTTGAGAGGGATTACTTTTGTGTGTCTATATTATTTTTTGGAAAATGTTGCATAGTGTGCCTTTAAACCTACCCAATCTAACCACTGAGTAGACTGCAGAAGGCCCAAAGAATAACAACTAACTCAATAGTCATTTATTTTACAACTCAGAGATTAGTCAGATGCAAAACATTACTGGGTTGATGATCCAGTGGTGTAAATAAGTAAGTTTTGTTTGTAATTTTTTGGTATTTTTTACATTCCATTCATATTTTTATATTAAATATTTGTTCTTTTCTTTTTCACACACACACACACACACACACACACACACACACACACACATATATGTATGTACATGTATTTATACACACACACACACACACACACACACACACACACACACAAGAAACCAAAAGACAGATGCAGAAAGAATCTTAAGTCACAGTGCAGATTAATATTTATGTTGGTTTTATATCTTCATTTTTTGGCTCCTGTTTGGACCACCGGAAATATGACAATAGGCCAAGAGTAAGATAAGGAAAGACTCTAAAGTCACAGTAAAGAGTGATATTTATTTTTTTCTTCATTTTTTGGTTGAAGCATGTGTGCTTTAACATTTGAGTGAAATACATGAATAAATGTGAGTGTTAACTGTTTAATTGATACAACTCTGCTTAACATGATGACAGGAAAAAACAGAAAATGGAGAGCTGCTGTCAGAAGGTAACAAACTCACAAGCTCACGTATAAACATGTTAGAAGAACGTACAAGGTACTCCCCACTGATTGATGATTTTAAGGATCTTGATTCGATAAGGATCCCAGGCACAATCCTCTAAACCGCTCAGCACATTTCCGCATCCAGGTGAAACCTTTGCAGTGTCGTGCTCTGGGCCGGATCTGGAGTCATGCAAGGCCTTCTGACATGGGTGTTGTTGACGATCGCTGACGTTCACTCTCCCCAGGCTGACCTCAACTTTGATGACGACCTTGTCAGACTCAGGGTGACCAACAGGGAAGCGTTGAGCTTCCTCCACGCTTCTGCAGAGGAAGACGTCGCGGCCGAGTGGCCCATCCGCAGAGTGCCGAAAACCATTGGCCAGGATGGATCGAGCATTCTCCCTTGTGGTGCCGTGGTACATAATCATGGACTGGTCTGCCATTATTTCATATACTGTATGACAGAATAATATAAATAAAGCTTCTGAGACTTTCTTTATCTAATCCTACAAGAATTATATTTGATAATATTTCTGTAAAAATGGTCTTTTGGGAGTAAGAAACAGTAGCAGTTTTCACGTACCTCTCTCTGCATTCCTTCCAGCGCGCAGGCTGTGAGTTCACTCTGCTTCTTATAAAGACTCTCAAACTGGGAGGCGGTGCAAGTTTCAGTTTGAGTCAGTTTAGTTGTTTAAGTGGGTGTGGGAGCCTCAGTAAATTTCCGTTATCAGCAGGCCAGCTGACAGCTTTGCTGGGGCCCAGGACAAAATACAGTGCTGTGAAAAAGTATTTGCCCCCTTCCTGATTTCTTACTTTTTTGCATGTGTGTCACACTCAACTGTTTCAGATCATCAAACAAATTTAAATATTAAAGACAACCCAAGTAAACAAGAGTCACAGACATCAACATATTCCACCAAAAGTTTAACAGCACACTATACACCAGACTTTCTTTATCTCCACGTACATGCACTATTGATAACATTTACAGTAAAAATGCACTTTTTAGGTGAAAAACAAAATGTGCTTCATGTACCTCTGTCTATGTTCCTCCTGAAGTGCAGGCTGTGAGTTCACTCTGCTTCTTGTAAAGACACTCTGGCTGGGGGAAGAGATATGTGCTTCACTTTCACTTTCACTTTGAGCTATTTTAGGACCTTTGGCGCTAATGTGAGAGTGGGATTTTCCCTTCTAATATTACAGAGGTGGATGGGGTATGGATAGATGACAACTTGACAATAAAGTTTTCCAGCATTTATTTTTTCCTGAAGAAGACTACATGGCACATCAACTGTCTTCTGGTCTCTTAACTCTGCAGCTCTGCTCTCCCAGCAGTGCAAAACAGCACTGTGGGTGAAAACATTTTTTCATAAAATGGAGATAATTTGACATTACATGACATGCATACTTTCTGGTCAACAGGAAAATATTAAGTTCATGTTATAACATTATATGGCCTCAAAACTGAGAAAAACAATTCAAAAGGAAAAACACTGACACCTGGTGGGCAGAGTATAAAAGTACGTTTGGGGTAGAAACTAAACAGAGAATGTGAAAATTAAATTTAACAAACCAAAACATAATTGCAGAAAACAATATGGCACATTTAAAATTAAAATCCAGAAACAAATTTGAGATAATGGACTATTTAGTATATAATCCATTGGTATATATTTTACATTTTCATATTTTCATATTTAACATTTTGATGTTTGCTTTTTTTAATCTTTACATTGAATTTTGCACTTATTTTTTAAATACGTTTTCTACTTCATGGAAGTTTACTTAAATTGTTTTTTATTTATATACTGTATATATATATATATATATATATATATATATATATATATATATATATTCTGTAACCCGATTCATGCCTGATTTTGATTTGGTTGGGCTCCTTATTGTGATTGTTACTTCTGACCTTTTGTAGTTTTACTCTTACTCTAACCCTAACCCTCTTTTTATTTCAACAACTGCACATCACTTCCACTTATGATAAATAAGTCTTATCTTATCGCCACATGTAATGGCATGCTTCCTGTTCCTGTTTGGACCACCAGAAATATGACAATAGGCCAAAAGAAAGATAAGGAAAGACTCTGATCTTGATGCGAGCAGGATCCCAGATACAGTCCTCCTACAGTGAAGAGTGATATTTATTTTTTTCTTCATTTTTTGGTTGAAGCATGTGTGCTTTAACATTTGAGTGAAATACATGAATAAATGTGAGCGTTAACTGTTTAGTTGATACAACTCTGATAATGTTCTTAGTAAAACTAAATCCTGCCAACAATCAGTTGGATTAGCTTAGCATGATGACAGGAAAAAACAGAAAATGGAGAGCTGCTGTCAGAAGGTAACAAACTCACAAGCTCACTTCTAAACATGTTAGAAGATCGTACAAGGTGCTCCCCACTGATTTACAGGCAAACTATCTAAAGTCTACAGTCCCTTTCACACTGCCTGTTCAAGGTAGGAACATTTTCACTGCCACGCTTCATATCAGCATAATATTCCCAAAATATTTGTGGCTTGTGTTGTTATGCCTGTATAAACAGTAGGATTGTGGAATAGGAGGACAGTGAAGACAGTTGTCTCGCTCTCAAACTGGCAGTGGAGGTAGAATCACTGTTGAAATGGTGTCTGTGTGATAAAGACAACCAGCAGGACGGGACCATGGGCAGGAGGAGTATGACAGCATTTTATTTGTTCAATCCACCATGGGGGAGTTTTTTAAAGTAGCTCTTAGCAGTTAGCAACTAAATCAAAGAATAAGAAAAGTGTCCCTAAAAGTCCACATATTGGGAATCAAATGGGATATGGGAGGTCCTTAGCCTCAGAGCAGAGGACGAGATAAGCCGTCATATAACAGGGATGGTAAATAATTGTTATAGTCAGCAAAAGCTGTTTTTATTGTTTACAAAGTCCTGCCAACGTGTGTGCCATGTGTCACACAAGAGGTCAATGTCCAAAAAAGCCCGCAGGAAGGTGCTGCACTGTTGGATTTTATATTAATCCAGCTGAAGCACATGTTCGCTTGATTTCTTGTTCTGTGTGTGTGTATGTGTGTGTGGCTCAACCTTGGCCTGTCAAAGAGACAAACGGACCTGCCGCTCGCATCCACAGAGCAGAGAGGCTGAGACTGAGTGGTGTAACCTGGTTGCTGTATTTTTACCTGACCTCACACTGCAAATGGCTTTTGGCCACACGTCACTACCCAAAGGTTTACAGAAATGTCCCAAACAAACCTGAATAAGAGGACTTAAAGGAAATACAGGCAGAGGGCAGGTTCTCTGCAGATAATATCACTGTCACATACTGCTGTTATGTGTCTAAGTGATGTTTGAGAGGGATTACTTTTGTGTGTCTATATTATTTTTTGGAAAATGTTGCATAGTGTGCCTTTAAACCTACCCAATCTAACCACTGAGTAGACTGCAGAAGGCCCAAAGAATAACAACTAACTAAATAGTCATTTATTTTACAACTCAGAGATTAGTCAGATGCAAAACATTACTGGGTTGTTGATCCAGTGGTGTAAATAAGTAAGTTTTGTTTGTAATTTTTTGGTATTTTTTACATTCCATTCATATTTTTATATTAAATATTTGTTCTTTTCTTTTTTACACACACACACACACACACACACACACACACACACACACACACACATATATATGTATGTACATGTATTTACACACACACACACACACACACACACACACACAAGAAACCAAAAGACAGATGCAGAAAGAATCTTAAGTCACAGTGCAGATTAATATTTATTTGGTCTTCATATCTTAATTTTTTGGTTGATATATTTGTGGTTTAAGCTCAGCAAAAGAGAACAAAATTGCTAACTTTCATAACAAATGCAACAGCAAAAACAATGTGCGATACTTGATCTAAAATGGATTAACTGTTATCACTCTAATGACATTCTCTTAGTAAAAATAAATCCAGCCAACAATTGGTTATCTTAGCATAATGACTAAAAAGGTGGAAAACAGCAAGCTGTGGGCACAAGGTAACAAACTCCACCTAACAGCACCTCAACTACAAAATAAAACAAGGAGGTGGCAACATAATGATCCTGATTCGCTCAGGATCCCAGACACAAATTCCTGAACCGCCCGGCACCATTCCACACCAAGCCGGCACTTCTGCAGTGTCATACACCGTGCCGTATCTGGGGTCATGCCAGGTCTTCTGACGTGGGTGGTTTAGACGGTCAATGACGATCATTCTTCCCAAATTGACCTTAACTTTAATAACGGCCTTGTCAGACTCAGGGTAACCAATGAGAAAGCGTTGAGCATTCTCCACACTTCTGCAGAGGTAGACGCCGTGGCCCAGCGGCCCGTCTGCAGACTGACGAAAACCATTGGCCAGGATGGATCGAGCATTCTCCCTTGTGGTGCCGTGGTACATAATCATGGACTGGTCTGCCATTATTTCATATATTGTATGACAGAATAATATAAATAAAGCTTCTGAGAAAAAGATGGTTTTGCTGCAGCTTCTCACTGGGATTACAGCGTTCAAAGGGAGACTTCGTTTAGACCTGCAAACAAAAGGATACATGAGCTTTTATCAGTCAGGAGGGTAACAGAAGAGTCACACACATCAACATATTCCACCAAAAGTTTAACAGCACACTATACATCAGACTTTCTTTATCTAATCTTACAAGAATTATATTTGATAATATTTCTGTAAAAATGCTCTTTTGGGAGTAAGAAACAGTAGCAGTTTTCACGTACCTCTGTCTATGTTCCTCCTGAAGGTCAGGCTGTGAGTTCACTCTGCTTCTTGTAAAGACACTCTGGCTGGGGGAAGAGATATGTGTTTCTCTTTCACTTTCACTTTGAGCTATTTTAGGACCTTTGGCGCTAATGTGAGTGTGGGATTTTCCCTTCTAATATTACAGAGGTGGATGGGGTATGGATAGATGACAACTTGACGATAAAGTTTTCCAGCATTTATTTTTTCCTGAAGAAGACTACATGGCACATCAACTGTCTTCTGGTCTCTTAACTCTGCAGCTCTGCTCTCCCAGCAGTGCAAAACAACACTGTGGGTGAAAACATTTTTTCTTAAAATGGAGATAATTTGACATTACATGACATGCATACTTTCTGGTCAACAGGAAAATATTAAGTTCATGTTGTAACATTATATGGCCTCAAAACTGAGAAAAACAATTCAAAAGGAAAAACACTGACACCTGGTGGGCAGAGTATAAAAGTATGTTTGGGGTAGAAACTAAACAGAGAATGTGAAAATTAAATTTAACAAACCAAAACATAATTGCAGAAAACAATATGGCACATTTAAAATTAAAATCCAGAGACAAATTTGAGATAATGGATTATTAAGTATATAATCCATTGGTATATATTTTAAATTTGATAATTTTCATATTTTCATATTCATATTTAACATTTTGATGTTTGCTTTTTTTAATCTTTACATTGAATTTTGCACTTATTATTTTTTTAATATGTCTTTTATTTCATGGAAGTTTACTTAAATTGTTTTTTTATTTATATACTGTATATATATATATATATATATATATATATATATATATATATATATATATATATATATATATATATATATATATATTCTGTAACCCGATTCATGCCTGATTTTGATTTGGTTGGGCTCCTTATTGTGATTGTTACTTCTGACCTTTTGTAGTTTTACTCTTCCCTCTTTTTATTTCAACAACTGCACACCACTTCCACTTTTGATAAATAAAGTCTTATCTTATCGCCACATGTAATGGCATGCTTCCTGTTCCTGTTTGGACCACCGGAAATATGACAATAGGCCCAGAGAAAGATAAGGAAAGACTCTAAAGTCACAGTGAAGAGTGATATTTATTTTTTTTCTTCAGTTTTTGGTTGAAGCATGTGTGCTTTAACATTTGAGTGAAATACATGAATAAATGTGAGTGTTAACTGTTTACTTGATACAACTCTGATAATGTTCTTAGTAAAACTAAATCCTGCCAACAATCAGTTGGATTAGCTCAGCATGATGACAGGAAAAAACAGAAAATGGAGAGCTGCTGTCAGAAGGTAACAAACTCACAAGCTCACGTATAAACATGTTAGAAGAACGTACAAGGTACTCCCCACTGATTGATGATTTTAAGGATCTTGATTCGATAAGGATCCCAGGCACAATCCTCTAAACCGCTCAGCACATTTCCGCATCCAGGTGAAACCTTTGCAGTGTCGTGCTCTGGGCCGGATCTGGAGTCATGCAAGGCCTTCTGACATGGGTGTTGTTGACGATCGCTGACGTTCACTCTCCCCAGGCTGACCTCAACTTTGATGACGACCTTGTCAGACTCAGGGTGACCAACAGGGAAGCGTTGAGCTTCCTCCACGCTTCTGCAGAGGAAGACGTCGCGGCCGAGTGGCCCATCCGCAGAGTGCCGAAAACCATTGGCCAGGATGGACTGAGCATGCTCTCTGGTGGTGCCGTGGTACATAATCATGGACTGGTTTTTCATTTTTATAATCCTGTATGGCACACACACTTAGAAAAAGATGGTTTTGTTGCAGCTTCTCACTGGGATTACAGCGTTCAAAGGGAGACTTTGTTTAGACCTGCAAACAAAAGGATACATGAGCTTTTATCAGTCAGGAGGGTAACAGAAGAGTCACAGACATCAACATATTCCACCAAAAGTTTAACAGCACACTATACATCAGACTTTCTTTATCTAATCTTACAAGAATTATATTTGATAATATTTCTGTAAAAATGCTCTTTTGGGAGTAAGAAACAGTAGCAGTTTTCACGTACCTCTGTCTATGTTCCTCCTGAAGGTCAGGCTGTGAGTTCACTCTGCTTCTTGTAAACACACTCTGGCTGGGGGAAGAGATATGTGCTTCTCTCTCACTTTCACTTTGAGCTATTTTAGGACCTTTGGCGCTAATGTGAGTGTGGGATTTTCCCTTCTAATATTACAGAGGTGGATGGGGTATGGATAGATGACAACTTGACGATAAAGTTTTCCAGCATTTATTTTTTCCTGAAGAAGACTACATGGCACATCAACTGTCTTCTGGTCTCTTAACTCTGCAGCTCTGCTCTCCCAGCAGTGCAAAACAACACTGTGGGTGAAAACATTTTTTCTTAAAATGGAGATAATTTGACATTACATGACATGCATACTTTCTGGTCAACAGGAAAATATTAAGTTCATGTTGTAACATTATATGGCCTCAAAACTGAGAAAAACAATTCAAAAGGAAAAACACTGACACCTGGTGGGCAGAGTATAAAAGTACGTTTGGGGTAGAAACTAAACAGAGAATGTGAAAATTAAATTTAACAAACCAAAACATAATTGCAGAAAACAATATGGCACATTTAAAATTAAAATCCAGAGACAAATTTGAGATAATGGATTATTAAGTATATAATCCATTGGTATATATTTTAAATTTGATAATTTTCATATTCATATTTAACATTTTGATGTTTGCTTTTTTTAATCTTTACATTGAATTTTGCACTTATTTTTTAAATACGTTTTCTACTTCATGGAAGTTTACTTAAATTGTTTTTTTATTTATATACAGAATATTTATATATATATATATATATATATATATATATATATATATATATATATATATATATATATTCTGTAACCCGATTCATGCCTGATTTTGATTTGGTTGGGCTCCTTATTGTGATTGTTACTTCTGACCTTTTGTAGTTTTACTCTTCCCTCTTTTTATTTCAACAACTGCACACCACTTCCACTTTTGATAAATAAAGTCTTATCTTATCGCCACATGTAATGGCATGCTTCCTGTTCCTGTTTGGACCACCGGAAATATGACAATAGGCCAAAAGAAAGATAAGGAAAGACTCTAAAGTCACAGTGAAGAGTGATATTTATTTTTTTCTTCATTTTTTGGTTGAAGCATGTGTGCTTTAACATTTGAGTGAAATACATGAATAAATGTGAGTGTTAACTGTTTACTTGATACAACTCTGATAATGTTCTTAGTAAAACTAAATCCTGCCAACAATCAGTTGGATTAGCTCAGCATGATGACAGGAAAAAACAGAAAATGGAGAGCTGCTGTCAGAAGGTAACAAACTCACAAGCTCACTTATAAACATGTTAGAAGAACGTACAAGGTACTCCCCACTGATTGATGATTTTAAGGATCTTGATTCGATAAGGATCCCAGGCACAATCCTCTGAACCGCTCAGCACATTTCCGCATCCAGGTGAAACCTTTGCAGTGTCGTGCTCTGGGCCGGATCTGGAGTCATGCAAGGCCTTCTGACATGGGTGTTGTTGACGATCGCTGACGTTCACTCTCCCCAGGCTGACCTCAACTTTGATGACGACCTTGTCAGACTCAGGGTGACCAACAGGGAAGCGTTGAGCTTCCTCCACGCTTCTGCAGAGGAAGACGTCGCGGCCGAGTGGCCCATCCGCAGAGTGCCGAAAACCATTGGCCAGGATGGACTGAGCATGCTCTCTGGTGGTGCCGTGGTACATAATCATGGACTGGTTTTTCATTTTTATAATCCTGTATGGCACACACACTTAGAAAAAGATGGTTCTGTTGCAGCTTCTCACTGGGATTACAGCGTTCAAAGGGAGACTTCGTTTAGACCTGCAAACAAAAGGATACATGAGCTTTTATCAGTCAGGAGGGTAACAGAAGAGTCACACACATCAACATATTCCACCAAAAGTTTACCAGCACACTATACATCAGACTTTCTTTATCTAATCCTACAAGAATTATATTTGATAATATTTCTGTAAAAATGCTCTTTTGGGAGTAAGAAACAGTAGCAGTTTTCACGTACCTCTCTCTGCATTCCTTCCAGCGCGCAGGCTGTGAGTTCACTCTGCTTCTTGTAAAGACTCTCAAACTGGGAGGCGGTGCAAGTTTCAGTTTGAGTCAGTTTAGTTGTTTAAGTGGGTGTGGGAGTCTCAGTAAATTTCCGTTATCAGCAGGCCAGCTGACAGCTTTGCTGGGGCCCAGGACGAGATACAGTGCTGTGAAAAAGTATTTGCCCCCTTCCTGATTTCTTACTTTTTTGCATGTGTGTCACACTCAACTGTTTCAGATCATCAAACAAATTTAAATATTTAACAAAGATAACTCAAGTAAACATAAAATGCAGTTTTTCTGTGAAGATTTTATTTGTTAAGAGAAAAATACTATCCAAACCTACATGATCCTGTGTGAAAAAGTAATTGCCCCCCTTGTTAAATGATGAGGTAATTGTGATAAATCATATTATTGTGGAAAGCTGAGATTAATTTAATAGCCACACCCAGGCCTGATTGCTGCCAGACCTTTCAAATCAAGAGATCACTTAAATAGAACCTGTCTGACAGGGTGAAGTAGGCCATATTGAACCCAAGACATCATGCTGTGATCCAAAGAAAGTCAGGAGCAGATCAGAAGAAAAGTAATGGACATGTCTCAGTCTGGAAAAAGTTACAAAGCCATTTCTAAATCTTTGGGACTCCAGTGAACCACAGTGAGAGCCATTATCCACAAATGGAGAAAGCATGTTTCAGTGGTGAACCTTCCCAGGAGTGGCCGGCCCATAAAAATTACCCCAAGAGCACAGCGACGTCTGATCCAAGAGGTCACAAAGGAACCGAGAACAACATCTAAACAACTGCAGGCCTCACTTGCCTCAGTAAAGGTCAGTGTTCATGACTCAACCATAAGAAAGAGACGAGGCAAAAATGACATGCATGGCAGAGACACATATGATGTCCACTCTATCAGAGTCTGTCACTTTATTTGGCCAAAAGCAGGATCGCTGAAATCAAGTGTCTGATCAGTCTCTGATCCAGCCTGCTCAGACCCTCCGACGGAGCAGCGGGCCCCTCCTGCATCACTGTGCAGCCTGACTCTGTCCCTCCGTTGTGGGACAGCGAGCGCTCTGTCACCTCACTTCAGCTGGAGCTCTCGCTTCTCTGTCTCATCTTCTCTGTCTCTCTCAAACTCAACTGTTTCTGCCAAAGATAACGTCTTGTGTCAGGCTTTTCTACAAGCTAATGGACGTTAACATTAGAGCTAGGTCAGGTTACAAGGCTGGTAAACGTTCGCTCTACGTTGACTTTACTAGTTCCAGCTTCACCCTGTCACCTTTTTTTAAGTATTTGTTTAGAAAATCTCAAAGGCCTCTATTTTCGTCTTCTCTTCTTCTCTTTTCTTTCCTTTTCTGAGGACTTGTGCTGACCGGACATTTTGACGGTACTGAACTTCAAATCAAATGACAACATCAAATTTTGATCAGTGGCCAAACCATTTTTGTGCCGGGGGTGGCGGGATTGTTGATCAGTATTTCAAGGACAATTAGGAAGAAAAGAAATAAAAAGCTTTTATGCAACTCAAATATTACTTAGTTTTTCCACATAGAAGAATATTTTTTTAATTAAAAAAAAAAAATCCATAACTTAATGAGGGCCCAGCCCCCCCAAAATATAGCACATCAACAGCTTTCTTGTCTTTTAATTCTGCGCTCCTGCTCCCCCAGCAATGCAAAACGGCATGTTAGGTGACAACATTGTCTTCTTAAAATGTAGATACATTCATTTGACATCACTGGAAAACATTAAATTCATATTATAACAATAAATCTCCAAACTGAGAACCATTGTATTCAAAGGGAAAAGCACTGCAACTTGGTGGGCAGAGTGTAAAAGTGTGTATGGAGTAGAAACTAAACTGAGAGCTGGACAATTATTACATCAAACAAAAAAAACACACCTACAGAAGACAATATGGCACATGAATTGCACTTTGGTCTAACCAACCATGCAGATTTATTGTTTTATCTTAATAGAAAGAAAATCCATAAAAATAATATAATACACAAAAATGCACTTCTCCATGCACTGCATTTATCAGGGGGTTGGACTGGGTATGGATCGATGATTTTAATGATCTGAATTCGATCAAGATCCCAGATACAACACTCCTCCAAACCACTCTTCACCATTTCACACTTGGGTGGCACCCAAGCGGTGTCATACACCGTGCTGTATCTGGGGTCATGCCAGTTCTTCTGACGTGGATGGCCGTGATAATTAATGGCAATGACCTTCCCCACTTTGGCCTTAACCTGAATGATGACCTTGTCAGACGCAAGGTGACCAGTGGTATAGCGTTTGGCTTTATCCAGCTCTGTGCTGAGGTAGATGCCGCAGCCGAGCATCCCGTCTGCAGACTTGTGAAAACCGTTGGCCAGGATGGATTGAGCGTCCTCCCTGGTGGTAATGTGGTACAGGTCGAGCTTTCTATCTCTATTAATGTAGGACAGAGGATTATTAGTGGAAAGACTTTAGAGGGATTTCATGCAAACAAAGAAAACTGCAAATGAAAAAATACAATACAGTTCCAGATGTTTTTAGCCTCGCTTATAAAGACTGAAGAATCAGAGGAAAACTTATTTGAAAGTGAAACACAAGGTTTAAAAACAAGATGTTGGAGAATGAGTTGGGCTAGGTTCAACTTTTTAGCCAGACCACAATGCTTTTTTTAACCACAGCTTTGGTGTTGGTAGACTGGCCCCTTCCAAATGCATGAGGAAGCTACATTTTTTAAAAACAGGGTTTAAGTTGGTCTGAACACTTTTTTGGGCACAGCAGTGCTTTCAGCTAAACGCTGACTTCAGTTAACAGGTATTACTTTCGCTATGTTCACCGTCACAGTTAAGCATTTTGTTTGCATGTTAACATCTTGCTTTGTAGCACCAAAAACAAAGTGCTTTTCCTAGAACTACCATAAGGTTAATTTGTTTCTTTTTCTAGTAAAATGTGGTCCACACAGTGATGAGTCAATGAATCTTACTGACTTAAGTAACTTGTTTCAACTGTCACCAGCAGCTCCAAATGTTAACTGGCCAGGTGAATCATTTCAACATCTACATATTTGCTGAACAGAAATTTTGGTACAGACATTCATTGTCATTAACTTGCTTTATGACCTATACTGTAGTCAGGCACCAGGGGGCGATCCAGATTGAAATGTTACACTTAAGGAATCTGTACCATTGTCCATCTTTATATACAGTCTTTTAGTGCTACCATGAAGTTCACATTTGTGGGTTTAAGGTGAATTATTTCACAACTACCAGTTGGATGGATTGCATTTTTTTTTTTACATTTTCACTAACATCCTGAGCTAAGATGGTAGGGTAACATTAGGGGCAATAAAGTTGCAATTGTGAGCGTGTTAACATTTAACTCAAAGCTAAACACACACACACAATTGAGCAAAGAAATAAATTGGGACCATCCTGTAGAGCTTACATGTAGCCTCGTGCAACATATCCATCAGAGGGTTGGACTGGACGTGGATCGTTGGTTTCGGTGTGATAGCAGCTAGCATTTTCCAGGACTCTTCTTTGGTACTCTCCATCATAAACTGTTTCACAGAGAAGGTCCCCTCCAGGCAGATCAAAAAAATCATCATCCCACACATGCTGCATGTTGGAGTCAGTGTCACTGTAGGAGAGGGTGGTTAGTCTAGATAATTCAGAAGGTTTACACATGTTCACACGAGTTGAATTCTGGATGTGTTAACCTAGCTTAGCATAGAGACTTAGCAGGAGGAAACTGTAATTAATCTAGCTATATAAAGTCAAGACGTCACAAGACAAGACAATCTGGCATAAGATGAGCCAGGCACAACTTTTTTGCCAGATCATTCTTATGTTTGTCAGGTATAAAGTTTACCATGTTTACCTTCACAGTTTAGCATCTTTTATGCATGTTAACATTTACTAGTAAGCACTTAACACACAGTTATTTTCCTATTGAAAAAAATGACAAAAATACAGCGAGGCTTAAACTGGGACCAAAATTCATGAAAATCAGATAACTTTAAACTTTAACTACAGGTGGCTTTCACAAAGTATTACTACTACAATACTATTCCAGGTCATTATAAAACTGACTTTGACTAATAGCTTAGTGCCTGAGAAAATGCAGTTTCCAGCTGGAATTGAACACTGTTCAAAAGGGAGTGTACGATTAGACCTAAAAACACCAAATACATGAGCTTTTATCAATAGTCAAGAAGTTTGAACTGAATCAGACACATCAACAATTTCCATCAAATGTTTAAGAGCACACTTTCTATCAGACTAACCAATCATCTGGTACACTGAGTATTTTTAATATGTACTGTAAAAATGAACTTTTTAGGGAACAAAAGAAAGTGTGTGTTCACATACCTTTTCATACATTCCTCCAAGAGTGCAGGCTATGAGGGTTCACAAACAACCGTCAAGCTTTTGGAGGAAGTGTGCATTTATCTTTCACTTTTTGTCTCACTACCTTACCGTCAAGCAGGATGTACATGGTTTAGTTGTTGTCAACACAGCTGTGCCATTTTCTGTCCTGCCAGCAGCAGCACAGTGATCAGTGATTTAAAGGCCTTAGGACAGATGTGAGTGTAAGAGTTACTGTGTTGGAGTTGAAGGCTCATGAAAATAGAAAAACTAATGTACAAGTTCATAAAATTTAAAGAACTCAGAACTAACTGCTACAAGTAAATGTATCTAGGTGCTTTCCACCTCTTGTGTAAAAACAACAAATTGTTAACTAGAGGTTATGGGCTAGACTATTTCTTAGCTTGAGGAAGTAACTGAACTTTTCCTTTAAGTGATTATTTTCACAGTGGGAATAGAGACAAAGCAGGGAATCACAAAAACATACCAGGAGGATGCTAACTTAGGCTCAGGTGCTTGTTTTGTTCCACTTCCAGTCTCAAATTTGAGTAAGTGATCCTCCTGGTAGAGACTTCTGACTTTGAATGTCTCAGCATAAAAATACACTCGTCACACGTTGCATCCAACACGACAAGACAGCAAATTAGATTTGACCGAACCATTTATTTTGCACATTATGATGACACAGTAACAAAATGCAAATGTAAATGACTTTTTCCCAAATATATAAAAATACATTTGAACATACAAAATAATCTTGTAGAGCTCACTTGTAGCCCCATGCACCACATCCACTGTACGGTTGGACTGGACGTGGTTTGATGACATTAATGATCTCGATTCGATTGGGATCCCAGACACAATTCTCTTCCAAACCGCTTTTCACCATTCCACACCTGGGTGGCACCCAGGCTGTGTCATATCCAAGATAATGCCAGGTTTTCTGATATGGGTGGTGTTGGTGATTGATGACTATCACTTTCCCCACGTTGACCACAACCTTAATGACAACCTTGTCAAATTCAGGGTGATCAATAGGATAGCGGCTTGCTTTCTGAAGGTCTCTGCTGAGGTAGACCCCAGGGCCGAGCATCCCGTCTTTTGACTGATGAAAACCGCAGGCCAGGATGGATTGAGCGCTCCTCCTGGTGGTGCCATGGTACATGACGTACCTTTTATTGTCAACTGGATCACAGTCTCCAAGTGGAACTGCCCCACCGGACAGCTCAAAGTCATCTTCAGCCCATTCGTACTGCATGTTAATGTCAGTATCACTGTAGGAAAGTAGATAATTATTGAAAAGATTTTAGACGTATTTTATGTGAAGAAACTAAACCTCACTGTAAATAAAAAATAAAGAAATTACAGAAGAAAATTTAGGTATACACGATATTGGCTCTTTTGCCGATATGAAATCAAACCCATTTGGCCAATAACAGACACTGATAAAAATATATACACTTTTCTTTCTCCCTACCTAATATTAGTGATCATCAAGCCTCTTCTGAAGAGGAATTAACATCATATTATGCATACTCTTATCATGATCGCACACCAGCAGATGGAGACATGAAATACAATGCCTTTCAGTGTATGTAATATCCATTCATTGTGCAAAATAAGAAAAAGACTTCACTTCAGGGTTAATTTTTTGTACATGTTCACTTTGCTTGTTTAAAAAAAAAGATACAGATTGTGATATAAGCAAAAATCAGCATGTTGGCCAATTCCAATTTTATTTAAAAGCCAATATCTGCTGATACTGACGACATGCTGAAACTACTGTGCATCCCTCAGAAAATAAAGAAATGATTTAATATTGCAGTTTAAGTTCTGGATATGTTTAACAAAGCTTAGAGCAGACTGGAAGAAGCAGTGAGAAACTGTTGGCATTGATCAGTCAAAAGTGGTACAAGACAAAGAGTCTACACCCACGCTAGCAGCTATGTGCTGCTTTCAGACAGGAAAAAGGCTTTGAGTGGGTGCCAGTTTGAGTAATAAATCCAAATGTTTTAACACAAGTCAGATGCACAGACGTTTAAATATGGGTGAACTCTGGGTGAGCAGTAAAAAGTGTTAAAGAGTAAACTTTCCTCTTCTCGCTAATTTCATCTCCTAATATTGATATTTTCCGCATATGTTTTAGGAGGAAAAAATGTTCACCTACCTCTTTCCGCATTCATCCAAGAGTGCAGGCTATGAGTTCACTCTGCTTTATATAAACAGCCTCAAACTTCAGACGGATCTTTCACTTTCATTTCACCTCTTGTCTCCCGAGTTTTGTTTAGATTATGTTTTATGTTGGGTGTGCACAACACAGCAGTGATTCTGGGTTTCAGTCCTGCCAGCAGCACAGTGATTGGCGACCTTGAAGGCAAATGTGACTATGAGAGTTATGGGAGGTTTTTGGTCTCACCCATTAGGTCACAGATTTATGTTTTTACCTTTGCAAACATGAGGAAAAATTATGATTTTGTAAGCTAAAAAAACTAGCAGCAGGGTAGGAATATGAAAGATTCAACCAAACTGCTGAAACTCTGAGAGCCGGTCAAAATAACACTGCTCACTTAAAATCTTTAAGATAACAGTGAGGCATACATATATAAACATAAACACACATACATACATATTTATACATATAGTTATGTTTATTCTGCATGTTTTTAAGAATCCTCCCTTATTTTGAGGTGTAAAGGTTGGCAAGTATGGCCGCGTGATGCTGCTGTCGTTTGATTCTGTGTTTAACTGCAAACTAGGCATAAAGAAGGGGCTTATCTGAAGCTCTATTGTGCAATCTCTGTCTAAAAAGGGTATTTTTAACTTATTCATATTCTTGTGACAAGGCTAGCTCATTTGTTGAATGTTTTAAATCAAAATTTTGGCCATATTTTACACATTACACCTTTAAACTCTGCATCATACGCAGCAAACTCTATATTACTGCAAGCTTGTCGCCCCGCCTGCAAATGTGGGCATTTCAGAAAAGTCACAATCACTGTCAGACAACATGTTGCTGGCTTTAAACTTTGTCTGGGAGGAATCACCAGGGGTGAGTCAGTTAGATATTAAATTAAGTCTTCAAGGGTGCTACTGTTATGTGAATCACACAACATTCTGCCTAATTTTCACAATGTGTGCATATGCATTATTAACACACTTATTTGTGTGGATGACACACTTTTTTTCCTGCTGTGAGTGCAATATCAAACATTAGCTGTGACTCACCCTGAAACAAACAACAATGAGCAGGAAGTGAACAACTCATTATTTCACTTTTTATTCCAGATAGTTTTGCTCTAAACAAATTTACGCTCTATTTTTTTCGAACCTGACGTATTTTACTGAAATGTTAAAAATGTAAAATATTCCCTTAACATATCTCAGGGAATTAAATTTTTTGTATATTATATAAGTCACAAAACTTTACCATGTGTTTAAAGTCAGACTAAAATTCAAATTCACCTTTGCTAACAAGTCAGTAGATGTATCTCCAGTGATTGCTCAGACTTGTGCACTTAATTGTCATTAAAACATTGTACTTACCAAAAATATGGGAGTTTTATTTGGTTTTCTGCAGTGACAGAGCCCCAGGGGTTGTATGTTTTTGATCCCAACTGATGTTGGTTTTGTAATTCGATTGGATCCATATCAGTGTACTGTAGGCAGGTGCTAAAAAATAATTGAAATTTCAATTTAATTTTTGCTTAGTCCCATCTGCAACTATGTTAAGGTACCAGTATACTCTTCCAGAACGTGTTGTTGGATGGCTTAACAACTAAAAATTCCTACACACTAGGGTTGCCAACTGTCCCCGTAAAATAGGTAATCATGCGTTGATAATAAACTAAAAGACATGTTCGGTAATGAACAGTGAACAGCTCACGGTTTTCTCATCCTTGCTGGTGATTTTAATGATGCAAACCTTAAGACTGTCTTTCCAAAACACACCAGCATGTTGATTTCCCAGCAAGAGGAAACAACACCTTGGACTTGGTTTACAAGACCCACAAAGGCACATACAAGGCCTTTCCCCTCCCCAAAATCAGACTCTCTGACCACATCACTGTAATGCTAAAACCAGCATACAGGCCGAAGGTTAAAGACACCAAACTGGTTCTGAAGCAGATACGGGTGTGGCCAGAGGGGTCCTCCCGTGCACTTCATGACTGCTTTGACACTACAGACTGGGAAAAATTAAAACAGGCAGCCACTTACAACAATCACACAGGCACTGTTACTTCTCACGTCAACAAATGCATCGATGATGTAACCGGCACAAGAACCATCATCACCCGACCAAACTGAAAGCCATGGCTGACAGGAGAGGTCTACAGGCTGCTGAGGGCCAGAAACACTGCCTTTAGAGCTGGGGATGCTACTGGTCTGAGGACAGCAAGAGCCAACCTGTCCCGCTGCATCAGGAAAGCAAAACACAAATACACAAAGGAGCTAACCTGTCATTTCAAAGATAGCAGAGACACGCGGAGTCTGTGGCAGGGCATCCAGACCATCACGGACCACAAACCCTCACCACAGATCTGTGACAGCAACATCTCTCTGCTCAATAACCTCAACAGCTTCTTTGCACGGTTTGAAGCACAGAACAACACGCTTCCGCAGAAGTCTCCATCCCCTCCCCACGACCAGGCTCTGCGCCTGTCTGCAGCCTGTGTGAAGAGAACACTCTCCACAGTCAACACCCGCAAGGCTACAGGACCTGACAACATTCCTGGTCGTGCGCTGAAAGACTGCGCAGAGGAGCTAAAGGATGTCTTCATGGACACCTTCAACACTTCTCTGAGCCAGGCTGTTGTTCCAGCATGCTTCAAAGCCACCACAATCATAATTGTGTCAAAAAAGCCCACTCCATCCTTCTTCGGTGACTACCAGCCTGTTGCACAGACCCACATCATCATGAAGTGTTTTGAATGGCTAGTCATGTCCATATGAAACTTCACTTCAGTGCAAATCTATAAAAGTTAAATATTACATGTTAGACAATTAAGACAGGGTGATATGCATGTAACAGAGGGAGACCCTGTCATTACCTAAGCATGTGTGTCCCCCTGGAAAAGCACCGGGCTTTGAAGCCAATTTCACATAGTATCCAACCTGTGACATTATAACTTAAAGGCCCATGAGGTGATGCCATTGGGCCGAAAAACACTTTTCCCATGGATAATAATGAACATGGATACTAATAAACCTATTGTGAAAGAGCCGTCTGTAAATCAGTGGATATTTGTTTTGATCCATTTGGTCCAATAACACTTTAAAAAACTATGAGGGCAAACACGCAATTTAAATATTTTAAATTGTTGGCAGAGAGCTAAGATGGAAGTTTACAGCTAAACCAGTCTGCTGAGCCCCTGCTGAATGGGCCCCAACGACTCTGAAGCAGAGCAGATCATTTTACACAGAACTTTTTTTGGCCCCACCTCCTATGCTGTAGCCAGTTTTCCTCGTACATCCATGGATTTGTTCCACTACTCAAACAGAGATTGTGCTTCTCATTAGTCGTGACTCATTCAAATGATTGCGTTGCAGTATGTCTGACACAGCATAAGATTTAAAAAATTGCAACCTACAAGCTTAACCCATCAACAAAAATAACAGAAGAGACTTTAGAAATACAGACGGGAATGGGAAATGATCATCAATGGCTGAAATGCATGAGTGACAATGTGTACAAGGCCAACTGCACCGTCTGCCTGCTGGTTTTCTCCATTCATTATTTCTCTTCTAGGAAGTTGACAATCCCAGCACACACACACTTCAAGCATGCATGAACAAGTTATGATACAGTGAAAACGAAACGTAAGGCTCATACCGAAAAGGTAAAGTGTGACACATCATGAGTCATCAGTGATGAAGTATCTCTATTCTTTGATTGTTGCTTCCTTTAAGTGACTTTGTCAACTTTTGTCCATGTGACGGGGAGGAGGAAAAGGAGGCAGAGCTTTCAGCCCGATCCGGAGCGGCTGGTTTTCAGTCCATTCAGACCTGCCACCCTGGCTTTGAAAATTTGAAAATGCTCATGTCTGTTTACTGCATTATACTCACTGCATTATGCTAACTCCGTTGCCTCTTCGGAGCATTCCTGCTCCCTTGTCTCCGAGTTTTCCTGGCAGCAACCTTGGCTGTGCTTGATTGTGGTGATAGCTGTGCTGGTGCAGTGATCCTGCCTTTGGTCGTGCTTGCGCTGTGGCTGCACTGATACTGTATCCCCAGCTCGCCCTGACTGTGGCCTTGGTTTTGCCACTGCTGTGGTCCTGCCTGAAGCTACGCCCCCCCCCTCCGTTGCTTTTACAGGAGTTTCTCCTCAGGTGATGTGAGGGTCTAAGGGCAGAGGGAGGTTGTAAGCTGTAAAGCCCTCTGAGGCAAATCGTGTTTTGCGAAAATGGCCTTTATAATTAAAATTGACTTGACTTGACTTTCTCACTTGATGGACAAAGATGGACAAAGTCACACATGTGCAAGATACAAGCAAGTCCCAAGTCTCAACCCTTGGGTCTCAAGCAAGTCCTACGTTACTGCGGTAAGAATCGAGCAAGTCCCTGCTATGAGTGAAGCAACACAAGTCTGTAATGCCAGTTTCATACTGGCTGCATGAGCACAACCTTGTACAAGTGCAGCGTGTAGCAGGCTCGTGGTGTTTACAGTGGCAGTGTGGTGGCTGTGACGCTTCTGCAGGGCTGCCTGCTACTGTGAGTTCTGTATTTCCCCATTTATAAGCACAAATTGCCCTTGACCTTTGCTTTTTTTTCAGGTAATCTTCTTGAGCCTTTGAACTAATTCATGGCAAATTTTTGGGCCATGTCTTAAGTTGCTCAGTTCCTTCTCCCCATGTTTTTGAAAGAAATCAAACCAATTTGCTCAGAGTTTAATTAAACCTATTAATTTACTGATAGCAGCAATTTGATCAACCTACAGAAGAAACATATACTTATCTGCCTCTGCACCCAGACGATGGTCTTCCTTCTGCTCCACATGTCCGTCAGTCTGCCAGCTTCCCATGGACCCTGAAGTTGTACAGGCACGTGAAGTCAGGATGGCCCCAGTTGCTCTCCACTTGGTGCTTCATGTGGTTACGGATAGCTTTGACATGATCTTGAGAGAAGAAAAATTAACAGCATGTTAGTCTGGTGGTCAAAAAGGAGTGAGAGGATGGGAAATAGAGGATATTGCCTAATGAATATGAGAAGACCAGAAAAACTTCACAATATATTAGCTTGTGAAAAAAAATTAAAAAGTGTTTACAACTGTTTTCAAACCTGTAGTTCATTTGGTCCAGATCAAGGGGAAAAATGTTTCGTTGTTGCAGTTTAGTTCTGGTTGAGTTTGTGCTCGCACACACTTTTTACAAAAGAACCAAGAGGAGTATACATGAGGTTCTACCGACTAACAGGTAACTCACTAATGAAACAGTTTCAGCGTTTGTCATCCTGCATCATAAGTGCATTATCAGGACCCATGTGGGGAAATCAAATTCAGGTGACTGACAGAAGTTCATGCAGTGCTTATGGAGTGATTATATTCGTGTTCTTGATAATAGTTCATAGAGAAATGATAAAATTGATTTTAAACATTATTAAGAAATCAATAACATGTTTTCAGGGCTGCTGTGAGTACACTTTTGTAATTGCTTCACTGTTATGCTCACAAATTACACTAGAAAAATCACAAAACTTTAGGCTGTAAACTCTGCATGTATGTTCCACTACAGAAGAAACACAGAGCAGACATTTTTCAGCAGCTGCTGGAGGCTCTAAAGAGACACACGACTGCATTACCTGCTGCCAGGTTGTTAATCAGGTCATTACATAATGGCTTCTGAGCAAATTCTGCAGTGACACTGATGACAGAAGATCCAATTAGACATTCCTGTCCTATTGTTGAAGGCAGGAATGTTTTAATAAGCTTACGTTTGAAAAAAACTAATAATAATGTAGAAGTGCACCCACACACTGTGCTTGCCTGTAGTGGCTTTTATCAGGCTCAATTATGAGATCGCAGAGATATTTCGTGGATCAGCAGATGGATTTCTAATTGTTTCAGCTGTAGAAATCCTGCCAAAATCACGTCTCCTATCATAAAATCCTGTGATTGGTTTGTTTTCTTTCACACCACAAACAAACTGCACGAGGTGTCACTTAAAAGCAAAACAAGAGCCTCAATTTCAAGCGGACCAGAGAAAAATTGTTCGGTCCACACCAGAGTTTGAATGAGCTTTCACACCCTGCAGAGTACCAGACTATCTGAGAAAACAAACCAAGGTTTGTTTAAAGTGGACCATAAACAACTCTGATGTGAATGCACCCTAACTGCATGGTGTGATACTCACAGGCATTTTCAAAGTCTGAACTTCATAGTCAAAGGATCCAAGCAGGGTTCCCTCATCTTCCAAAGTCTTCATGCCCTGAAACAAAGAAAGAAAAGAATGCATTTGAACATCTTTATGTTCTCTGTGTACATTTGCAGTGAAGAGAATTTGAAATATGTGACTTAAGTAGACAGAAAACTTTTGGGGGGCGCTGGAAACTGAGCCAGTTGGGGTTACAGCCTTGGAAACGTGACCCAGTGTGACGTGGCTGATGGTGACTGGATAAGACAGGGCGATGACCAAATGTCCACGCCCTCCTGCAAAAGGCCAGCACTGTCCTGGAACCAGACATGAGCATCCCTGAAGACAGAAAGAGAGTTTAGACTGCATGTTCAGTGCTGGAGAGTAACTACTTACAGTAATTCAATGACAAAATAAATGTAATTGTATTCAGTTACAGTTACTATGAAAAATATAATTTAAATAACAATTACTTATCAAGTTGTTGGTGATTTAAAAGGGGTTATTTATTTAAAAAAAAAATGTTTTCAGTAAAAAAGTTTATATGTTCAATGTACAAAACAGAATTCATGGTCATGACTGCATATTATGTTTTGTTAATTTCTGTTTACATAAGAATCAGAAACCTTTCTCACACACTGAATATAAATCTCCAAAAAGAGTTATCATATTACGTATAATAACATTTACGATAATATTTCTCACTGGATAACAGAAAGCAAGTATTGTTGCTGTCCTTGTGCTGTCCCAGAAAATAAAACCAAGTATAGTATCATTTTAATTAAATAAATATTAAAAAACGGGAAACAAAAAGCAAAGCACAGGTGAAGTTATATGAAATTCTGACGACGTTGTCAGATGTTAGCTTTCTAGCTAGCGCCGGCCCAGCCACTGTGCTAATACGTTATCCAAAATAAACACTCACATAGGTCACCTTTCTCTGAGTTTTGTGGTGACGGCTGAAGCTGGACGCTGTGGCGGCCTTTTCGCTGGTTTTTGAGACCTTACAAACATGTCGCTGTGCTCTTTCTGTTGAAGACTTAACCCTGGAAACCACACGTTTATTTTAGTGTTAAACTCTCCATTATATGTGCAGAGCCTCCTCGTGCACTAGTCTGCCATGTTTCACTGGGTTGCCAGGTTTGCACTAAAATCACCCAAGCATAATTCAAAAACAAAAACTAACTTTTCAATATCTTGAGAGACAGAAGGTTTTAAAAAAAAACCATTTCCTTTCAAGTCATCTTTTTTTTTTTTTTTTAAGTCTAAGTCAAGTCGAGTCTTTCTAGCGTTAGTAAAGCACGTCTTAAGTCCTCGCTTTGCGACTCAACTGACCTGAGTACTCCACCTGTATTTGTTGTGTAGTCTTGACAGGCAGACATAAATTATCATGAGTTTTTGACTTTCGTTTTTATTACTTCTTATTGTCAATTTTGCTGTCACAGTTAAAATACAACAGAGTGAAAAGGAACTCTTTACATATGCAAAATGTTAAAAAATGGTACGTTATAGGCCTGGTCTGCTTGCAATAGAGTAAGATATTTTTGTTAGTGCTTGATCATTCCGTGTGCATTTTTTTCTATCTATTCTATTATTATCTATTCTATCTATTTTCCTTCACTAAACTGACACCAGATGTTTTGTTTTTGACATGGTCTCCCACATTCTTTATTAATGTTACATCAATTATTACTTACCAAACAAAGGGTTCAGTTGGCCCCTTAGCCAGTTAGTCAGTGATATCAATAGAAGAGCCCCAAAATTCCAATAAGAGAAAAACTGAAGGAGTGGCACAAATATTTCTTTGACTCCCCTACCTGCTCCTGATGATTTTAACGTAAAAAATAAAAATAGAAATAAAAACAAAAGAAAACCCCGAAAGCCTGAAACCGCAAACATATCTTTGAAAGCTTCTATTTTTACTATTACATGTTCCATTCCACAGTGTTTTACCTGTTTCTCTTCTCTTTGTAAACACACACACACACACACACACAAAAAGTGGATTTAAGAATAAATCATTCAAATGTCATCATGTGAAGGTTTTTATTAAAACATCTGAATATTGACACGATGTCAAAGTCACCCAAGATAATTGCCATATTACAAGAGGATTTTTTTTTAAGTCTTGGCTTTTTTCATCTTATAAAACAAATGCCATAAATGGGCAAATAACAAAAATTCTGTTACTTTTTTAAGTCTTAACATTCTTAATAGGCACATTGTGTGTCGCTGCAGCACATTTTTGACACTAAGCCACTGACAATGAAGTTACAAAGCTTAAAGAGATGAACAAATGCATCGTAACTTTGGGTGTTTACAATACATTAGCTGACGCAAAGTATTTCTGGTCTTATACTTTAATGTAGAACTTAAACTTATTTCAGTCAGTGTGAAGGCCCCCCCCCCCAAACACACACACTCACACAAAATCGCAAGAAAAACAAGAGACGCAATTGTTTCAGTTGGGCACTGCACTGACCCACATTTCAAAGTGCTATTAATTTAAAGGTGATTAAATTTTAATGCTTTGTGTTTTAAGTGTCTCGCCTTTTTTTTACTGTCGGTTTTGCTGGCAGACAGCCGGTTAGCCACGTTAACGCGCAGAAACACGTGCTGCCTCCTATTCGAAGTCAGAGGCCGAGATATTCTGACCTCAGCAGTGCTGCTAGCTAGCACACCCTGCTGGTGTGCAGTGCAGTAAACTGAAGAGCAGAAAAGTGTTAATCTTAACAGATAAACGTTTAACTGTTAATTAAACTGACATCTGTACTTCAGTCCTGTTGTCATTAAAATTCTCACCTGTATCTTTAGGACTCTGTCTGACTTTATGTTTAAATCTGTTTAGTGTTGCAGACTCTGTATCTCTGTATATAACCTGTTGCAGAGGACTTCAGGCAGACACAAACACAACTACATACAGCAACAATGTCTTAATGAGCAGCTGACTGCTAACACTTTTGCCAAATTTACTCAAGCAGATTCTGTGTTGTGTTAAGTAATAAAATCTATTACTACAGCTTTAAACCTGCTTTTATTTTTTTTCCAACATACAGGCAGCAAACTGCAGAGTCTGGTGATAATAAGTCACACTACTCATTTTACAAATACCAATTTCAATTGTGAATAAAAATACTGATTAGGGTGGCATAAAAAAGGATTCTATAAGATCACAGCCTAAACAAGGTACGAGGAATAAGGTCCAAGGTAGATTTATTGTAATTTTTCGTAAACATGGTTAAAAAAGAAATGAAATTAAGGTTGGTCCTAATCCTCATCTTTTTGGTGTTACAGGAGGAGCTGAGGAGTCTCACAGCCTGGGGAAAGAAGCTGCTCTGTAGTCTGGGGGTTCTGCAGCGGATACTTGTGTATCTTTTCCCAGAAGGCAGCAGGGTGAGCAGACTGTGGCTGCTGTCTTTCAGTGTCCTTTGGCTCTGTGCAGACACCTCACTTCACAGAGGTCACTGACGCTCTGCAGGTGGGAACCAGTGATGTTCCGGGCAGTTCCAGTCGCCTGCTGGAGAGCCTTCCTGTCCCGGGCCGTGCACGAACCAGTCAGTTGGTGATGTTTCCAGTCAGTTTGCTTTTGTATTCAATAATGCATGAACAATCACGAACAGATGAATTTGCAATCCTGACGAGTAAAAAATGTGATCTTGGCACATTATAAGAAAACACTTTTCGGGGAGCCAGGTGGATCAGTGGATAGAGCGGCGCCCCATGTATTGAGGTTGTGTCCTTGCTGCAGCAGCCGCGGGTTCGATTCCGGGCTTGACCCTTTGTTGCATGTTGCCCCCCCCCATCACACTTAAAACTGTCCATTAAAAGTAATAAAAGCCAGAAAAAAATATCTTTAAAAAAAAAAAAAAATCCTACTTTTCATGTCTACGTTTTTATTTACATCCCACCACAGTGACAGAGCAGTCACTTCTCATTCGTGTGGCTCTTCATGTGAAGCTTCACGTATGTCTTTCGGTGGAAGCCTTTACCGCAGATCTCGCAGCGGTGCGGTTTCTCTCCGGTGTGTGTGCTGGTGTGCTGTTTGAGAGTGGAGTGGTCACTGAAACAGCGCCCGCAGATGTTGCACAGGTAGGGTTTTTCCCCCGTGTGGGTCCTGATGTGTCGCGTCATGTTGTGTCGGCAGTTGAAGGATTTCCCGCACTCGCTGCAGAGAAACGGCTTCTCCCCCGTGTGGACCCTCATGTGCATCTCCAGATTCCCCTGACTGTCGAAACACTTCCCGCACACTTCGCAGACCTTCCCGTTCTTGTGAGTTTTCAGGTGGAGTTTTAAATTTTCCTGCGAGTCAAAATGCATCCCGCACACGCCGCAGAGGTCTGCGGCGTGACTTTTAGCATGATTCACCAGAGAAACCATAGAGTGGAACATTTTCCCACACACTTCACATATGGTCAGACTCTGCTGCTTTTTCGGTGATGATGTTGTCAGCTTCTTCTCCATGTTGTTGCCATTTTCATTTTTAATTGCAGATGTGTTATACTGGTCTCTGTTCTGCTTGTGCATGTGACTCAGCAGGTGGCGCTTCAACGTAGAGTAGTCATTGAAGCTTTTGCCGCAGATGGTGCAAGGGTACGGCTTTTCCCCCGTGTGTATCCTGATGTGTCGCATCATGTTGTGGCGACAGTTGAAGGATTTCCCGCATTCGCTGCAGTTAAACGGCTTCTCTCCTGTGTGGATCCTCATGTGCGTCTCCAAAGAGCTTGAGGCCCCGAAACATTTCCCGCAAACGCTGCAGATTTCAGCTTTCACGTGTGACTTCAAATGGCCTTTAAAGTCCTCCTCGGACTCGAATCGCTCCCCGCACACGCCGCAGACATCCTTTGGGTGAACCTCCATGTGATTCACCAAAGAGACAGTAGCGTGAAAGGCTTTCCCGCACAATTTACAGCAGATTTGTGTTTTTGCTTTTTTAGTTGGGGGCACTTTTGGGGCCATTGGTTGTCGAAGCCCCTTCCTCTTCTTCTGTTCGCAGTCACTGTCGCTGTCGTCGCTCTGAGATCTCGCGCTGCCCCTCCAGTCGTCATCGTTGCTGTCATCTTGTTCGGTTGCAGAGCAGCTGGAGGACGCTCCATCTTCGCCCTCCACCTTCACCTGGTCCTGCTCAGCTGAAGTGCTCGGCAGAGGATCTCCTTCTCCTTTAATGCTCTGATAACCGGACTGAGGCTGGTCAAGCTCGTTCTTCACGTACGGAGGAGAAAAGATTAACCTGATGGTGTTCTTCTCCTCCTCTTCCTCATCTTCCTCCTGAATCGGCTCCTGCTCCTTGCTGTAGGGAGGGTCCTCCTGTCTCCCCTCAGTTTGTGGAGACTCCTGCTCATCCTGGTCCGGACCAGAGCTCCACTCCTGATTGCAGCGTTCCTGCGGCTGCTCCTCTTGGTTGGGGGTGTCCCCGTCCCAGACAGAGGGAGCCAGCTGAGGCTGGTCTGCTTGGAAAAAAAACAGAGGGGAGAACTTAAAGGGACTATTAACCAGAATTTGGCAAATAGAGAGTATTTAAAAGGCTCAAGATATTTTATGATGTAGATACAGCAAGTTGAAATGGTTGATCTATTACCAAAGTTAACAATTATTGTCATCACGGTTTCATTACATTCTCAATTAATTACCGTTTTGTCTAAAATATGTCAGAAAAAAAGGGAAAAATGTTACCATCATCACAATTTTCTAAAGCCTAAAAGGTACATCTTTCAAGTATTTCTTTTTGTTGCTGTGAAATTGTGATGTAAATTTACATTTTTTACTACTTAAAATCCCAGTGTATATACCAAATAGATATCTAAATCTTCTTTAAACTCCATATATTTTGTCTGACCAACAGTCAGAGAAAACAGTCATCCTGAAATCTCTGTAAATGAATTGATATCTGTAAATGAATGCAATCGTAAACCGCAAATGATTTATGACACATTTCGATCACAATCCAAGCAAATATAGCCCCCGTTAGATTTAAAGCTGCTTGGGGAATCAATTTTATACCACATGTGAGTATACATGTGCAATCAGCCACATATTTTAAATTGTTATACACTACATGACATCACTGCTGTGTTAACAACAAACATTTCAGCAAAAAAGTCAAACATTTATGTAATCTATCAATACTAAATATGTAGAATGGCACTAAAATAAACTAAAACAGCACTTATCTCAATGCAAGATTTTAAAATAAAGTATCTGGGCTCAGAAATGTCAACGATTCATGCAGCATCCATGTCACAATGTTATATTTGAAAATTGGCATAGTATTATGTTAATACTGACTGACTCAAATTATCAAGTTAATGTGAGTATTTCTGTATGAAAAATTAAATATACATCAGTGACAAAAAATTGCCACCATAGTTATTATACTGGATATGGCTGGTGTTTGGTAACCATACCACGTGACACCAGACATCATTCAAAATGACAAATGAATCATTGTTTATCCAACCTCACAGGTTACATGAACTGTTTAGGTAAATAAACGTAGCTTTTTCTACATTGTTCGGATGCAATTTTTAATTCGGCATATGTAAATCTCGCCAATCGACATCACTTTATACCTTTTGCTTATATTCTTTACACCCAAGTTATTCTTTCAGCAAGGTAACTTCAGTTAAGCTGATATTGACGAGACACAATCAACATGCATTTCTACTTTAAATTTAAGGCTTCTTGGTGAGTCGCAGGTATTCTGAATGTAAACGTACACCTTTGCAATCAACAATAGATGTCGCATATCTATCAGGTACAAACACTGGCAGAAAATACTGTATTTGAAATACTTCAATGAATTTTTGGTGCCTTGACGTTCTTTTCAGTAGGCCGATATCATCTTACCCCGGAAGGCCCTGGTTACTATAACACATGTTAGCCTGGTAATGGATTAGCATTCATCACGTTTAACTGCACGTTTATTTGTTTAGGGGAAATCAAGAGCACAGAGCTACATTTGCTAAGCTAGCTAACTGACTAACTCCTGGCACCACTTCACCTGCACCAGAAAAGTGGGCGTCGACGGGGCTTGTGATGACAGCTTTTCAGTGCATAGCCAGAGCCGGGACATGCCGATAATACACAAACCTGCGTGTTTGTCTGTCTTTATTTCGGGATTTAACACTGCCTGCAGCATCGTGCGCTGCCTGTCGATCTCCTGTTTGGAGAGCAGGATCTCCTCCTCGTAGTCCACGATGATTTTTTTAGCCGCCTCGAAGATCTCCTCGGCGGCTGCAGACAGCCGCTCGTTAATGAGCACCCTGAGCAGCTGGATGCTGGACATGACGCGGAGGACACTCGACCGTGTTTACAGGCCAGACCAGACTAATATCTGCTGTCTTCATACAGTGTTATTGTTGTGAAAATGGCTGCTCATCGTGCGGCGTGAAACGTTGAACCGTTGTGAAGTTAGCGCTGTTAGTACCCGATCAGCTCCCCGCATGCGCAATAAGTCCTCCATCTTGGACAGCTCCCTACGGCAGCCTCAATTGGACAAACAAGTGCGGCAGTGCCTCCATGGATCCGTTCCTCCAAACCGCGAATATTTACGTGGGGAGAAATTCTGCTTGAAAACCGGTGTCTATGATAAGAGAGATGGTCTCAGGAAAACAGCAAAATGTCAAGACTTCACTATAACATAACCATGGTGCTGATAAGTGCCCTTGTTTACCTGGCATGGAATACTTCCGGCCAGGGCCTATTCTTTTCAAAATAAAAGCATTTTGTCAACGCATACGGGAGTTAAGATCAAGCGTGTAGGATTTAGGAGTATCTCTTGGCAGAAATAGAACATAATATGGATATCTATGTTTTCATTAGTTAAGAATCACCTAAAATTGGGAATTGTTGTGCCTGCATTACTTTAGAATGAGCCAATTAAATCCACATATGAAGCAGGTCATTTTCCATGAAATCTGCCCTGTTGTTTCTTAATCCCAGGCCGGACAAAACAACAAACAACCCCCCCCCTCTATTTAATATGGTATACATTATATGACTTTATATTATTGGCCATTCCGCATAATGAGTAATCTGAGTTTTGGTACTTGTAAAAAGTATTTCTACACTGTATTACTAATATTACTGAAGTAAAAGATCTGGGAACTTCTTCCATTTATGCATGTACTTTATATAATTGTATGTTTTCTCTGTAAATACAATATAGTTTACTTCTTTCTTATAATCATTTTTATGAATTCCATTCAAATTATTTTTTTGTACATTGACAATAAGGTTGAACCTTGAACCTTAAAATAGTGTCAAATCAGTCCTGTGCTGTTCAGAAAACAACATAAAGACATTAAATAATACAAGATGCATCTGATAAGACACTGTTTTTCTGAAATTAACCGTGTTGGTGTTGATGACCAACGGTCTTGTCTGAAAGAGATGTGATGTGGTAATTTCCAGTAGATGGCAGCCTCTCCAAAAGAAACAACACCAGATTCCTTTAAAGCTGCAGTCCAACACACAAAGTCATGTAAAAATGATCAGCAGCACATCTTGACTCCAACATTCAATAATTTTATTGTGAAAAAAGTCTTATCTCTTCATACCCTTGCCTTGAAACTGTACAATCAATAATTTAAAAAAAGAAAAATGTTCAGCTTAGTGTTTGAAGAACATTCTCACACACACACTCACTCTCACACACTTGCTTCAGAATACTCAGCAGCTTTAGCCAAAAACCAGAATAGTGTTTTACAAGTCTTTTTTTTTTTTGTCTAAGTCGTCATCGTCACAACAGTCTGCTCCTTTACACAAACACTTCCACAACAGGCAAATATCAGAGGGCGTCCCTGAATCTCCCACCATCCTCTCCAGACATTTCCATCGTTTAAAAAAGTCAATGAAAATCCAAAAAGTCAAATCCAGGATAAACAATTCTGAAAAGAGCCAACCAGCACAGAGGGAGTCCATACAAAAGCAGAGGGAGACGTGGAAGCAAAACAAGGAGGAAAATGCTTGAGTGTTATCACATAACACAAAGAGTCTGGATGTACAAAATAACACAAAACAACATCATCACACCCCGTGAGGGTATTTTATGCCCCGTGAGTCTGAAACCACAACAGTTATAAAAGCCTTTTCCTGTCCATCGCAGAGAGGGAAACCTCGTCTGAAAATCTTGGTAACAAGCTCGAGTCGACCTTAAAGCGATGATGCTGATGAAACTAATGCTAACACAAAATATGAGCTATCTGATTGGCCGTTTCTAAACCTGTTTCACCCTAAAACTCAGGACGCAGTCATGAATAAAAATGATCTTCAAGTCACATTTTATACACATTTTAACCCATTTACTACAAATGAACATAACTGATAATCACTCTGCATTTAAACATGTTCTTCCGAGCTTTGTGCAGATGCCGGTTCCCAGTGGAGGAATATAATAAGTACAGTATTTAACTAAGAATTTGAAGTAATTCTTCTTTTTTTCAGTCTTTTGTCTTCTACTCCACTAAATCTTACAGGGAAATATTGTATTTTTTTGTAAATGCTTTATTTACTTAATGGAGTAATCTTATTAATGCAAAATATACATTGTCTAATAAATTACGATGCATTATTATGGATTAACTTACTTTATGTGAGGTTATTAAATGTATTCCCACCTTTACTAGCTGCAATATTACAGTGTCGAATACATGAATGCATCATAAATATAATCCAGTATTATAATATATGTGATTCTGGGCCATTCTGGATGATGAGTACTCTTAATTTTGGTTCTTTAGTACATTTCAGTGCTTTTGTACTATTACTTAAAGGCAACGTTTTTTGAAATAGGGTTGCATTTGTTTTAAATGACCAGCTTGGGATCACTTAAGTCACATAATAACACAAACTAACCATCTAAAGCAGCGGTAGACCAGCAACTCCTGTGTTCTGTGAGGTAAAATTGTTTTTTGTCAATGGAATCTGGAGGCTTTGAAGAAAGTTGTTCTTAATGGTTTCAGTTCCCCATTAGAAAAAATAACTTAATAATTACTAAATTATTTCCCTCTGTTGGCCCAAAAAAGTATTAAAATAAAACAAACTGAGTAGCAAAACGTATTCTTTGATTTCACTGCCTCTCACCACAAGCCAAACAAGTAGGGATCCACTGCATAATCATTTGGAGTAAATGGGTTAAAGCCAGTTCAAAGACTGGTGTCATCTACGCTGCAGGAATCTGACTCTGGATCAGTGGAAATATTTCCTAAAGCGAGGAGGCTTCACCATGTGAGTCAAGACATCTTAAAGTCTGGAGGCAAAGACGACTCCCTGAGATAAGACCAAGGGAGGAGGGGAGACAGACGGAGAGTCCGCCAACATTGCTCAGTTAACTCTGAGCTGACTGGACCGGATTTAAGAGGAGGAACACAGTAAAACTTGAGGAAAATGTGGCGTCAAACAGAAAAACAAGCAGCAGCTCATTCTTTCTGTCAAAGAGAAACACGATGCTGAGGAGGACCACTGAAAAAAGAGGAAGAAACAAACCACGCTGAAGCTGAGTGGAGGATGAAAGAGCAGCGAGGGAGAGACGGAGCCGGGGCGAACTGACGAAGCCCTCCAGAGATCTATGAAAAGAGCATCTATTATTCAGCAGCTATGAATCATGGGACAGCATGCGGAGGCGTTGGTGCAGATCAGAGGGAGAAGAAGAAGAAGAAGACATGCTGCATTGATTCCAGTGGGAGATCCAGTCGGAGCAGTTTGGTAGTTAAAAAGCAGCGACTCGGAAGAGCTGACATGTGTGAACTGTTGGTTCAGTCAGATTACCTTTTCACACCAGTGACTGATACACTGGAGCAGATGTTCCCCTGATGCTGAACAGTATTTACAACTCATCCACTCATAACTGCTGTTTCCCACTGGACATGAATGCAGCAAGGAGTGAGAACAAAACCCAAAACACTACTGTAAAGAAATCCGATGAAATGCCAGAAACTAACACACAACTAATGCCATACTAACAAGATGTCGACAGATTATCTGGCCGATTATCAGAGCCGATTTTTGGCAATATGCCGATAATCTGTATCAGTGTTTTATTTTAATGATCGGCAATAAAATTAATTTATGTCAAAATGTGCGGATTACACTCAACCAACACCAGGGACAGCAGTCTGCAACACATGCAAAGAAACTGTCAGCATGAGAGGGACTTTTACTTTGTAAAACCTCAGGGAGCTATTTTTATTCATTTTTTATTTAAATTTTCACTAAACTTTATAAAAACAAGTTACATGGAACTCGCTGTATATGATGATGAAAGTTTTAGTTTTAATTAAACATTTGCTGAAAGCATTTAAACAAAGTTCTGCATTGGAGTTTGTTATATTTTAAATTCTAGATTTCTACAGAAATATTTTCATTATTGTAAATGCATAACGGTTTCAAATATCGTTTACTGGTCTCATTAAGTACTTGGTATTGGTATCGGGCCAAAAAAATCAATGTCAGTCAACCCCCAATACTAACAAGTACTGAGTGTGTCCACTATTTCTCCTCTGTGCCACAGACCTCCACTGATGCCCCCCAAAAACCAAATGTGGATTAATTCCCTGCGGAAAAATAGTCCCCAGAAAATGCAGCATTTCCTCCCACTTATTTAAAATTAATTTAAACTACTGGCTGCTTTGGAGGATGGTAATTAGTTACTCGTGTAAGGCAACATTTTTTTTTCTATTTTTGCTTTAAAAATGAACAATACATTGAAAATCTGGATCCTTTAACATCAATCAAGTTTAAAATAAATCAGCAGTTTGCTCTGTTTGGAGAGGAGGAGCTGCTCATACAGGGGAGTGAGTGACATTTAGACAAAACAAATAAACTTGGGTCCCTGTTTACTGTCAACACGTGAAATATTCCACTTTACCCGACATGATCCTGTTTCGCTTCTCTGACGGGTTTCTGTTTTCACTTATCAGACTTTTACCGGTCGCTGCCGCCACCATCAGATATCTGTGCCTCCCCTGCCTTCAGCTTCATGCTCGCTCCACCTCTGACACTGAAATGAATGTATGGAAAACACACTAGGTCATAACATCAAAGGTGTGGGGGGTGCATATTGTCTCTGCTGGTTTTCAGTTTGTCTCAGCGTAGTTTAAATGATATTCCACTCAAAATCTTTCTCCTCTGTTGGAGTTTGAAGTTGTGTTTTTCATGAAGAATAGCAGCTGTGGTTGTATTTATAAAATCAAGACCAGTTTTTATGGTCGAAAAAATGTATCACAGAGACTTCTGTACCCTCCATCTGCATCTTCAACTTATTTCTCTATTAGTTATTTTCATTATAAATTTATATCTTTACAATTAAATGTGTTGTCTATAAATTGCCAAAAGACACTGAAAATGTCTATCAAAATTTCCCAAAACCCACGTGGGCATCTTCAAATAACTTTTTTTTCCAAATTCTCAGTTTAAAATTCTTGCATTGTAGAGACTAGAATCAGCAAATATTTAGCATTTGTCCTTGAATAAAAGAATAATTAAAGTTTGTCAACTCATGGATAAATTGTCTCATCGTGTCAGAAACTTCTTCGTTCAAACACTCACTCTGTGCTTGGGACACACTACACACACAGCAGAATTTGAGTGGAGCATCACTATAAGGGAGCGAAAAAAATTCAGTGTCACATATTAGACTGTACTGGTGATGTGTGTGTATTTTCCTGCTGCATGACACGTGTGACATGACAGGTGAGGTGTGAAATGGGAAAACATGAAGAGCAGGCGTCCTGAAGCGTTTGGCAGAGAGGGGAAAACAGAAAGAAGGAAAGAGGAGGAGGAAGTGACAGTAAAAACTAATCTCTGCTTAGATCCAGACCTCTGGGTGACACAAATGTGAAGCTCTTCTTCTCCATCTTATCTCCAGACTACAACTTCCAGAAGCTCGTGGGCCAAAAGAGAAATGGCTTCCAATGGGATTTGTTGGCAATAAATATATAGAATACTCCCGGCCTTCTGCTCCAGTTAAAAATACATTTCACAGGAAGACTGAGATATCTCAAATAGGCTGCTTATTTTTTAAAGCGTTGAGTGGTATCCATGGCAACAAGCATCACTGGATGCCTTGTTAAAGTAGGCGGCAGTGTAAACCACAGAATTATAAGAGAAAATTGAAACTCTGATGTGAGAACTGTCTACTCGGGGAACTTGATTTTTGTAAGCCAGTTTGCTGCAGCTGAAGTAGGTCAGTGAAAATTCAGCATGTGTTGTTAAGGCTCACATTTGTTTATGACCCCAAATAATTAGGAGAAAACGTAAGCACACTAGCAAGTCTGGACCTGAAATCTGGTTCAGGTTGCGTCTTTTAGGGGATTTCAGAGGAGCCATGTTTGCTTTAAGACCTCCAATTTGACTACAACAGCGGGTGGAAACCTTTTCTCATCTTGTCACCAAGATTTCCATTTTAGTGAGTGTTACTAAATAAAATATTTCTACCTCCAAAGCACAATGAGTGTTCAAACACAACTGTTACCAGCTGAGGATAAAAAATATCAGTAAAGTACTGACTGGTTACTAGTGTTTTGATCATTAGCTTATTGGTCATTCAAATAGCAAATAAATTGAGAAACAGGTGGAATTAAAACCAGACAGACAGAAGACAAAAAAATACGAGACATAAAAGTGAAGAACTGAACTTAAAGGTGATTTCTGTGATGCACAGACACAATGAGTCGTGCATCATGTAGAGGATTTAAATATGGTGGCTTGAGTTGGTGAGGGGTTTCTGTACATGTAGTTGAAACTCCAGCTGTGAATCTGGAGTCGTTTTCTCTCATTTAACATGTTTGTAGTAGTGAGAATCAGGTCTGTGGAGACAAAGAAGGTTGGAGTTGTTCTCCTCTGATATCTTGAGGCACTCTTCGAGCCCCCAGCACCCTCCCCTGCAAAGTGCTTCATGCTATTAAACATGAAGGTGAGAGGTAGCACTCATGCATCCCTTTATCCATCATTCCTGCTCTTCAGCTCTTCAGGTTCAGGGATGTACTCTTTTGCTCCAACTAACTACATCCTGTAAATCCATCTCCTGATCCCATGCTGTCAGTCATTCATTGTCTCCTGCCTCCACCCCGCCCCAGAGGAAGCTGTTAATTAGGAGATTTTACAGTTGTTGCGGGTGCAGTTCTGCGGCGGGCTCTGCGGTGGACGGATGGACTTGGATCGCTTCAAGCTGTTGCCCTTGGAGCCGCCGGACGGGTTGGCCAGCGAGTATGAGCGTCCGTGCATCATGACGGCGTTCATGCCGTTGGCCATGGAGAACGACTTGAGGTGGGACTTGATGGCGACGGGAAGAGGGAGCTTATCAATGAGGTGGACCGGCGTGCACGAAACAATGGCTCTGCAGCAGAGGTCCTGGAGGCTGAACACTGCGGACAGGAGGTTAACAGTTAGGCTGTGCTCATTCTGATGGTTCCTACAGCTTAAGACGAGGAAGACGAGGACTTTTTAAGACTTTTTAATGCCCCTCAAAGTTAAGCTAAAGACCACAGATGGGCAATTTTATTTTGCCCAAATGTTTATTGTACCACAAAACAAGACTTTTTTTGTCCAGTAAAAAAGTTGAATTATATACGTCACAAGTTAGTAAAAACAACTTTTTTAGAGTGGAACACATGGAAGACAATGAACATATTGTATTATCATAAGGTGTCTTATTGGTTTGCCAACAGAATTGGGAATCATCTGGCATTTCAGGCCTGTTTGCTGGTCGATTTTGTGTTCCTAATTGTGCATCTGAGATTCCACCACTTGATGATTCCCAACATGACAAGTTTAAGAAAAGGAATTTACTTATTTTATTTCACAAAAAATAGATGTTTCCAATTATTTTGATATTTTACAATGCAACTTCAGAAAAAAAAACAACTCAGAAAATCCTGTTTCCCATGTCTGAGCATTTGTAAGACTTTTGAAAAATTGATTTAAGTCAATTTAATACCAATTAAGGCCTTATTTTTAGACTGGTTAATTCAATACCTTTAAAGACATTATAAGGATACACGGTAACCCAGTGTTGAGTAAAAAACAAAAAAACACTCTACACTTTCAAAATGTTGATTGGCGCCTGACCATAAAACCCTTATTAAAGATTTATGACTGGAACTAGAATTACAGCCTTGTGGTTGTATGCCTCCGCAAACCAGTCAAGTTGCACTTACACAAGCTTTGTGTCTCCAATTCAGTATCTCACCAAATGTCTCCCCTCCTGTTTCTGAGATATGATGCTGAGTAATGGCCAGAAAACTGCTTTTTTGCAGAACATTATGACATCACAGTCAAGCTGACCTTTGACCTTTTGGATATAAAATATCATCACTTTATCAAAATATCATATTAGACATTTGTGTGAAACTTAGTCATCATTAGGCTATGAATTCTTGAGTTATGCCAAAAATTATGCAACCACAAAATTCTAATCAGATCATTCTTGAGTACAAGTGAATGTTTTTACCAACTTTGAGGAAACTCCCTCGGGGCTGTCTTGAGATATTGCGTTCACAAGAATGAGATAATCGCAAAATCACAGTGACCTTTGACCACCAAATTCTAATCAGTTCATTGTTGAGTCAAAGCAGATGTTTGTGCCAAATCTTAAAAAAAAAAAAACCCTGAAGGTGTTCTTGAGATGGCGTGGTCACGAAAATGAGATGGATGCAAGGTCACAGTAACCTTACCCTAACCCTAACCACCCAAAACCAATCAGTTCATCGCTGAGTCCAAGTGAACGTTTGTGCCAAATTCCCTCACGGCCTTCATGAGATATCACACTCACAGATGGACAACACTTCTATATATCATATACTGCTGACCTGCTATCTCAACCTCAAGATCCCCCGTCCACCCCCTAAAAAAAAGACAAAAATTGGTCTATATTCTCTGAGGGATTGTTCTTTGGTCTGCCCGCTGTTCCCAACCCGGCTCCCTGTACACTCACCTCTGTTGGGCTTCCAGAACTTCTCCATGCCATGCCTCATCAGGACGATGCGCGACAGCTCCGTGAAAGACTCAATGACGTTGAAGTTGCACAGAGGGCTCACTTCGAAAAAGGTCATGCCATTCTTCTCAGCGTACGCCCTCGCCTGCTCCGTTGGAACTTGCCTTTTGAAAGCCAGATGTAGACGGTTACCGACGAGGATTCGAGGCACGCCTGGAGCATGCTGGGAAGGAAAAATTAAAGAAAATTAACCTCTGTCGGTAGCTGCACTTAAGAACTTAACACCCTAGTAACTGATATGTTTTGACATTCAAACCTGTTTTAGATAAAAAAACAATTATTCCTCTCTGTAACTTTATGAGCATTCCCAATAACTTGTTCTCTGCCTGTCTGAGCTTGCTTTCACTGAGCATGTACCTTCTCAACTGTCAGCTTTCTTTTTTATATATTAAAAATGTCTGTTCCTGTTATTTTGTGTCTGTCATACCTGTAGAGTATATATGCTCAGCCAACATAACTTCTATAAACAAAAAAACATGACATAAATAAGATCTTTTCTTGTTTTGCATGCTAGAGTTGGGGGTGATGGCAATGACAAACGAGCAAATTGTTGTTGCATGAGCAACTTGACAAAAAAATACTCAAAATTAGCACTAAATTTGTAAAACAAAAACAACCTAAAAACATAAAGACTTGAAAAAATCAAAAAAAGAAAAAGATAAGAAATAAACAGAAATAAAATAATAAAGAATGACTTGAAAAAAAGTTAATATGTGAACAGGTGTACCTATTTCCATAACATGATTTTAAACATGTAAATATTACCATATTTCCAGAAAAATTCCTCTACATGTTTTTAAAATACACTTAAATGCTGCATTTCCTCCCATTTGTCTGCCTATTTTGGTCCCATGATGCCAGAATAAACTTAAAATCACACGCTGGAGCAGAATGTGGCTGTTGTCCTTTGCTTCTGTGTAAGAATACAAAGGTGGCATAAAGAAGGGACTTAGTAGCAGCTCTACAGCGCGATCTCTGTGTAAAATGGACTTATATGAGAGAAATATTGCTTTCACAGCAGGTTTCCCAATCTAAAAATAACTAGAGGTGTTAAAGTAAATACAGCTAGTGTCTCTAGTTTTTCACACCTTTTTAAAATATGATTTACACAGTAAAGTTGATCAGATTAGAAAAATCTCTGCCATAACGCACATCCAGTTGATTAAAAACATCAGCAAGAGATTAAAATTGACTGAGACATCGCACTCAAACAAAATGACCAGCGGAAGCTTGTTATTAATTCAACAAGCTCCAGGAAGCAGCGTGTATCTTGTCCTGCCACTCTGACTCAGGTCTCTCTAATTCCTCCCCATCTGTCCTGACAAACTGAATGAAACATGATGGCAGCGAGAGGCTGACCTCACTCCTCCTGACTGTCACCACTCATCAGCCTCTCCTCAGAGTTTCCTCCCTGTTGCCTTTTCATGCTCCGAGTCGCTCCACCGAGGCCGGTCTTACAGCGGCAGCAGCAGTAGTCACAGGGGAGACAGTGGCAGCTGCAGTTTCTACAGATGTCAGGATTTGTACTTTGCCATGGGGCTGTAAGATCATTAGCGACAAACATCTCTCTTACAGTCGTGAGTTTTAATGCCATCGCTGATTTAATGTTGTGTTAGGGCTTGTGTGGTGGGTTTTTTAGATTTTGTGGTTATGTTTGCATATTTTTTATGAACTGTTTTATGTATTTTTTATTATGTTTTAAATCTGGGGTAGGCAAAAATCTGGAAAAGGCAAAAAGAAAAAACAAAACACCCACAATGACATTGATTGCAGTCCAACACTGAGACAACACAGCCATTTCAGGATGGAGAAGTAATCACATACAGCGCATAACCAGTGATTAACCCTAAACAGCTCACTTCTCGGCACACCGTTAAACTTTCATCATCCAGAGATTTTTCATCCCTCCATCTCTACTTTATTTCTGTCCTTAAAAGTGGCAGACAACCACACCGTGTCTGCGGAGGTGGAGCAGGAAAGGGCCAAACTGAAACATACATTCCACAGGCCAAAAATATCACACCACACACACACACACACACACACACACACACACACACACACACACACAAACACACACACACACACACACACACACACACACACACACACACACACACACACGGACATCCTCTTTGTTTCTAAGTCAGCAGGAAGGACATGATGAGAGTAGCCCCCCCCACACACACACACACACAGGTTGTCTTAAGTGATTCACTTAACTCCCTCTATTGACCCTTTGTTCCATCTTATGAATGGGAACATGAAGTCTAAAAGCAAAACAATCAAATCAATCTTCCATGATCTCTGCAGCACCATGAGGAGATCCAGCTGGATTGCTGCAGCAAGAAAATAGCTAAAAAACTGACCAAGCAAAAAAATGACAGGAAGAAATCCTGGAAAAGGTGATTCTTGCGGAGGACTCTGATTTCCGAATAAGATTTTTGTCAACTTTTAATATTTTTCTGGTGCCAATAGTCCTGCCCTCTCGACAGACAATTCATTGTCTGTTCAAAGTAACAGATTACAGTCTGCAAAAAGTTACTTCTAAGATCTAAACTGATCCCCAACTGAATGAGAAGGCATCACTTTAGAAAACATCAACAAACTTGTATCACAAAGCAAGTTTAGCTTTATTTGCTTCACTGAGCTTAACACTGGCGATGCTGGTTCACTTTGGATAAAAGCTGCACACTGACTGGTGCCATGAAAGAAACTCAAACAATTCAAATGCAGCTATTATCACCATAATTATGGATGTCCTTGTAAATTATCACTGTTTTTGTCAGAATCATAGTTTTAAAGCCAGAGTGGAAACATGATTGTGTAAAAATGAATCTTTGATAAAATTTAATGGACAACAAAATGACTCTACTGATCTATGAAAAGGTCTCTAAACTTTGCTGATTTTAAAGTAGCTTGGTATTAAAACATTGTAGGTAGTATATGTAAATAGATGTGAAACTTCTCTCTTCTTCTTCTCTCCATCTTTTTGCTCATTCCTTCGTCAAACCCAGTGGATTGTCACTGGCTTTTTCTGTAGCTATTGCTCTAACCACAGATTATGCTGTCACATTTTTGTACACCCGCCACCACGGACACAAAGAGTATGGGAGTGGATTAAGAGAGAGCTGCCGCCCCCTCTCTCCCAAACTCAGACCAAACAGCAAAACTAGGCAGTGCTGAGTAAATATAAACCAAGATTAGGGGATGACCAACATTGTTTTTTCAGGCCCAATACTGATACGGATTATTAATAGTTAATGAAACTGATACCTGAACTAATAACTGATATTTAGAACTGATATGCATTTACAGTAGAGATGAGAACCTGTCTGTCAATATTAACAATTTGGAATATGATCAACTCAACAAAACTTTGTTTAGAATGCCTTTAGCAAAAGTTGAATCAAAACCAAAAAATTTCAACATCATATTTTGCAAGTTCCCAACATCTTTTTTGATAAAGTCAAGTGAAAATCTAAATTATATTTAATAAATAAAAATAGCGCCCTGAGGTTTAAGAAAGTACAAGTTCCTCTCATGCTGATACTTTCTTTACACTTTTAGATTATTTTTATAGGCAATAAACAGCAAAATTCCTTTTAGTCCAAAGATAGCTCCTACACTCACCTCATCAATCTCTCTGATCCACCTGTCGATTCCATCAAAGGACCAGCGGTTGGTAATGTCATACACCAGAAGGATCCCCTGAGGAGAGACAGACACACAGACACACAGACACACACACACACACACACACACACACACACACACACACACACACACACACACACACACACACACACACACACAAAATCAACAGCAAGTCTAAGAGTATCATAGCAATAGAGTGTATTGGTCAATCTGTGTTTGACCAATGTTTTCAACACCACAACACCCTTTCTGTGATCCCTCCGATCAAAGCCTGGATATTTAGACAAAGTCGAGCAGGTTTAGTGCATACAGAGGAAGCGAAGGTTGTTTTCAGTTTAGTCAATTTAACTTGTTTGTTCCTCACCTGCGCCCCACGGGAATATGAGCGAAAGATGGTGCAAAACCTCCCCTGTCCTGATGTGTCCCTGAAGAGAGAAAGAAACAGGCAGAGAGAAAGATTAACAGTCAAATCAGATCTGTTCTGCTGCCAGGATGTTAAAATGTTTCTGAGAAAAGTAACGGGCTTCAGCACTGAGGACGAAACACTGACCTGAAAACTGGTCTGACTTTGTCATCCAAAAAATCACTTCTTCAGTTTCAACAGATGTGACTAAACTGTCTTGAGTTGGCTCAAAAGAGCAGAAATCACATTCATCACCAGGATCCTTTTAGCACATTCCTCTGGGTCAGTTTCATGAGCAACTACAATTACGGCCTTGCAGTTGTATGTCTCCACAAACCAGTAAAGGTGCAGTCACAGTTTACATCAATGTCTGTGAAAACATGGACACTTCAAACACATCTGTTAAAACTGAAGCACAGATCTATGCAACAGGGACAGTTTCACGGTGGACACCTAAAATTAGTGTTACCAATCCACTATCTGACCAAATGTCTCCCCTTCTGAGTTATGACACTGAGTAATGGACAGAAAAGTCTCTGTGCAGATCATTATGATGTCACACTGAAGCTGACCTTTGACCTTTTAGATATACAATGGCATCACATTTTATTTCATTAAACATTTCTGTGAAATTAGTCATAACTAATTCATTAATTCTTGAATTATAGTCAAAACATGTTTTTTTTGTGAGGTTACAGTGATCTTGACCTTTGACCACAAAATTCTAATCAGTTCATTCTTAAGTTCAATTGGATGTTTATGCCAAATTTGAGACAATTCCCTCAAGGCTTTCTTAAGATATTGCATTCATGAGAATGATACATACACAATGTCACAGTGACCTTGACCTTTGACCACCAAAATCTAATCAGTTCATTCTTGAGTCTAATAATGTTGCCAAATTTGAAGAAATTTCCCAAAGTTGTTCTTGGGATATTGTGTTTACGAGAATGAGATGGACAACTGTGATCATGACCTTTGACCTATGACCAACAAACATAATGAGTTCATCATTGAGTCCAAGTGGATTTTTGTGCCAAGTGCCAAATCTGACGAAACTCCCGCAAGACATTCTCGAGAAACTGTGATCATGAGAAGCAGACAGACGGCAGGACAGACAACCTGAAAACAAAGTGCCTGCGGCAGCTGCTATTGCCGGTGAGGAGGCATAAATATGAGGGACAAAATGTGACACACCAGTCAATATGTGTAGAGCTAGTTATACAGTCTAAAGGTAATGTAAATGTACTCTGTGTACTTTTACTGCATGTTCTTCATTCATATCTGCATGATTATATTGCTATAGTCATTTCTTGTTCTCACAAGTGATTTTTTGACCTACTTTATAAAATCTTATTTATGAATATTACAACATTTAGCTGACACATACTCTCTGCCTTGCAAAGCCAGCCTACATCTTGCCATTCCAGTTTTTCACAAAGAGAATAACTGAGGATTAATTGAGCCTGACAAATCCTGACAAGCATTCTCCTCACTCCCAAACCATGAAAACAGCTATTTGAAACAGGTGGTACAGACATGAAAGGAAGCATAATTTCACAACTTCATAGCTTGTTAAGAATCTCAGATTTAGTAACTATTTTTTGTGGGGAGTTTTAAGAACAAATTTAGACCATCTGCTTTACTTTTACAGCCTGAAAATGAGTAGCACAGACTAGTTACAGCTCAGTCAGTTGTGTGTTCATGTCTCAGGGACAATATTCTGTCAATCAGCTATTGTGCAGTCTCCCAGAAATGACAACATGACTAATTAAATGTTTACACTTCTTACGGCAGGTGCAGCATTATGAATGACTATAAAGTGTTAAATTATGCTCACCTGTCTTACTGATGTGGGATAAAACTGACAAGCCAATAATAGCTCTTTAATAAAAGGTGCCTTAGAATCAGCAGTATATTGGTCTCTGAACCAGATGATGGTTTTTACTATTACCTGGTCAAAGACAAACTAATTAGGGGTCACCCTGCTGGTCAAAGAGTATGAGGCCCCATCAATGAACTGCATCGTCCTCTGTTAAAGTCCATCTTTGTTGCATCTCATTCCCTCTTTCTGCCACTTCACTGTCAACCCACTTATAAATATAAAATAAAAGACTCAGTCAGTTTTCCATATGCAGTGACTGGTTGGTGACTAACAAAAAGTCAGCTTTATTCAAAGCAGCTATATCAGCAAAATTCAGAGTGTATGAGTCGTCCGCACATGGTTCTCATCAAAGATGTGACTGAGCCGGGGGTGAGCCGCTAACAGTGCTGACATCATTAACAGAGCTAAACAATGGCAACAGTGTTGATGGAGCTAACAGTGTTGACCTGGGGGAACCCGAAGGTGGCTGCTATGCTTCTTTGACGACGTCGTCCCAATAGCAGCTGTAACTGCCATATTAGTGCAGTGCAACAGTGTAGTGCACTGACAGCCAGATCATCTACCATAATACTACACAGACACACTCACACTCACACACACACACACACACACACACACACACACACACACACACACACACACACACACACACACACACACACACACACAGGCAGTAGGTCTTAAATCTCTGATCAGGACACAAACAATGGTTTGCTGCTATATTAATGTTTGTTAATGTCCGATTCCGAAACCTTTTAAAAAAGGCTCCATTATTTCCTGAAACAGCTGATCTCCGTAGTTTTTAACAAACTTAACTTGAACAGGAGGAAACAGTGCATTTGTTGGGGACTATTTTCAGAGGCGGATTAATCCTCATTTGGTGCTCCAGTATTTGTGGCAGCAGGACGGTTTATGTGGGATAAAGTCAAAATAAACTACAATGTGTGTGTTCATGGCAATAAAGGAGTATGTCAATTAGTGCAAGTGTGTGGCTCATTGGTGTGTTTTTAATAGTTTTGGGGGGAAACTACTGAGCTGTATGCCACAGAGGAAGGAAATATACACTTTGATACAAACACTATATTGCAATATACCTGTTAAGAGCTACACATTTTTTTGTTTGACTTTGCACATGGGAATTGTTGACAGTAAAAAAAATAAAGACTACCACCACCAAAGCTTTTGCAGTTATTTTCCTCTGCCATGAGACGCAGATGGCAACAGTGACAGAAATAGAAAGGAAGCAGAGGATGCAGTAAAGAGTGTGAGCAAGAAGAAAAAGCAACATTTAGCCAGTGAAACAACAGTAAAAAGAGAAGGAACGAGTGTAGTAGAAAAATAAAAAAGATTCTGCATCATAGGGCTGTCTTTAAACTTTTTCCTCCACAGGGAGGACAAGGCGTTGCTTCTCCCCTGAGGAGCTGAATTCCTTGGCCTACTTCCACCAAACAGGCCTCGCCTAGCACTGCAGTGTGTCTTAGCTGACAATTACACGCATCTACTGCATCTCTACTGATGCAAGAATATTTGTGAAGCATGTAACAATATGCAGGGAATAAAGCATTGCACCCACAACATCCGCAATAAAGTGCATGCACCTTGCAGTTTGTGATGTTTTCTTTTCTGTATGCCAATATTAGATATGTAACAAATTGGGTTAGATATTATATAATAGATAAAAGTAAACATTTGATGTGTTTGCAAATATGTTTTGTTTCTGCACAAATATGCAACCATTACATAAACCTTCTCGTTGCCTTTTTTTTAAGTATATTATTTAATGTAACCCCTTGACATAAAGTTTTCCCCTTCTCCCTTTAGCTTTCACTATCTGCCAGTATCTGATATATTCTGTATCATGTGGTTCCAGCTCTTCATAGAAACTCCATGAGGTTTACACTGAGTGAAATATTCACACTTCATGTTTTTTCATGGCTGCACCCTTCCATCAAACTGAAATATTCAAGATGCACTCATCTTACACACATTTCCCCCGATATTCAGCAAGACACATTTGATATCTTTGGATACTTTGGGATCTCGACGAGAATTTGAAATTAAGTTCTGTGGCTTTGAACAATGTTTGGTTACACAGCATGAGTTTGGAAAACACTGACCCACAGGCAGGTCAGAGAGATTTTAAATTAAAGGGTCTGTTCACACAATTCACAAAAGATGCGTTCAAATGGAAAATGAGGTGAAATTTAGATGCATGACAAGATGTGAGAGGGCCCACGGCGGTGCAAACTGAGGTGAAGACGTGTCTGTTTCAGTTGCAAATGTTTTTTATTTGAGCCAAAAATGTGCGCTCATCCTGGAGCTTTTATGATTCTACTTGAACACACAGAAACTAAAAAGAAAAGACTGGAGGGTTCAAATCATAGTCTGAGCTGTCACACAAACTCAGGACAGGCGCTCCCATACACGCACAGTCAGTGTGAAGGTATTTTTACACTCACTTATCTTCAGGGGACTATAGATATAAAACATGTTGTGTTTGTTCAGATTTTAAGACAGAATTTTGGATTTAATATTGCTGGAGAGAGTTTATTGCAATTTTTGTCACAACCTCAATATTAAGAATAACCATTATTGACAATAATTTACTATATACCTTGCTATAGATGTTCAATCATGTATTATGCTATACTAAACCTATTTTCCTAATAAAAAAAGAGCAGCAGTCCCTCTCTCTGTTTTATAGACAACATGTTATTGGCTGAGCAGTGATGTGTACTTACCAGAGCTCCAGCTTCACTCTCCTCCCGTCCAGAAGAATGGTGGTGGTTTTGTAGTCGATGCCTGGACAGAGAGGGGGCAGACGGAGGCAGGCATTAGGCAAATGGATGCATCAAGAAGGCCAGCATCAATCAAGATTACAATACCGCAGTCAGCGACGAGCTGACGCTCAATAAAATGACTCATCATCCGTTTGAGCCGCTTAAACTGAATCAAAGAGTAAAATTATCCACAACACACGGCGGAGAGCTGTGGTTAGCTTTGAGAAATAAGACAACAGTGTTTTACAGGTGACAACACTAAAGATGTCACAGTGGGGATCTTTCAGCTCGATCTAAAAATACCATTTTTAATCACGTCAGCATTTTTGACTTCTTTTCATCAACGGTAACAACTAGGCCTAGTCCCTTCCCATTCCTGCTTTTTCCCCAAATGTCTCTGTGCTGCAGTGTAGAATAATTCCTCCTATTAAAGTGTCTGTCCTGCTCTGAAATTCAGGCTGCCCTCTCTCTAAATTCTTGGTTGACAAATACCTGTGTAACATTTTCTAATAAAAACCACAGGACCCGACAAGAAAACTCAACAGCAATACAAAATAAAATGAAAATATGCGTTATGTCTACTTTGTCTCCCTTGGAATAGTTTATTTTGCATTTCTTTATTTTATTTTATTTTATTTAAGTTACAAAACTGGAAATCTATTGGCTCCACTGGAGCCCAGCAAACACTCACGCTGTTGCTGTTATCTGTTTCAAATTTTTTCAGCATCCGTCAACTGATTTTTTTTTCTTGTTGTCCGCCACAGCGGCTGGTTTCTGCTTAGCACTTCCATGACTCTGAATTTGATGTTGTTGTTGTGTGTTGTGTGACAAATATAAATATACTTTGAAATCTGATCTGAGTGGCCAGATCTTTAGATGCATCTCTAGAAATCTGCTCAGAATCACATTTTTAACCGCCTACAAATATGGTTTGGATCAAAAAACAAAAACGTATTTCATCTGTTTTTTGCTGTAGTTGCTGTCTAAACTTTCTAAAACCAACCTGAATACAATCTGGATATGCCAAAAAACAGATTTGGGCTGGCAGAAGGAACAAGCCAGGTGTTAGCTCATTTCTCACAAACCTGTCAGACTGCTACACCTGTCGTCCTGCTGCTCCATGCCTCCACATGCTCACCTGATGTTCTTGTGGTTTTCACTGAGTCTGGTATCACCTGGGGCTAAACCGGCGTACTACTGAATAATCAGTGTTTGATGTTAATCTTTTCCCTAAACAGTGTAATGTGTGAGTGTGTAGAGCTGTGCCCTAACATGCTAACCAATGAAATGCTGTTTCAATGTCACATCCATCAAGACAAGAATAACACTGTTTGGATCATGCTGGATCTTTGTGTTTACTGGCTGTATTTAGGATGAGGCTGGACATTTCCAGTATTTCAGTTACTGTCAACAAATAATAAAAAGTGAACTGGTCCTCTTATCAAGTACTGGGTATTTCAAAAGCTGTATACATCTCCCTTCTCTGTGCCATAGAGCTCCACTGTTGTTCAAAAAAAAAACTATTTAAAACATATTCATGAGTCAAACTGTTGCGTATTAATCTGCCTCTAAAATTAGTCCACACCAAATGAACTACTTCACTGAAAAATACATAGAATTAAGAAAATTGCTGGCTTCTTTATTTGACAATTGACTAAAATGCTTTTCTAAAAGTGACCTTAAATCATTTTAATTCAATGTGTCATCCCACCTCTGGCTTTGACCTACACACCCATACTCAACGAACCCTTTTACCACCACCAAATTGGATGTATAATTGAAGAGAGGCCACTTTTAACTGGAAACCATCAGCATTAACATTAAGACTGCTGGGAAAAACAGACAACATCACAGCAATGTTTTAAATAAAAACAGCGGCAGAAGAGCAAGCATTCCCTGTTCCCAGACTCTAACACATGACTGCGTCAGCCTCTGGCAGGTAGCAGCTGCTTGGCTAACAAAATTAGCAATATCTTCCAATTTTCCAGGCAACATAAAGCTGCTGCCGAGCTAAAGTGCTGAGCTCAGTCTAACCTAATTGAATTGGAGTGAGTGCGGGACTTTGTACCAAGTGCTTCCTCTCCTCTCGTTGCCAGGGCTCACTTAGATATCCCAGATAATCAATAGCTTCTGTGATGTCTCTGACGTCTTAGCTGAATGCTGCTGCTTCTATTCTGGGAGTCAGCTTACTTTGTTTGTTCTTTAGATGCACTCAAAGCTGTGTGAGGCGTATAATGTTCAGCTTTTGTTGAAGCTGTGTCAGGGAGGCGCTGAATTAACTATATGGTAATGTTTGGGGTGATGTTTTCTGTCACTGTTAAGCGGGCGACATGACTAAAATGACCACTTACAGTATTTGCAATTACTTATTATTCATTTCTCGCTTGATTTCCTGTCAGATTTTGGAAAAAAATGATCATAAAAGACATGTCTGCATTTGGTAATTTCAGTGAATGACTTGTAACATTTACATTATACCTTTGAATATGAGGTACATTGCATCTGCAGGTTATAACATGGCGATGATGTGAAGGAAAAAATGACATAAGGAGGAAAAGAAATACAGAGCAGAGTGCAGAAAATCTGATTTGACAGCAGTGAGACTGCATTAACAGCTAAGCTCTGTGGTAATATTGAACAGTCAGTGTCTGTGCATCTTTCGACAGGATTAGACCAGGTTCAGCTTTTCATTTACCTACCAGTTCACCCTTTTACACAAACAGTAAACCCCCCTCTCCTTCAGGAGGGCACTATAGGTGGTTATCTCTGAGCTGGCCTGCATCCAGCCATGACTGCTGTCTGTGGATGAGGCACTGTCAAAACAGCCAGTCCATTGCCACAGACAAACAATGGACTGCCGTGCCTGCGTGACCCCTGGGGAATATCCCATTGTTGCACCATGAAAAACAGATTTAAGAGTCTCACTTGTCTGCCAGCTGCACTGAAAAGCATCTTTTCAACCTGCTTTTGCATTTTAATTGGCTTCAGCCCTCCGAGCCCAGTGTTATCTGATGGTAGCAGACTGTGAAATTCAAAACCTTATCATGGTGTGAAAAATTAATCTGGAGATCCCCTCAGAAATTATCTGCAACTCAAACACACTCATGTCCCCCTCCTAAAGTCTCCCTAAAGCCTGCGTTAGTGGTATCAGTTAGGGTTGGATAATATAAATATGCGTGCAGAAAGACAATTGAGATTCTATTATACCGTCATTAGTGAGAAAGCAATCCCTTCAATATCTCTAGACATATTAAGCCATTGTGGCCAACATTAGAAATGAATGTGCAGGAATGCTTTACAGTAACTATAGGTTTGGCACGAAGTACCTTCATTTGTCAGGTATTTAATGCCTTGAATGCAACAAAAGACTTATTCACTTCAATAATATGAAATATGCTACATCACATAGATTTATGATGGTGTCAGTAAGCAGCTAGGGCTACAACTACAGCTGGAGTGATTAGTCGATGAATCAATTAACAAAAAAAATTGTCATCTATGTAATACAAAACAAAATGCCTGAAAATTAATTGCTTCTAGCCTTCTGTGATGGTGAACTGTTTTTTTTTCATTCAAATATGTCAGTGTGTGCTCTGGTAAATTTACGATGCATTCTGATAAGCTGATAAATTGTTTTCTCTATAAAATATCAGGAAGTTGAGCAAAATGTCCTTCACAATTTCCATCAACCCCAGCTAATGTCTTATTTTTCTAGAACAGTCCAGTGCTCAAAGATATTCAGTGTTTTTTTGGAGGTTTTTTCGATTAAAAATGGCAAACATTGGCAGTTTTAAATGTGAAAATTTGCTGCTTTCCTTTGTCATTTGTGATGGTAAACTAACAGCTTTGGGGTTTTGGGCTGCTGGCTGGACAAAAGAAGCAAATTAATGACGTCATTTGTGAGCTCAGGGGAAATTGTGATGATCACTTGTCACATTTTTGGACATTTCATAAACTAAACAATTAATCTAGTAATCTTGAAAATAATCAGCAGATTTATCTATAATGAAAATGATTATTAGTTGCAGCCCTATACAGCTGCTGATTAATTTTTTGATGGTTTCAGCCCAAGAATAGTTAAATATTGGCCATCAAAATTTTTCACAGCCTTACATGACACATACAAATTGACTGCTTTGTCCAAGCAACGGTCCAAAATCTGATATTCAATATGCAAAGATGCTGCTTTGTCATAGCTGTATGACAAAGTACAGCAGCAAATCCACATATTTAGGAGTTGGAAACAGAAAATGTTTGGCATGTTTGTTCAAGAAAGAGTTAAAAAAATAATAAATTATTAAATTATTACAGTTGGCAATTCATTGTCTGACGATCAACAAATGGATAAAACTGCTAATTTAACATCAGCACTGCAAAACCACCTAAAAATCATCTCAAAATGCATCATGCCGAACACCTGAGGGCCGAAACAGTTTGACAAAGCCACCAAATCCCTCACAACATGGACACTTACTTTGTCATTATATAACCTTGTCACAATTGTGATCAGTAGTCACCAAATTTCTGATCAATAAAGCACACAATCACTGAAGAGGAAATGTGACAGACCAACTGGCTGCCCCCCAAATTAGGCAGGGAGCCAATCATAGCCTGAGGACAACCCCGTCCAATCAAAATCTGCAATTCTGTCCTGATTCTCTCCTCTTAAAATATTTAGGTTCCTCACAAGCGTCCCCCCTTCCCTCCACGCTAATCTCTCTTTGCCAGAGGGATGAAAATCAATAGCAGAGCTTCTGTCTGCAAAAACATCCCAGCTGAAGCGCGTTCAGCTGCTTTCCACTCTGCCCTCCATATTTAATGAAGCTGTTTGAAGGCTTTTGATCTTGCTTGCATCAATTAGGACATCTTCCTCTTTGAGAGACTCTTTGGCGGGGCTCACAGTTTGTCTTTAGTGGAATGAAGGGTCCTCCCTGGGTTTGGTGTTCAGAAACCTTAACACGTCCACTCACCTTTAGATGATAACCACTAATGCAGATAAATATGAAAACACTGATCAAGTGTTGAACAGAGATATCAGGCTGCACAACAATATGGCATTTTGTCTGGGTCGAGCTGAGACAAAAGCCCGACCATCTCAATCGCATGATGACACCTGGACGATCACTGTCATCACTGCTTTTTCTGCTTTTTTTTTTTTTTTTTTTTTTAAAATGGGTTGATACAATGAATTTATTGATCAATGCACTACTTAGGCTCCGGGGCTGCCCCTCTGTCAGCAGACACCTCTCTCTTTGCTCAGTGTCCTGCCCGCAGCATCTGATTGGTTACAAGTCATGAGTAAAAGCCTATCAACGCTGAAGGCTTCCATGCCACAGAGGGCAGAGACAAACACTGGAGCTGCTCCAGTGAGCAAAAAGACTTGGAACTGTGTGACAAAACTTAAAACGGCAGATATGACTAAAGCTGTAATAAATATCACAATTTTGTACAGCGAAGTTACCGAAACAGCTGCTGGTAACATTCTGCCATTAATGAAAGTAGTTACTGGATGAAACCTCAATTGTAAGAGTACAATGTGCAGATTTTTCAAAATAATCTCTTAAATATATGGCTTATAAATTGTCAGAGAAAAAGTAAAAAAATGTCAGGGCTGCCCCTTGAAAGTCAGAGATTCAAATCATCAGTAGGAGACTCCTCAGTCCACTAAGACTGCTTCACGTAAAGCGAGCATGTGCTGAGGACGTTTTGGTCCCCAGACTTTGCTGCTGAGTGAGTGCTCTTTACTGTCATGCTACTCTTTCATAGAGGCCGCAGCAGACATGGTGCATTTGCAGTCTGCACTGTAAGGCTCTGAGATAACATTATCTTATCGACTTAATATGACACAGTCTCTGGCTTTTGATTGATATTTAGTGTTAAAAAAAATGTTGTTGCACATTTGCGATCTGTGTTAAGCGCCGTTAGATTGCTTACTATATCACTTGAATGCTACTGTCACACGTAATGTCCCTCTGATCCTTGTTCAAACTGTAAAACTTTTGATGAAAAAAACCCAGAATCGCAGAATATTTGTATTTAACTGCCAAATCTCATTCGACTGACAATATTCTGAGTCGGGTACAGCCCTAAAAAATGTCCATCACAATACCTAAAGCCCAAGGACGGCTTGTTTAGTCTCACTAATAGAAAGATATTGAATATATTATCACAAAAGACGATGAGCAGCAGCAAATTCTGACAACTGTGGAGCAGCAACCAGGAAATAAAGGTCAAGTTTGCTTGAATTTTTTCAAAAAACAATTAATTGTTGCTTTATCATCGTACCATCATTTTCTTTGTATCAATTGATTGTCTAATTCTTTCAGCTTTATTATAATGTACAGCCTCACTGGACTAGGAATGCAACTAACAATTAATTTCAATATTGATTTACCTGAAGAGCCTATCATTTTGGTCTATAAAATCTATAAACTGTACGATTATAGTATAAAATAGCCCATCATAGTCCAAAACCCCAAACTATTCACTTAACAATGTTTTAAAAGCAGTAAATACTCAACTGGAGATGTTGCTATCAGACAATGATTGTAACCTTTTCTTGAAAATGTTTTAAAGCATTAACTGACTATCAAAATACTTGATGATTCAGTTTCTGCACATAAATTGGATATTTGAAAACATTATGAATTAACTGTGGAAGTCGTTGTAACTTCATGAGTGCATTAAGTCAGTGCAACAACAGCCACAGACAATCTATCACAATAGAATAATACTGGAACCACGATGCAGAGGCTCTTATCAACTCTTTTGCTCAATCGCTGTTACTTATTTATAATGATGACCTCCCCCTCTAGATCACAGTTAGTGATCGAAACAGTTTGGCCTTCGGTGAATGTGGATGTCTGAAAACACACATGACCTGGGAAGGTCTTCACAGTGCTGCCAAATGCCACCGGGCAGCATCACCCTTTGGCAGAATCCATTAGATGAGCACTGGTGGAGAGGGTTCATTCTGCTGACTGATGTATATTTCATGAACAGTTGCTGTCATCCTGAGGGGAGGGGATGAAAATCTTCTTCATCTGAAAAACTAAATGGATACTCAGGAAATCCCATAAAACAGCATCTCTTAACAAATGCATCTCACATGCACATTTTATCTTAAGGGGAAAAAAATAACTGAGCAGGTTTTATTCCATTATTGGTGGATAAGTAGAAAAGAACGTCTAATGCAATGATAGATGTACGCTCTTCCTTTCTGTCATGCTATGCGCCTTGTTACTGCTTTTTTACAAACCCAAACATCACATTAAGCATCATCAGTTATTCCAGTAAAACAATAGTTATTCACCACAACTTTAATGACCATGTGTTTTTGCATGTTTAAGCCATCCATCCATCCATTTTCTTCCGCTTATCCGGGGTCGGGTTGCATGTTTAAGCCAATTTACAAAATGTATATATTATCTAAATAACCGCTCACTATTTTCCAAAGCAAACTATAGCATTTTAGTGCTTTAAAAATGTTTTATTTCTGCCTACCAAGCAGCCATTGGGTCATCTAATTCCAGTACACTATTTGCAGATACTTGAAAGACGGTGAGGTAATCCATCACGTTGATCATTATGTCTGCTTTTATTGTTGGCACTGTAATGCAGCATTCATGGAAGAGTGATTCAACTACATACTGAACAACAACAATGGATGTTTATTGTGATAAAGTATTTTCATGTGTCGATTAATTTTTTAGCTACTGACTCAAATGTCAGCTAAGCTGCCAAATATTTAAAGAAACAAGGTAAAATAGTAAAGGAACAACAAAGCAAACTTCAGGTGCAATGCCTCCCTTATTGGACAGCAAATGAGAGAGCAAATAGCTTTTCAACCACAGTGAAAATGTTGTTTTTGACAGGCTAAATGCCAACAAATAGGAATTGAGGCATAATGTACTATCTGGTACAGCCCTACCAAGCCATGTAACATATCTAGGCTTTTTGTTATAAAAAGTAAAGAAAAGTCACCACTTTATCATGAAAAAAGAAACTGCTATGAAACAAAAAAAATGGTTAATTGTAATGCATGTAAAGTTGGATTAAATGGGCTGAAACATACAAAAACATGTATGTTTCATCTGCTCTTCTTCAGGGCTTCCCTTTGATGGGTGTGTGTGTGTGTGTGTGTGTGTGTGTGTGTTTTTATGTACAGCAGCCACAGACCACCAGCTCACTGCAGCAGAAACAGGCAGCGATCAGATAGTGGCTGTCAGCCCCGGAGCAATACCAGCAAGAGAACCAGGTGATCCGAGCTTCTGTACCCAGGGAGGGATCATCTGACTGGGCACAGCTTCATAAGTTTTCCCTTCACAGCATGGTTGAACAAGTTTGTGCACCTACTTTTAAACAACTTATACAATTGACTGAGAAATTGTTATCTAATTCAATACTGTGGACAAATCAAACCTACACAGGGTTTTAAAATGTATACAAAGGCGCATAACTATAATTGGGATGGAAGCTTCCTTTGATTATTATCTTTTTATAGTCTGACACCACTGAAGCTGTTAAGGGAAAAAGGAGGAGCCACAATCATACTGGACCAGATGTAGATTGGAAAATAATCTGTGTTTAATGTGTAGGTCTAAAATCTATTGTGTGCTCAGAGGTCATGAAAACTGTTGTTTAGCAAGTGAAATTCGACAACAATGCACATACAGTCCTGACTGTCTGACTCACTTCCATGTCAATGCTCTGGGTTATGAGCGCCAGAGAGCTCATTGTGTATTCTCCACAGTCCACACTGCAAAACGCACAGCTAGTATGTTCAAGACTTTTCTGATGAGCAAGCATGACATAACACAAGGAGCTAATCATCACAAGAGGCCAAAACTAAGCCAGCAACTCCCAATCAGCTGAGAGAAAAGTGACTCACCACTACTGTAGGCATATGGAGACTCGGCTGATCCATCCTGCAGGCTGTCTAGGATCTCTCCTTTTCCCACATCGCTGTCACCAACTAGGAGGAACTTGAGCAGGTAGTCATAGCTTTTCACTGGGCTGCCCTGGCTGCCCATTGTGTCTCACATCTGAGCCCAGGAGGCTGAAGATGAGTGACTGTAAACTTCCCCCGGCTACACAAGGATTGATAACCCCCGTGTGTGTTATTCTACTCACTTGGTCCAAAACAAAGTCTTGTTATGCCATGAACTTGCTGAATTGTGTGTCCACCAGCATTAAGTCCTTGTTTTACCTGGCAACTTTACCAGTCGGCCCAAATTGTGCGCAGTTTTCAGACTAAAAAAGGGCCAAACTCACATGCATGCCCTACTTGAAAAAAAGAAGGTGGGTGCCAAAAAAGGTGGTTCTGAAAAGCAAAACATCCTTATTGCTTAAAGTAAGAAAAAACAATAGTTTAGGGATAGGTGGTGCTCAGTGGGGGTGGGGGACTTAAAGTAATGTAAACAACTGGTACTGTCTTTCAAACTGATGAGTGACAGATTATTAGTAACCACAATCTGACGCTAAAGTTCAAACTTTAGACAAAAATGACAGATCACATATATTAAAAAAGTGAAAGCACATTCAATCAAAGTCTAAACTGAATCCGGACGGGACAACTCTTGCAGCCTTGGTCTATGTAGGGAAGAAAAACATGCTTATTGCCTTGAACGGTAAATATAAAAAGCCACTTTCCAAAATCTATAAGCAGAAACCTCTGCTAAGGTATGCTTCCTAAAAGCAACAAACTACCAAAGCTAGAGTTCGTGTTTTGTTCCCATTTAAAAGAAGCTCTCTGCTAAGTTTAACACGGGGGAACAACAAGCTAGCCCTGCCAGAGAGCTAGCCAGCTAGCTTAGCTATTAGCACTGGCGCTAACGTTGCCAAAGCAGTTATCAGACACGGCACTTATTAAAAGACACTGTCTCTGGTTATGCGTCACCCCACACACAGCCACATATACCGTTGCACTTTATAACCCCACTTCCCTTGCCTTGGTATTTTTAAGCTAAATGCTAACTTAGCTAGCGCAGCCCGTAGCTCAACTTCCACCGACGTCTGTGTAATTTCAGGCCCCCTTGTCTTTCTTTAGTCCGGGATGACAAAGATTCCCGTAACTTCACTGCGTTATATCCAGAGAATATCGATATCCGCAGGGTGTTCAAAGGCCTGTGGCATTTTTACGTCCAGTCCAAATCTCTGTAGGTGTACTCTGTGATCTCAGTCCGTGATTTTTCCATTTTTCTCCATTATATGCAATCATAATCACAGCTGTGGTTCCCCAGCACCGCACGACAACACTGTATGCACTGCTGACAGATCGGCTGATCGCCACTGCTGTCTCCTCTCTGGTTCCCCGCCTCTCACTACAAGCCCCGCCTCTATACTCATATGATTGGACGGTTACTACTACGAGTGGCATCCATTGGCTAAGCAAACTGTCCATCAAAGTCTGCTGTCAACAACACGCAGATGGTGAGGGGAATGTGGACAACAAAGGTGATTCATTTCTCTCTGAATACGTTAAGAACAATGGCAATCATGTGGATAAAACATGATGAAATTAAATCTCTGAAATGTCTTTTTTTCTCTCTCAAAGTAAAAGACTGACATTGTAAGAGGGCCTTTAGCATAATTAAAGACAGCTTTAGGGGGATTTAAGATCTCGTTTGCCTTCTTAAGTCAATAATAGAACATGGTTTTAGATAAGATGTGAGGATCACAATAAAGCATCACTTATTATTATATATTTCTAAAATATATAGGATTTTGAAATGTGAGACACTGCAAAATGAAAACTTTTACCATTAATATGCTGTTTTAAGTTATTTTGATGCTAACTTGATTGGTTGTTGGTTTATTAAAGTAAACATAATTTTATTTTACTTGTAACAGAGTATTTTTCCTTTGCAGTACTTTTACTCTGTTAAAAGATCTGAATTCTTTGTCCACTGTTGCCAATAATCAGCAGTGGAATATGTAAAAAAAACCAAAACAACAAACTGTTGTGTCTGCGAAGACTCATCTTAATGAGATGACAAAAATTACTAACAACTGCACCTGTCTCACCAAACAGTAGCTTATTTCCTGATGTTGGACAATTCCTGGAAAAATTAAGGTTTTATTTTGGTGCATTCTTGAAATCATATTTGAAAATTATGGATTCAGAGTGTTTCTTTCTGCTAAAATAGTCATTAAACAGATCATGTTTGTCAGATTTGAAAAAGGAAAGAAAAATCTACCAATAGGCCTTATTTTAATAGGATTAAAGTCAACTTTATGGCCAACACAAAGTACAAGTAATGAATCAATAAAATACAGTTTAGCATCTAACCAAAAGCAGAACATTGCGGAGTTGTACATATGTCTGATAATCAATTAAACAGTGAGGAGTAGATATGAGTATGTTTAAATACAGTCTGAATCTAACTGCATGGTATACATAAATAATATTACGACATATGATGTACACTGAGTGTGTGCTTTATGCTATCTGTGTTAAATCTGTTTTCAGAACATTATGAGTCATTTCTCTTTAGCTTTGCCAGAATAATCTCAGCAGAATAAACACCTACACACACACACACCTACACACACACACACATATAATGAATGAAGCAGACTTGTACTGGCAGCAACAGCTTGAATGAGATCATTAAAGATAACATGATGAGTAAAGCACATTTGAGCACAGTGGTAACAGGTTTTGAATAAATCATACTTTCTCCTACTTTCTTCATTTGGAGCTTACTGTGCTTTCAATAATAAGCATTGACTGAATAAATAGATCTACCAGAGGTCTTTAGACTTACGCTCATAAAATGTATTTTCTTCAGTAACTGAACTTGTGGTCTCGCATGGGAGATCCACTTTTAAACCTCTAACAGGATATAACTATATGTCAGTTATTTAATTTAAGTACAATTTATTAAGCAAGCAATTAACAATTAATCAAATGAAAGAATTTGGCCTCCCACAATCACAAAATGACTCAGCTGAAATTTAAAATACGCCATGCTAATTATGACTTTAGCTAAGTGCTTTTAAAGCGTCATCAAAACAGAACTGCTCCCCCCTTAATTGCTTTTAGGGCCATTATGAGAACAAGTCAGTGGTGTCACTTGGTGATAAAAAGCAGTTGGGACTAAGGGCTCAAATGAAACAACATCTGCGTTTATAGGCAATGCAGTTGGGGGAGCGCTATGAGGTCACAGCAGATCATACAAAGATCATTCAAACACCTTTTACAAACTGTTTAGCCCTTTGAAACCTGAGTAATTTGGTATACCTTCTAATGTAAATATGAAGGAGAAAACAGTGAGCAACTTGGCAAGAAATGTCCCACACATTGCAAAAAAATAGTAAGAGGTGACAAAGATCTGAATTTTTTTTAAAAAGAGAATGTTAAAAAAAGGAAAATAGTCCAGAAAATTATATTCCTAATTATTTAACATAATAAATAAATAACAATAAAACTATTATTTTAAAATAATTAAAAATAATTCTAACCACACACACACACACACACACACACATAATTTATTTTTGTGCTTTCCTCTTTTTAACTTTCTTATAACTTTTTACTAAATTCTTGGTCTTTTTTTGGGCCATGTCAAGAAATCCAACTAATTTGCTTGGGTTTCAAAGAATTGAAATATAAAAAAATAAAATAATGTAAAAGAAATAATTTTATTTTTGTAATTTATTTAAAAATTGTGTAATTAACAATTATGATAATAAAGTAACGTCTCTTTCTTACTTAAGTGGTCATATATCTTTATCTGAGAACAAAAGATAATGATTGTGTTTGATGAAGGAGGAGACAGCCGGGACATTGATGACTATCCTCTTTAACTGTAATACGTACAGTTGTTCCTCTGTTCAGTTTAAAGATAGACAGGCTGGACTGCTAATCTGCTGAGAGATTGTGGGTCAAATGCTTGAGTCAAGTTTTAATACAAATATCATTTTTTTTCTCTAACTGGTGATATTACATATGACCCCTCTCACATTATTTGAAGAACATCAGCTTTTCCCACCACACAGAAAGATTTCAAGTCCAACAGGCTCGATTAAACAGGCTGAGGAACTATTTTGTTTGTTTTTTACTTACTGTAAATTTACCAGATGATTCCAAACCACACAATTAAAAGTTACACATGTAACATTAATGCCCTTGAGTCCAATGAAAATCACTGAATTATAACTTGCACAACATTTATTTTATTTAAGATGTCTCTCTCTCTCTCTTGTTCTTTATCTCTGAGCACAGATGAAAAAGGAGCTTCCTGTGTGTGTCTGATGTGTGTGTGTGAGCAGCGTCCTGAAGGCACCGGCACAGAAGAAGCCGACTGTAACAACAGCGTCCTCTGAGCCGGTCGGGACAGGGCGCTCCTCATCGTCCGATCGCCTGGTGGGAGAGGAGGGTGATGTCGGGGGGGACAGAGGAAGTGTTGGACTCACGCGGGTGCTGAGAGTGGCTCAGTGGTCTGCTGTGGTGCTGGACTTACTGGGATGGCTGACGTCCACTCTCAGCTGCCTCACGAGTGCCGAAAACTCAGCGGAGTGTTGCGCTATGAAACAGAAACACAGGTAATGAATTCTTCTGATCTCAACTATACAACATCAGCCAAAGATGAAATAAAACTACAAACAATGGAATAATATTAAAGACGGCTCCTATAATAAATATAATTCACACGTGTAAAGTTTACTTTATCTGAGCTCCACTTTATGTCACTGCTGGTATTTTTGTAGTCTTAGTGAGAGGATTACTTACTGAGCCCACTGAGAGAGAGGCGCTCATCGCTCTCCATCTGGTCCTGTGGTCATCCGTCCTTCTCATCTGGTCCGGCGTTAACAATACCTGAGTTAAAGACACTTGGAGACTTTTCTTTACGTTAGTAAACTTTAAACTTCCCTCTGTTTGTTACAGCCGCTGACATGTAACTGAAAAAAGTGGCAGCAACAGAGTGAGATATTAACAACATCAGTGAGAAACAGAATTTCAGGAGGCTTGTATTAACGCTGGTTTTAAGTATTGACTTACCTTTGTCCGGTATGACCACCTTTACTTTACAAAGAAAAGAAATGACAGCCTAACAACTGTAACCCAGCAGGGCGCAGCAGTGAACCTGGGCTCTATGCATAAGCTGTCTCCTAAATGTTTTCTCTTTCATGCATTTTTTAAATTTCTGTTGTTTTTGTTTTAATATCCTTTGCTTTCCTTTCCTGTTTTTCTTTCTTTTCTTGAACCCTTGATTTTCCGTTCTTGGGAAAAACCTGCATGTTGGTGTTTATGAATCCTGATGCAAAAGCAGATTAAACCATTTAGCAGCTTTAAGGAGTGAGAGGCCTCAGAGAATTTTAAGTTAGTCATGGCACTAATAACTTTGAAAAAACAGATAAAAAATAAGAAATAAAACATTGCAAACAAATTCAAAGTTTCATTCCAGGCTCTTGAGGACCCCCTCCCATTGGGGTCCTGAGTAATCAGTCCCACTTTTCCCTAAACTACAACGCTCCTGTTTACAGGCATTTAGCATCATCAACTATTACTCAAAAATAAAATCTATACATGTTTTATGTTATTATTATTTTATTCTTCTCTCTGCTGTTATTGTGTGATTGTGTTTTCCATGAGGTGGTTTGTTTGTTTTTTTGTTCAAATTTTGAATTACCCCTTGAAACTTGGACAGACATCACTTTCAGTTTTTTAAATCTTTGAACCCTGAAACCCTGAGCAAATTCTTTTCTTTCAGAAACATGGTTAATTAGGAAATGAGAAACTTGGCAAGACTTTTTTACACATTGCAAGAAATAGGTAAATGGGTTGGATAGTTTTTTTTCTTTCTAATTTTTCAGATATTTACTGTATTTATTTTTTTCTGATTTCTTTTAAATTCTTTGGGTAATTTCTTAAGTTGCTCATTGCTTTTGTCCCATGTTTTTGAATTAAATCAAGAAGTTATGAAAAAGAGTAAAATCCATAAATCCATCCTATATGCAGAGGAGCTGAGGTTCAAACTCTTTACGAAGTTTTCATAAGGAGTTTTTTTATGTTGTTAAAAATTGTGAAATCCAATAAACTTGTGATGAAAATGATGGAAAGAGGAAAATCCTTGTAAAACTGCCCTGGTGCAAGACGCTACCAAAGGCTATATTCGCCTCGCCAGACGCGAAGGCTTCCTGGGGCTTTATCAGTCCTACCAGACACAAAGATTTTCCATTAAGGAGCCATCGGTCTTCATCTGAATCGCTGTCATCAGACCTCCTTGAGTACTCAAAAGGACTCGGCCAGTAAATCCTGTTTGTGGAGCAGCTGAGGCCTGAAGTTCAAAGTCTTGGCTCTTCATCACTGTCCTCAAGTCTTCCTCTGTGTCTTCACACTTACCTGTCCTGTGTTACTCTCTTCTTTGTTTCTCTTTGCAGAGGAGCTGAGGTTTGCAGATTTCTATGAGGTGTTTTTGTGTTGTTGACATTTTTAAATCCAATAACATTAATAAGAAAGAGGAAAATCCATATAAAAAGCCCTGGAGCAAGACGCTACCGAAGGCTATGTTGGCCTCGCCAGACGCAAAGGCTGCTGGGGCTTTATCAGTCCTCTGGGTACCAGTAAGGATAGAACAAGCGTCTCAGGTTGTAGGAGGAGCGGAGGCCTGAAGTCCAGGGTCTTGGCTCTTACTTGCTGTCCTCAGAAGTCCTCTGCCTCTTCACACCTACCTGCGCCGCGTTGCTCTCTTCCCTGCTTCTCTTTGTAGAGGAGGCGAGACCTGAAGTCGAGGGTCTTGGGTCTTCATCGCTGGCCTCAAAAATCTTCTTCTTCTTCCCACTTACCTGCGGTGTGTCGCTCTCTTCCCTGCTTCTCTTGGAGGAGGAGCCGAGGCCGGAGGTTGAGGGAGCGTCTTCTTCTGACCTCGGAGAGACTCGGGGCGGACCATCTTCAGGACGTTCCGGTTGCAGCTCAGAAGGCTCCGGCCAAGGAAGTCCAACAGCACGCCATCTGTGCCAAAAGTCGATGGGTAGGGGCCACTGGACGAGAGGGGAGCGTGGTCCGGTGTCGTCATCCTCGCGGTCCTCTTCACCGTCACCATCCTCTTCATCCTCTTCCTCCCCGAGGTCGCGGTCATCTTCTTCAGACTCCTCCTCACCGTCCGGGGAGAGTGGGGGATTGAGCTCACCTTCACCTACATCACCTACACCACCTACCTCAACCTCACCATCATCCACGACACCAGTCTCGTCCTCACTTACCTCTTCCTCATCATCAGAGACGTAGAATGAGAGGGAGGCCAAGATCCTGCTGACTTCAAGGAGGGGATCCACCGCAGGACGCTCGACGACGTCGATAGCACCACCTAAGGGGGGGAATAAGTCAAATGATGAGAATTTTAAATTTAAATATTTCAAATTAAATTAGCAATAACTGAACATTTTAAATGAAAAAAACTACAATGTTCCCATACAGTATAAGTACGACTGCACTACAATTGTTACAAAGCCAACAATACACAGGGGTATGACTTTAAACATCAACATCAAATATTGTGCTATTCAGCGTCTTAGTTTGAACAGATAATATAGCTTCACATAAAGCTTTAGAAACAATGTGATCGATGTGTCAGTGGATCAATAGCCCGACTGTTGAGTACGAGCTCTGGTTAAAGGCAGTTATTTTTGCACCAAACAATTGTAATGACTTCGGTTTTTACGTGGGCAAAACTCTCAGTGGTTTGCAAAAACAGAGTAAATGTATTAAAGGAATAGTTTGGATTGATTTAAGTGGGGTTGTATGAGGTTTTTATTCATTGTCAGTTTATCTCTTACTCTAGATGTCTGTCAGCACGCTCCCAGTTTGGAGAAGCAGGCTGGAGTCACACACAGAAGCTAAGCAATCTACTGCACAGGATAGGATCAGCAACAAAACTTATTTTAGCACCTAAAAAAGACTCACCTGAAAAAATCAATATCCTTTTAAGTGTACCTTATACTGAGAGTATTTCTACCACTTTAGACAGACCGTTTTGAAGGGGAAGCAGCTAACCGCTTCAATTCCCATTCTCTATTCAAGGATGTTAAATCACTGTTTTTCACAATGAAGTCTGGTTTTGAAGAGTGTGATATAACGGCTCATTTCCCTGTCAGAGGGGCTGTTTGAAGGCAAGGCAAAGCAGTGAAAATATTCTCAGTATAGTGTACACCTAAATGGATGTTGTTGTTATTAATTTTTTAAAGTTAGGACTTTTTCTAGCTGGCTAAAATATGTATTGCTGCTGACCCTCCACAGCAGTCTTTTGCTTCACTTCCATGTCTGACTCGAGCCTGTTTCTTCAAACTGAGACAGTGCCAACTGACACCTACTGCATATAATATAGACATACAATCAATATATACATACCCCACACAACCCCAAAACTGTCTATCCCCTTTAATATACACTGCACAGTACAAGCATTATTACATACAGTGAACCACCATGGCTACAATTTTCCAAAAATAGGACATTAGGCTTTGTGCAAAACAAACTGGTAGTTTATAGCTCAACATTGTCACAGTTTATGAGTTGCACATCACAGCGTGTGCAGCAGATTGTGTCATTGTGGAAGCACACATGCAGTCACATCTGTATCACTTGTCCCTCAAAAACGAAATACCACACTGACGAGCAAAGTGCTTTCCAGTTTTAGAAGTTGTGCTTAATGTTATGATACAATTTGAAACTAGACCAGATGTTTCCGCATCAGTTCCAGATACAAAAAGCTCCAACAATCAAAACAAACAGACGCAGAGTCGCTGTGTGATTACGCTTGTGCGTCATTACGTGCTGATGTGCGCTCCTAATATCTCCATCGTCTCCCTCGAGCACAGCTAAACGTCTTTAGTAGGCCCGGTTCTGGACTGCTTTGATTGGGGGGGCAGTAACAGATGTTGATGGGTTACATGGGTTATTCTTTAGGACTGTATACTATGAAACAGACATTTCATGTTTTTTATTCAGTGTTAAAAGGCATTGTTTATCAAGGTTTAAGGCTCAGATGTGACCTCAGGAGGAGGGTCTATGAGGATCCTCCCAAATTTTTTTTTTTTTTTTTTTTAATAAAAAAGCTCTAATTTGATGCTTTTTCACCACTCTGGCACCTCACTCACATTCAAAGTACACATCTTTGAAAAGTTGAAATGTGTATCTCAAAAAGTGTCAAAACTAGAGGTACTTCAAATCTGTTCTCATTACACATTTATTTTCTAGAGTTGTATTTGTGTGAACAGTGTTTGAGTACTCTACCTGAGTACAATTTTAAGGTTCAAGTACTTGAGTATTTCCATTTTATGCTAGTTTGTGGGCTATCTCTACTCCCTTTCATTTCCGAGGTAAATCTTGAACTTTTTATTGCACTACATGTGACAGCTTTATTTACTTTACATATTCAGATTATTAATACAAAATATGAATCAACTAATACATTATGATGCATTATTATAGATTAATCTATTCAGCAATAGGCCCATATTTGAAATAAGCTTTACTAACTGCTACACATTCATGCATCAATAATTATAATATATATGCTATATTTCTCTGAAATGGGCCATCCTACATAGTTGATAGCCTACTTTTACTTCTGGTAGGCTATTTCAAGTATACTTTAATTCTAATATTTTTGAACTTCTTCATACATTATATTTTGACTCTTACTTAAAACATACAGTACCGTAACAGTATTTGTACACTGTTGCTATTTTACTTGAGTAAAAGATCAGAGCCAGTTGATGCAGTGTAGTTTGTGTGCACTGTTCACCTCTCCATCATCTCCATCATCTGCAGCTGCCTGTCTGCCGCCCCCCCCCCCGCGGCCAATTTTCAGTTTTCACCGATAGTAAAATGAATATTTGTACTGTTTTAAGTCGTTTCGGATCCAAACCTCAACTTTATGTGAGATGACCTCTTACAAAAAACGTTGTTTTTTCAATGTGTGGGCCACAATCTAACTACAACAGTAACAGACTGCGGTGCACTCTTGAAACAGCTTCCAATTTTTTTTTAGCATTTTTTGAAATTTACAGCAGGCGCCATCTTTGATCAAAAAATTCGAGGACACATTTAGATGATTTGATGCCCACAATCCAAAAATAACTGTGTTTTTCAGTCTTTACACTAATTGTTACCACATTTCACAGCTGTCCCAAATATTTAACACATTTTGTTCGTCAAATAATCATTTTACACAGAGAAATCATTGAGTGTCTGTTTTCACCAAATCTGCAGTTTTCCAACAGACTAAGAACATGGTGTAAACTGTCCGTTTCAACTCAAAAAGTTAATTTCTGTACAAATAACGTGTTCAGACTTTGAGGAGATAAACTGACAGCTACAAAAAGCTAAAATAAATGTAAAAGTTGTCTTACCTGCGCCGGCGCGGTCCATCTCAGGCAGGTGCTCCGCCTCCATGGTCTGCTGAGGGCTTTTTTCGGGCTCTTCGTTTAACACGGAGTTGAGTGATCCAAGAGTGTTGTTTTCCGACAAGATCAGCTTTCAGTAGATTATCTCTGCTGCTCAAAGAGTTCGCTTTCCACAGTTTTGCTCTGGTCAAAATCCAAGTGCAAAGTGAGGATCCAGAATGTTCTCAGGGTTTTATATAGGCCGCGTGACCTCACGCGCCTTCTGATTCCATGAGTTCTGGTGAGGAGCGATGGATATGGAAGAGACGTTTTTATTCTTCATTTCATATTTGTTCATATATTCCTTTAAATTTTAAATTTGTATGTTTTTTTTTTATTATTCACCCTATAAGCATTCCTCTCTCTTTCATTAAAGAGAGAGGAATGCTTATGGGCTAGCCCATATATTATATATATATATATATATGTATAATATGGGCTAGCTTGTTCTGTATAATTACTGCTACATTAGCCAAATGGCTAAAAACTAAAAACCCAAACATTACAAATCAAAACACAACCATCTTTAAGATTATATTACAGCAGGGCCGTAGCCATTGGGTCTCCATTTGGGGGGACCAAATCTGGAAGTGGTCTGGGGGTGTCTCCTCCCCCTAAATCTGGCCCCTGATGGTGTACTGGGTGGCGAAAATAAAGTGATTCACATCACGATTGAAAATTGTTTTCATAATTTTAGTATACATAAGGTGCCTGGATGCATAAAACAGAGCTTGTGTATAAAAAAAAGTGCAAGTAGAGGATCCCCTTCAACAGAGGTCCTAGCTAAGCCCATTATCCTATAACACTAGAAATGTCTGAGAAATGTCCAAAAATACTGTAAACGTCCGAAAATCTGAGAAACTTCCTAAAATCCTAGAAATGTTCTAAAATACTAGTAATGTCCTGGTCGTACTAAAGATGTCCTAAAATACTAGAAAAATCTTAAAAATCTGAGAAACGTCCTAAATACTAGAAACATCCTTTCATACTACAAACATACTAAAATCCAATTAACAACCTAAAATACAAGACATATCCAAAAATCCTAGAAATGTCCTAAAATCCTAGAATTTTCCTAAAGTACAAGAAACATCCCAAAATCCGCAACACGTCTTCAAGTCCTGGAGAAATCCTAAAATCCTAGAAACATTCATGGGACTGCTGCGGCTGGTCCCTGGTCTCCAGTCATTTTGCAAAAGTAGCCCCCAAGCAAAGCATATTAAGTGTCCCTGTTCTAGGCCTTTATTATTTATCAGAAGCAAGTACAGCTATAGCCTACAGCATACTGCTCAAATAGGCCTGTGCAATAAAGGAAAACGACTACTGTCTGCATAATTACACATGCAGCACCAACACTATATGCAATAGCACTTCAACACTTGTATTGTGGGGGGGTATCACCCATGTACGTTAAAGTTACTGTCTTGTCATGCAGCCTTTTCATAATTATATTCTGGTTAGATCATCTTTACTTTGTGTGACTTTCCAAAAGACATTGAAGTTCGACTTCTATGATCTGCAGATCAGTATGGATTTATAATAATAATTACAAGGATTGGAATATGAAAGGCCAATCACAGGATTACTGTAAGACTGGATACAATCCGTGCATGCTTCAGCAGCACGTATTGTACGGCTCAACGCTGTCAAAGTAAATCCCATTAAATCTAAGCACATCAGTTCTGTTTGGAATTCATTATTAATGGAGAAGCTCTGGGTTTTGTCTCTTATTGACACTGCAGATTATATTTAATCATGTAATACTGTCAGGATTTTTATTCCAACCATTTCATTAGCTGTTTATGAACAGATAAGCCTCATCTGAAAAGAGGAGACACCACTAAATGAAATATGCACACATTTTATTAATTGGCAATGAAATATTTAGTACAAATCAAGAGGGGACGACAAAATGAAAGTTGCATAAAAATGCAAATGTCACAGTTTAGTCATGACAAATTGGTGCTTAGAACACTAAAGAGCAAGATGTTAAGAGTAGGGTAAAAACAAAACAGCATAATTCTCATTAAAGGTTCGGTCTGACACTGTTGGATTGTTTCTTTTAGTGAGAGCTGATTCAGGTTGATTGTTATAAAGAATTCAGAAACATTTAATTAAAAATTACAGGAATAGGCACATTAAAAACGCTGTCAAACTGTACAACATGACTATTCATCTCTCCCTGTAACTCATCTGTCAGTCAAATAATTCCAGTGAATGGAAGAATATGGCAACGTATCAACTTAAAAAACATTTATCAAATAACTTTTTAATGAAACTACTAAAGATTAGAACACATTGTATTAAAAAGACAGAAAAATCAGTTTGTCCAATTAGAATCATTTGAAATACACTCCTGTTAATACTTTAATAATTTAAAATCTAATGGAAACAAAACTATCTACAAAAACAGTGCAGTACAAGCATAAATACCTGATTATTAAGTGGAATTCAGACCCCCCCTTTTTTTAGGAGACCCAGATTTAAATAAAACAAAACAAAAAACTATGGAGTCAACCTTAAGTTAAGACTTTTTGTGAATTTTCACATTAAATACTGGTTTGATCACTGATTTGATGACTTTATTTGAGCTACTGTTTTGCCACGTTTTAGTATTGAAAAAGTTGCATAGTCTCACTTTTGTCACTTTCTTTAATCTCTAGAAACTGCAAAGCTCAAAGTGTTGGATAAACCAACAACATAAGAGCTCCTCTTTGAGCCTCACTAGCTGTGAAGCGAAACATATAAAGTTCACCTTAAGGGCGGCAGTGGGAAAGTAAAAGTCGGGGTTATTAAAATCACAATGTTCAACCTCTGGGCAACATGAATATAGTTCTCATATTTCATGACAATATACCTATTAGATTAAAAGATTTCATGTGTTGCTTAAAGGTGGTGTTACAGGAAAACTCATGGAGTGTCCAAAAAGGATGATGGTACGCCATTTTTGTTATAGTGAGTGGTCTGTCTCTTTTGATTTTTGCTACGCTGCTGCTGTTTCACTTTAGAGACAAATATTGGACTTTTTACTGCACTACAAATATTTGATAGTTAGATTATATAGATTATTAATACAAAACCCAAATCAAATAATAAATTATGAATATATTATTAGAGGTAAAAGACAAATTTCGCAATTCTAAAGATGGTCTTTTAAAAAAACTAGGCTGTCTCTGCCGCAGACAGACACAAATACGTTAGAAGTTGGTCCTACATGATCAGAGAAAAGACAGAAAAAGGGCTGCAGCATTTGCTGTTGCTCAAGAGGTAGAAAACCTACAGCTTCCAGAATGCACTGTGCCAGAAACAGACATATAAAAGCTCCTGCTGGAGAGTGACGTAGTTTGAGCTTAGCTGTTTTTTTTCTAATAATATATAAACAATTTTTTTAATTTTTATTTTATAAACAATATAGCCGCCAGCTTAGTTTTACCCTCGGAGGTTAAAAAGAGAAGTCACACTGTCATATTAAGTAAAAGGGTAAAAAAATGGCTCACACACTGCAGGGCTAAGTAATTAATTACTTATGTAATTCACCAAAGTCAAGTTTTGAGTACAACCGCTCTTCATCAGACTGGATTAACACAGCGGGACGCAATCTGAAAAACATATAGGGAAAAGTCGTGTGACCAATAGGGATATTTAGACATATATTTACACATGTATTTTTTTGTGTGATTAAATATCAATTTATTGATATTTATTGACATGTACCTTTCACATAATTGGTCACATGACTGTTATCACTTTGTGTCATTACAAATTTACACCGCCAGCTTTTGCCTTGGCATGCATACTTCAGCGTTTTCGGTTTTGTTTTGCAGATCTGTGTTCACAAGGATCATTCTCACAATCATATGAACGTGTTTTTTTTTGTTTTTTTTTTAAATGCGAAAGAAAAGGTTTTCCGTTGTTAGTACAGCCGAACTCGTCTAAAGAATCAGCATAAAACAGTTAGCGGTATAAGAGTCTGTATATGACGGTGGGAAGTCAAATCTTTGAAGATGCCATGAGCTAGTGGAACAGCAGCGTCATATCAAACACCAACAGTGACATACAATACACACTCATGTGCTTCATGGCTGATTACACTGAGCTGACAGCTTAAACTTCCAGTGTGTGAACTACAGTACATGAACTAACTCTAGCGTGAAAAATTGAAGGTGAAAACAAGGGTAGTAAGCTTTGAAAAATAATGTCAACATGTGGCATCATTTTCAAGTCTCAGCTGAGAATTTGCAATAAAATCTATGTTGATAAAGTTGGGTCTTTGTGTCCCACATTCAAAAACACATCTGAATTGTTTTGGTCCTTTAGTGTTGTTTTCTTATGGTAAACACAGAGCATTTAAGTAAATTACTGTCATATTTAATTTCTGACCTCAACAACAAACCAAAGAAAACACCTGATGTCAAGTACTTGATATTAAATATATATATGTATATATATATATATATATATATATATATATATATATATATATATATATATATTCAAAAGAAATAATTCATCATGTACTGAAAGTCATTTCATGATCACAGTTCTTCGAATAGCAGGATGTGACGATATGCTGGTGTTCAGGTCTGTGACTGACACTGACATGTTCGTCGCACTCAAACATTAACTAATTTTTGTTCTTCTTAAAGCTGGCACAATAAAAAGAGTGACAACCTGGCAGCTTCAGCTTTTTGTGACGTTCTTCTCATCTGACGGAAAAGTAACATAACTCAAAGGTCTTTGTACTGATTTCACCCTTGTTTCCCATCTCATTATTTATTCAGTCACTTCCCTTTCCTTTGCTCCCTCATCTCTCCTTTTTTTTTAATCTCTCTTACTCTCTTACATCTCTGGTTGATGTCTCTCAGTCGGTCTTGGTGGTTTTGTGTCTCCAGGGGTAAATCAGCTCACCAACGAACAGTTTTTTGACCAGGGCAGCCCATGAGTCTTTGGGGTAACAGCTGTACGTTGGAGTGCGGTAAGTCTGGACCACCGTGCTGCACTTCAGAGGGTTAATCTGAGGGAGAAAATATACAGTAAGTGCATATGAGCTATTACTGAAAAAGAGACAAAAAGGAAATGCTTACATGTTTTGTATTGTGAGGTTGAAAAGGTATTAAGTCCTTTACGTCAATAAAACTACAGTGGAGGTACTCCATAAAACAGAGCATCAGAGCAGACATGAAGGGAAATATTTAAAATAGTAAAAAGACAAGAAAAAAACAAACTACTGGTTTGTTTCCTGCCAGCAGTTACAACACTAAATAAAAGCATTATTCCACAAACATTACCATTTAGTGAGTAGAAGGACTTGAGAAAACTACACAAACTTTAGCTTCAACATTTAAGACGTTTAAACAGAAACAAAATGTGACTTCTTACCTCCATTAGAAGGTGCAGGGCCGTCCCCGGCTCCTCACACAGCACCCTGAACTTTACGCCCTCTGCAACATACATCCATGAGGATCGGACAAGTCCAAACAAGAGTGTACGGTTTTAAAATGCTGTCATCCATACGCTCATCAACAAATAAAATTAGCACTTTTATTTTGGGGCAAAATGACGTCAGTCCAATCTGTCTTCCACTTTGCTCTAACATGAACTAATTAGTCACTCACACATTCAGTTTTCCTCCTATAAAAGCAAACTTGAAGCCGCAAGATCAGAAAAGAAAACCTGTCGTGTTGAAGTGCAGTTTCATACACAGCAAAATGCAATTTCATAATCAGGGTTCCCACTACCTAGGGCAAGTGGGATTTAAGACTTTTTCATTTGGAAAAAAAAGTCACTTGAAATCAAATTTAAGAGCAATTTTACAGTAGCCACTGAAGGAATAAAAGCAAGATCTGAGTAATTTACCTATGGTTAGGGAGAATTTTGTTTTATTTTTGGAATAAATATTGTAACATAGAACATGACTTTTTGATGATGGTAATGCGAGAGACATTTGGGTAATTATTATTATAATTTTTTAACATTACCCGTTATTCTGAGCTTTTGTAATGAAATGTCAGAGAACATCAGAAACAATCCTACTTCCTATGTCTGAGCATTTTTAAGACTTTTAAAAGATTAATTTAAGACATTTTAATGCCAATTAAGGCCTTATATTTAGGTTAATGGAATCCATGGGGACCCTGATAATATAATACATTTTTACCAATTTCTTCTGAAAAAAAAAAAAAAAACATATCTAACTTAAATTAACATATAGCATTGCCCTTAACTTTCATCTTGGTTGGCTCTTTTTTGAACTGTTTTACACAAACAAGTGAACCCATGATAAAAGGTGACGTACCTGCCAGTCTGTAGGAGCGGGTGACGCGGAGGCCCACAGCAAACAGAGGGAAGGAGTTAATGAAGTCAACACTGAGATGGAGGACGCCCTGGAACAGCACCACCACCAGCCGCAACTGCACAACGCAGAGACACCACAGCGTTAGAAACAAACCTACCGATTCTACTGGAAATCACTGGAGCTCAGGTCACATACTAAACTAATCCTGATTCAGTGTAGTGGATATAAAAAGGGACATTCCAATGTGATAAGCTATTATTTGGAGGGTTTGCATTGAGTGAACAAAATGAGGGGCACATTTCATGATTTATTTAAGGGTTACTCCACCCACAATCTAGTCACAGCTGTCAATCACATCACCTGCAGTTTTTAAAGGTGGTTGTTAAGTTTGTATTTGGCTTTGTTACAGAAATCTGGGAGTGAGGGACCAGTCCACAGTTGAAAACGCACACTTTTGCATATTTTTAGGTTAATTCCAGTATTTTAAAACTCTTGACTACATTTGGGCAACTAAATAAATAAATAAAAAGATTTAGTATTTCTCTAACACTGTTTCATTCCTGGTCAGCGTGAAGATGGCTTTGGAACAGCATTTATCAGCGAGTAATGATTTCCAGTAATTTCCAAAGAGTTTTAGAACATCTGGTGCTTACTAGAAAATTTCCTCAGAACTTCTCCATTTAAACAAGGAAAATACAGTAAAGAGTAAGCGACTCAATGAATAAATATGAAAAAATGAAAAATGTTCTAGTGTCTATAAGTGGTGGTTATCATGATTCATGATTTTTCTGCAGTACTGTCTACATCTGTAGATGCGGGCTGTGATTCAATGGCCTGAAACACAGAAGTCTATCATGCTGCAGAAATCATTTCTTAACCTGTGACTCATCTTACCAGAGTGAAGACCAGGTAGTAGAGCGCTGTAGTGGGCAGCAGGAACAGCAGGATGGTGAACAACAGCGTCCCGATGAAGAGCTGACACATCGCAAAACACAAACACACAGTAAACATCTGCATCTCTGTGATGATGATGATGACGACAATGAATCGTGTGTGTGTGTGTGTGTGTGTGTGTGTGTTTGTGTGTGTGTTACCTGGTCTAGGTCATAGGAGCAGGAGTCCACCCTCTGTCGCAGGACGTTCCACTTCTTCCCTCTGAAGAGCCTCCAGAGAGACGAGAGGCCGTAGATCTTCAGACAGTACAACCTGACAGACACACAAATAATTTCACTTAAATAAACTCAGCTTCACACTGGCTGTAAGTAAAAGAAATGAAGGAGAGAAAAGAGGAGAAAAGAGGAGAAAAAAGGCTTCTGCAAAGGGAGAATGACAAATAGGTTGGGTTGTTTTTAGAAAGGTGAAGATGAGAGTTTAGATATGTACGGAGAGAGCTGATCCAAGCGGTAGATCAAACAGTTAATACTGATCAGTATAGAACTAGAACAGGGACAGTAAGTTTTGGCATTAAAAATAAAATTTGGCATTAAAAAAAAACCACTGGCGCTGAAAAGAACTCAACTGAAAAATAAAACAGGCATTAAATAAATTTTACTTTCTTAAAAAATATGTTTTGCATTTAGATGTCTTTTTGTCAAAGACATCTTAAAGATTTTTCTTCATGTCACTCTTTTTACAGTGTCTTTTTCTAATGATGATTTTTTTTCAGTTTCAACTTGTATCACTCTTTTGGTGTTGAGGGGAGGAGTTGTAGAAGTGAGTCAAAGTCAGCGGACTGTCAAAGAAAAACACACCTGAATGCAAAAATAAATGAATGAGTAAAAATTAAATCACTTTTAATGCCTGTGTCACATTTTAGTGGATTTTTTCACAGTACCCATATTTTCTTGATTGATGCCAAATTTGATTTTTAATGCCAAAACTTACTGTCACATTATAGATCAGCAAAAGTATTTTATGAGGTTCCAGTGTTGGATTACAACAGCAGCTTTAGCTTAAGGACCAATCAATAAAAAGATTTAATACAAAAGAAGTCCATCAACAATTTCTGACCTACTAATTGAACATCGCTATAATTCCCTCTTATACTGCTGTGGCATATTTAAGGCACACTTTTATTCAATCAACTGCCAAGAAACCAAACAAATAAACTGTTAAATATGAGCTTACCTCACCTGTCCTTTAAAATATGAATACAAATGGGAACAAAAGGGGAAACAAATGGCAGAAGAAAAACAGGAATTAAATTATATAATTGCGTATAATGTACAATCTTGTCTTTGGACTTTGGATTGAGTGAGTGCACTCAATCCATATTATAATTCATTTTTAGTACATTGAGAGGGGAGTTATCACCCTTTGGGGAGAGTGCTACGGTTAGTAACAGGGAACTGATAATTAATATTATCTAAAGTTTCATAACAAAAATCCCATAAGCGCTAATTTAAAAAAAGTATCCGTATTTGAAAACAGCTGTAATGTGCTCTATCTAGAAGCAGAGAGAAGCTATCTAAGCTGACTGTTAAATACATGGACGGCTATAGTTCATCGTCCCCAATGTAGAAACTGAACTGTGATCACAGCAGGAGATATTTTTAGGTCAAGGCATACAGATTTAATAAGTGACTGTGACAAAGGCTCTCAAACTGAATGTAAAAACACACACTTGCACATATTCCAGGAGCTGCTGGAGCATAAATATGCAACAAGGAGAGAGGGTAATATTTCATTATGCACCACGGGCGAGGGAGCCAAGCTATCTTTAGAGCAAATGCATAATTTAGTCAATCCTCTCTCCTCCATCCCAGACTATTATCACAGTGTTCAGCCTTCCATCACAGCACAGACTCAACACAGTCATTACTCTAATAAAACCAAACGGAAATAAAAGGAGCTGAGATTCAACTTAGCAGCCACGATTTAAAAATACCAAAAGACTTTTACTTTAATCTCCAAACAGGTTCAGGTGGTGATATGTCAGGGCATGCCTTTACATGCCTCAGCATGTTGTCAAATTAAAGAAGCTGGACAAGCTGGCATCATAAGGACCCAGTGTCACAGCTGAAACTGAAACTTCAGATCTTTGAGTCTTATGTGTAGATGTAAAATAATACCTGCCCTACGACGCACCAGAATTTTAAATTTGACAGTTGACGTTCAACAGTTTGGACTACCACTGTGTTTACATGGAGTGAATAACCCGTTCATGATTGGGTTTTTGGCGTATTCCATCTTTATGTTTGAGTATATAAACAACACGTTACTTAAAACCAAAAGTTTGAACCTTGCGGTGGGAATAGAGGAAACTGCAGAGGATCACCAAATTCAATGAGTCATTTTCAGTCTGGACCAAAGTGGTGAGCTGACCGACCAACCAGCATTACCATCACTTGAGCCACTAACAATGGCTTAAAGTAAACATGAAAAATGTGGAATTTCAAACAAAAATCTAGCCTCCTACGGATCCAGTGGCACGGTTTACATTATCGTTACGTCCACACATGCATTTTTAAATGTCACACTCTTATAAAGCAAAAGCTGCTTTTGAGTTATTCTACCAGACAGTGGATGTTTTACAATCACAGATATCTTAGGTAGCTAAATATCATAATCTATACTCGTTGTCATCATCAGTGATTATATAAACTTATGTGATGTTGTCTTTTCCTTTATTTTTCTTTTTGAATGTGTTGTATTTATTGTATTACCCTTTATTTGTGGTTCTATTGCTTTTATTACTTCTGTATTTGTTGATTTTGGTCCATTTCTTAATTTTATTTTTTTAACTGACATTTTGAGTCCTGCATCTTTATTATTTGCCCACTGGTATGTATCCCATTTATGCTTTGCTTTGTTTGTCAAAGCACTTTGTTTTTTAAAGGTGCTATATAAATAAAGTTATTATCACTATTACTATTATTATCATTGTCGTGAAAAGCACAGGTAACGCAAACATCTTCAGCAAACTGCTCTTCCACTCGTCTCCTCCGCAGAGGGTGTACCATCTGAGGCACACCGAAGGAAACAACTTGAAGCATTAAATTATTTTTTGTAACTGTCTGGCTCAGTTATGCAACAGTGACGTAATTCAAAACATCCTGTTCTTAAAGCGGGATTCGGATGATTCATGTGTTGCTGTACCAGTTATAATTAAAGAGATAATAAACAAAGGCATTCTCTGCTTTCTCTGACGGGAAAAACTCCACACAGCTATTTTTTATGTATGCATGACTTCACATGTATTTGAATGTCGTGGGTGTGCTGCTTTAAGAACAGACTTCTCTGCTGTTGTTTATTCTTTGGTTAATTTCCTGAACCATAAGTCTCTTTGTGGTTTCCAAGCCAATTCCCAATGAACGGAGTCACTGCACATTTTAAGACAAAGTCGCTCTGACTGATCAAGCCTAAAACTACAATTCATGTTTTGCCTAAAGATGGCCATAATGTTGGTTTGTTCATCCTTCCATTACATCAGTTGAGAGCAAGATATTTTCGCAATGATATATGGATAATCATTATTCTCAGAAAATGCTTTTTTTTTCTCGAGATTTTCCTCGTGTCTAACATCACAGAAGGCAAAAAAGTGTCCGTGTGTACAAAGGAAAAATACCAAAATCTTAGGGCAGATTTTCATGAAACCAAAGAGGGTGATTTTTCTCCATTTTTGCTCTCCTGGTATGGAAGGAAGCATTGTACTGGTCAGTTTGTGTCCCCACCTTCACTCAACCCTGATAATAACATTCAGAGAGGTTAAAGGAGTTACACAATGTTAAAGTCTCTACTGCACAGGTGAACACAGGAACTCTGTATTTAAAATGTCTTCACTGCAGAAACGGAGGAAATAATAGGGTTGGACAAATACGCCCTCTGCAGGCAATCAAAAGGAACACCTCACAAAATCTACATGTTGTGTCCATCTTTTAACAATTTTTAAGGCTCTACTTTATGACTCTTGTATTTTATCTCTGCCTCTGTCTGTTGCTTTCTCTATTGCTGCTCTGCATGTTATGCTCAGTCTATGTTGTTGCTTCATGCGTGCATGACTGTTTGTGCTAAAATGCCACACGTTGTTGCTGTGCTATCGTTTTGAATGGTTATTCTGCTGTTTCTTGTTGCCTCGCAGTTCCTGTTTGTTTTAGCTGTTGCTGTTTTTATGGTGTCTTGCTGTCGTTGTTACGTGAATTTGATCATTTTACAGGTTTCATAACATCTTTCTAAAGGGCTACAGTTGAAACTTAGTGGCTAACACTAGCACATTTACAAAATGTTGATTAATGTGTGTTGTCCTTATAAATAAAATAAATGAAAAAAATTAAATGCAAATGTATCACTACAAACTAATTCTTGGCAATTTTGAGTATGCACAGTAGTGTGTTCACTATGCAATTGAGTATGTTTTAAGAAAAACGACAGTCCTTTGACTTGATTTTTGATTGTGCTGTTGCACAAAAGAAATGAAAGTGAATCTAAGAGCTGCAAAACATCACACAAAATTGTGAATGGTGGTGAGACACTTCCAGAATAATCTTAGAAAAACAAAAAATGTATATCAATTTTTTGGAAAAACCTTTGGCATCTCTCAAAGCTAATTTGCTGCGAGTCAAAACTGCAGTTTGGTTGACATCTGATACCACAAATGCAATATTGGATCACTGAAGTTAATGTTAAATACTACCTGCAAAAACAGCATCTTAAGAATTAATACAGCACAGCAGATAGTGTTTAGTATTCTGTTCACACAAAACAAAGGTTTGAAGCTGTAGAGACATCGCAGAGCCAGGTCAGATATGTGTGGATCCATTTAGACTGAACACAAACACAAGTTTATCACGTCATTGTGTTGATCCTAAATAAGCAGCAGATGGAGCACAGCAGCAGCATTTAGCAGACTTCGTTCCCCACCAAGAACAGGTCACAGTTAAGAAATGGTGCGACGGGGTGTAGCAATACATTGATCGATATACCAATCCAATGAACAATGAACAATCAACAATCTAATATCATTGACGCAAAGTGAAAACAAAGCACATCTCCTTTCTAAACATTCAAAGGCATACCATAGTAAGTAGACTGTATTAAGTAGCTGACTGTTTTGATACTGTAGGAAATTCTTTCAAAAACATGAAAAAAAGGACAAAAAAGTCCCACAAATTGCAAGAAATATGTAGATTTCAAAAAGTATTTTTAAAAAAAGCCAGGGAAAAATGTAAAACTATATATATATATATATATATATATATATATATATAAAATCATCAAAATCACCATAGTTACATGTTTACAATTATGTTACAAAATAATTATATTTTAGAGCAATTTGTCCAGGTCATTTCCTTGTTTATCTTTTCTTTTTTTTTTTAAGTATTATTTATTGATGATTTTTTTTTTTTTAACTTATTTTAATCTATTTTTTCTTGTATCTTTAACTAATTTCTTGCTTTTTCTTTAGTTGCTCATTGCCCTCTTCCCATGTTTTTGAAAGAAATCAAGCCAATTTCTTAGGCCTTAGGCCTTACCTTGCTCCGTATACGTAGAAGCAGTAGATGTGGAAGGTGAGCAGGGCGACCATGTCAGAGAGCAGCGAGAGAGCAAAGGTCAGGCCGAAGCAGGCTGACAGGCCTCCGTACCACAGGATCCCCTCGATGAAGGGAGACATCAGGTGGATGTAGCCTGGATGGAAAGATGATGATCGAGGTAAAAATCCAACCAGTGTGATGACCTTTGGTGTGCATCTGGGCCACTAGCAGAGCTTTTAGTCCTCCAAAGCTGTATTTTTATTTAGCATGACAATAATCAGGTATAAACATAGAGGTTATCAGTACACCGCAAAGCCCTGAATATGTGTATCTTTTGTGTGTTTTGCGCTGTGACTCACTGATCCAGAGGTGAATGTGGTAGAGAAAGAAGCGGCCTAGGACCTGGTCCAGGGCCCGGTTCATCTTCAGCCCTGCAGGAGCTCCCATCAGCCACTGCAGCAGCTCCTCCAGCTCTTTAGCCACATGCTGAGGAAAAATCAAATTAGTAAAATTACAACACAATATCAGTTTTTAACGACATTTCATGACCATTTGCTCACTTGTTAGAAGTAATTTTTTTTTAAAACCAAACTACTATTTCAGAGGTGTAGATCAATATTTATTTGATTCCAGTTACTAAAACTAATTACTAAAACTAACACATGCTTACATCCGCTGCAGGCACCAGTGTGTTGGCTAACATGCTGATGTGATTGTCTCTGTAGAGCCACCACATGAGCAACACGCCGAGAGCCACATCCACCAGGAACGACACCAAGATGTTGGCTTTCCTACAGACAGACATGGAGACAACAGCAGGTACAGCAGGTGTTACTTTCAGCACAGAAAAGTTCAGAACATCAGGGGAGTTTCTCGGTCGCTTTTACAAACAATCACCTCATGAACTGCGTGTGTCCGGCAGCTGCTTTCCGTGAGCTGATTGTCCTCATGTGCTCGGTTCTGTAGCTGAGCTGAACACAGGTGGACAGTTTACTGCACAGGAAGCGCAGTGGGTACAAACTGAAGAGCCTAAACATGAAAAATAATGAAAATAATGATAGTGTTTAACCCTTACAAACCTGGAGCAACGTCACTTTTCTTGTGCTGCTTTCAGACGCCTTTCAGAAGTATTTAAACGTTTTAAACCCTGAGCAAAGTAGTGCAATTTCTTTCAGAAACATGGGGGAATAGGCACAATGAGCAACTATAAGAAATGATTGGATTAATATATATATGTATGTAAAAAAGGTACAGAGAAACTTTTTTATAATTATCAAAATGACATAATCAATCTTTTTTATTTATTTATTTTAAAAAATCATTTTAAGAGCTTTTTTAGGTAATTGTCTTGTTTGTTTTCTTTTCTTTTTATTATTAGTTTTATTTTTTATTTATTTATTCATTTATTTTACAAATTTTCAGGTAATTTCCTTTCTTGCTAGGTTTTTGGTCATTTCTTTTTTCATTGCTCATTGCCTCCTAGCCACGTTTTTGAACAAAATCAAGCCAATCTGCTCAGGTTTCAAGGGGTTAAGGTGTGTTGCCTCACAGTGTCAGTATCTAAGTTAAGACAAAATCGGTAACATCCCTCCAATCCAAAAACTTAATATTAGAGTTAAACGGTCAGTTAAAAACACATTAGAACTTAGAGTTTAGAAACATGTATAGTATTGCTAGTGTCATCCATGAAGTTTCCTCTTTTCTCACCGGATGTTACAGATCCAGGTCCATATGGAGAGCAGCCAGCTGATGAGCATGCAGAGCGGCAGGGACGCCTGTTTGAGCAGCTCCACGATGATGCTGGCCTCTCGACCTTCAGACTGCCAGTGTGTCGACTTCAGCGGCCCATCGTCATATTTGTCCAAGAAGAAGAGAGGCTTGCTGTGGGCCACTGTCTGGAACATCTGGACCAGAGGAGAAGAGGAGGAGCACATCAGAGATACATATGACTCCCTGCTTACATCGAGCTTTAGCCTGAGTCACTTTCACGCATGGTCTTTACTCTGCATGACTTCTGGCAACATGTCATGTCATGTTTGATCATTCACCTGAAAGAAGATGCCAAAATGTAATTTAACAGTTTAAATTCCATGCTGCATTAACATTCCTTCCTTCAGGATTTTTGGCTGCAATATGGGAGAAAAAATCTAAATATAAAATCTGCATCAAACATCATGTCAGCCTGAATTTTCATCTTTAGTTAATGTTTCTAATATAATAAGAAGCCGCAGATAGAAATTCAAATGAGAACCAGCACTCTTTCTGTCTTGTACCTGTCTGAGCTCCGATGGTCGATCAGTTTTGCGGTCAGGAACTCCATTCTCGATGGGATGAAGCTGTGACAACATCACCTTCCTCTGCTCATAGTGGACGAAAATCACCTTCTCCTCTTTTTCCTCCTCATCCTCCTGCTGCTGCTGCTCTTCTTCATCACCTCCAGCTTCTCCATCACCCTCCTCAACCTTCTTACTTTTCTTCTTAGCCTCCTGTTGAACTACTCTTCCATCTGGCCATGACAAAAGATTAATTCATTATCAGCTCTTGATAGGCTTCTTTGTTAGTAACGGGAGTATTTGCCACTGAAAAACAAAGTTATTGTAAATGACTTTGGAATTGATTCTTGCCAAGTTGCAAAAGCCTCTACAATGATAAATAAACTGAAAACAGTGATGAGAATTTGATAAAAACCCAGCAGAAACCCAGTATGACTAAATAAACCCAGTGACTTTCAGTCTGAGGGTCTTACTCTGATCCCTGTTGAGGACCTGGCAGGTGAAGCCCGTCTTGCCGATCTCGCGATTGATCTGAAGCCAGCGTTCCTGGGGGAAGATGGTGCTGAGGTCTCTGAGGAAGCTCTCCATGCCCTCCTGACCCTCTTTGGGTAAACTCCAGGAGCCCAGCACTGACAGCTCCACCCCACTCTGAGCCTGCATCTGGGAGAAAAGATGGAAGAATGTGGTCAGGGAGGAGGAGAGACTAATAAGGACAAACACAGTGAGAATACAGAAGTCATTTCCTGTATTCATCTTAGTTTGGAAAAGGAAAGAGCAATTTGGGAAATGGGTTAAAAAAAAACAGGTTTTATTATGCAGCAAGTTTAATATATATATATATATATATATATATATATATATATATATATATATATATATATAGAAGTTCAGAGTTCAAAGTTCAGAAGAGTCCTTGAGGAATTTGGAAATATCTCAGTTTCTAATCATCCAGTCAGAGGACTGCTGCCACTGATGATCGCCTGAAACTGCTTTGCATCATCAGCCAGACAATAGAGTTAAAAAAATTAAGACAGAAATTGAGTGTCTTTGTTTATATGTATGTAGAAAAGACGGAAATGTTGTTTTATTCATGAATTACATATGTCAGCAGTAAGCAGGACACTGTGTGGGAGTTTCTCCCTTTGTTTATAAATTGCACCCTCCTCCTACGGGCCGGTCATACATTCTGGTATGCAGAGATTCTCTTCAGATTCTGGAAATACCTTCAAAACAGCAGAGAGTTGTTAATCTAACATGATTATCCAAATATCACCAGGCGTTTAGCGTTCCTAAAATCTGATGCTTGGCTCTATGACTTAAATGTCATGTCAATACAAGACAGGCACAAACTGGGGCCAAATGTATCCCTAATTCAGACCTGAGATGACACAGATGTCTGTCCGCTGCTGCGCTAACCTGCTGGATGTACTGTTTGACCTGTCCCGGGATGAATGGGTAGTGGATGACCGCCAACACCACAGCAGACTCATGTCCGGAGATCCAGCGGCCAACCAGCAGGCCGCTGTCCGCCAGGTTACAGCACTGCGGGAAGAAGATCTTCAGCACCATGACTTCACTGAAGCTCAATGTTCCAGCAGCTCTGATAATCTGAGAGAGAGAGGGAGACTTCTGACTCTGCTGAACAGAATGGGAGACAGCTGGTGCTAGATTTATGTTATTATTCACAAAAGCCATGAAAAGACCAAAACCAATAATATAAATCCTACCCTATAAATATCGGTATATAGTGTCATTAATAAAAGCACAGAAATTTCCAAGATTTTTAGAGGACTTAAGTTGAAAAAGGGTTGTATTGGGAGCTATTTTATTATTATTGTTTCTACTACTGTTATATTTGTTGTAGTTTCTAGCTGTGAAACGCAATAAAATGTCATGTAAATAAAAAAAGGTATAAAAACACACATAGTAGATAGAGCACAAGTACCTGATATATGGCGGACTGAAGACTTTATCTTCATTATGCGTGATAGTCATTCCTGCTCTTAAAGTGTTTTACAGGAAGGCACAACAGCAGGGAAATAATTATTTCCTGATTTTTGTGTGGAGTTTGGGGGAAAAAACGGAACTAACGGGACTTGAGGCGGTTGACCTCCTTTAATGCCCTTCACATATTGAGTTTGTAGCATGTTATTGTGGCAACACACAAAGCCTGGGGCAGCTATTGATGGCAGCGACAGTGATGTCAATTTGCCAGCTAGCACAGAAAGTAGGTTAGCTGTAGTTTTAGCATACACAAAACAAATACGACGAACTACCGATAGAATAAGACAAATTTAACAATCATTTATTTGTAAAACAAGAATATAAATGCCGTTTGATACTGTCATCACGCTTACTAATTTCTGCACTAAGTTCACCACAGTCTTAACTAGAAATGTAACTAAAAATGTTCAAAAATTAAACTTAATTGAGTAGCTGAATAAAATTAATGATACATCGAAAAGCAGAAAGGTAAAACTGTTTAAGAGCAATATGGACAACAAATAAGTGTTTAAAAAAGGACACTATTTACCTTCTTTAACACCGAGGAAAGCTTTCACCTTCCATTTGTAAAGTCGGGTAGCGATCAGCGAAAGGCGCCATACTCATTGTTGACAGTCCATTGCTTTAAAGTTCCGGTGAGAAACAAGGCGTTCATGTGTGTTCCTCTTATAGCGATGTCCCTCTCGTCAAGTTGTATTAAACATTTTTACGATTTAATACAACCAATTTCAGTTGGACTATAATAAAACCACGTACGAAACGTTAGTTCATTTTAATATAATATTTTTGTCTTTAATACGCGTTATCAGTTTAATTACTTTAATTTTAGGGAATTCACCGGAGGTTGCCGTTAATCTTTCACAATAAAACGACCAAAGCAGTCAGAGTAGAATTTCATACGTGCAAAAATTTTGGTGGACAAAACATTCAAGGTGTTTTCACAGTGTTACAGGAGTCTGGGGGCAGCTCCAGTGGTCTACAGCAGTACAGTAAAATATACTAAGAAATACAAATATTTCCTCTAATATTAACTTAAAAAAAACAAAACAATAACTCCTTCGTGAAGCTTATTGAAGTGAAGTTGATGTTTGTATATCAAACTTTCCTACCTACATTTATATAACTGTTCGCCTGGCCACTATAGTTATATATTATTTATTAATTTATGAGTTCATTTATGTTTTGAATCTGATTTTTAGAGCAATTTAGCTTTACATCCGTGACTACTGTGTGTCTGTAGGTATAAAAAAAAAACATCAGTGTGTTTATTTCTGTGTTTCTAACAAAAAATCAAAAAGGTATCAAACTTCAATTACTTAACTGCCATTAATAAATATCATTGATTATTGTTGGTAACCCCCAGTTTATCATGTTTTAACTGTTACAGGTGCTACAATGACAACTCTTATAATCAAAATGTTAAGAGGTATAATACAGCAGAACATTAATGATTTATTAAAACAACAACAATAATAATTTTAATATGCTTGCTTCTCACCAGTACATGCTCAGTTTGTCTGCTGCTGCTCTCAGAGCTGTTGGTGAATGAGGAGTTGGCCCAACTGTAAAGAGACATATCTCCTCCTGCAATGACACAGCAAAAAAAGAGCGGGATGAAAACCTACAACAGACTAAAAATAACAAGCATGTTTTTGACAGATTACTAGCATCAAACCCTTGAAGGTTAAATTGTCTTGGCTCTATGAGAGATAATACCGTGAAATAAAATGAGCTGTGTGCTAAAACAAAACCTGTTTAAAGCATTGTTATTGTCTTTCCTTTCTTATTAAAAGAACATGTTATTTTCCCTTTAATGTGTTTTAGAACTCATTTTAAAATCACAGTGAAGTACTTTTAAAGCATTGCACTCACTTTTCAAAAATTGTTTGTTCTTATCAACTTTTTCTAAAATTCATTTTGTTCATGCATTAAGATTTCTCGTATTTAATTTGTTACTGAAACTTTCTGTACATTTTGTTATTGTATATTAATTTATATGTTTACTTTATTTAAATACACACATTTTTGTTTTTTGCATTGGTACTGCTCGGTCTCTTTCGTGCAGTGTCCATACCGATGAAAAGTCCGTCTGTTGTTTAAATGTATTAACTTTGATATTAACTGATGAACTGATTGAAATAACGAACTACACTACCCAGTAGGTCTAGCGAGAAAAAACTCGAAATGCTTTATGGGTAAGCGGGAAGTAAACACAAACACGTTGAACATGGAGCACTCAGAGCACAACCAAACTTCAGGCATGAAAAGTGTAAATCAGGCGGATATTTTACGGGACTTTCAAGTGTCGTTTTTCGCTATGAGTCGTCTGGTTTCATTGCCCTGGACCGTGAGTATGACCCGCTGCTAGCACACTTCTTATCCCGTGTATATGCACGGCGGTGAGGTATGAATGTCACGCCCAACTCCGTTCAAATAAGTGCATGTTTGTGATTCATTGCTTAGCTGTACACGTGCTCAGTTTCACTATATTACTGAGGTTATTACACAAATCGACAGATTCTTCTGCACACATTTGAGACACCTGCGGGACGAACAGTCTCGACCTTTTTTGCAGACTTGTATCAACTGTAGCTACTGGAAACATTTGTACAAACTGGGTTGACTTTTAAAATGTTATAGCTTGAATTTGCATTAATAAAGTTCTAATTCAATTTTTAAAACTTACAATGGATAAAAAATGAACATGAACAATTATAAATATATATAACATATAACATCACGTTCAGTGCCAGTCTTAATTTATGTTCTGAGAAATACTAGTTTATGCAAAGCAACAATGATATATTTGTTACTGGCCCTCTGCAACATATTTTGTAGCCTGTGGAAGACATATAATTCTGAAATTAAAGTCATTTTTACTTTAAGATTAAAGTTAAAATGCAGATAATTAAAGGTGGAATTCTAAAATAAAATCCAAATCATGGTTAAATCCATAATTTTGTCAGCAATTAAATGTATGACTTTTCTTAATTCAAAACCCAATTTTAATAATAGTATATTAGCAAGTATACCCCATTCAAGGCTTTAAACCACTTTTGAATTTCTAACTGACATCTTCTTCTTTTCAGTATTTGGAAAAAGACCTTGAAAGCCACAAATCGTCAGACCTGATTTCTGAAATCCTAAAACAGGTAATGCAATGTGCAAACCTGTCATGGTCTAAAAATCACAAACAGTCATAAACAAAATAAACAAATATATATCTTTTCTGTTTTTTGCAGACGTGCCTTCACTCTTTGTGCCGTAAGTTTCCACCATCAGCGAAATACAGGAAGCTGTTCCTCTCAGAGATCATTAGACGGGTTGGTGGTCTGTCGCTGTGTCTTTGAACAACATTCATATACATTTGTTGGCATATATATTATAACCTAATCATGTCCTAATAACGGCTTTAAAGTTTTCAGGAGATAAAGTCTTTTATTAATCATAGGAAAAATAAGTTCTGACTGTTATTTGAATTAGCTTAGGTTAAAAGCAGTTGTTGATGTCCAGAATAACTTCCCTTATAGAACCAAAAACAACTCATCATTCAGTTTTATTTATCTTTCTTAATAATTCATAAAACTTACTCTCTGCAAGTAAGCAAGCAAACATGTTGTCCAAAATGCTTAACTATTCTTTTGCTTTGAATGCCACGTTAGCATTGATTTTAAACCTTATGGACAGTCTGGCACAATTTACATGCTTTTCATTCTTCATTTTTTGATAATTTTGGCTGTAAATATACATATAGCATACATTTTGAGAAGACTGTGTAGTTTTGTTTGGTCCTGGATTTTCTAGCTCAGCTCCTACAATAAGTCTGAAATATACAGTGGAAACAAAATTGTTACATTCATAATGTTAAGTGCAAAAAATGTGCCACTGAAACCCATTCAAACTGCAAGTTTTGATCCCACAGCCATCAAAGCATAAAACATACATTGTATTATTTCTGGGTGTCAATCTGGGGTTTTGCCTCAGAATTAGTAATTTTTACTATTGTCCACCACATCATTGTTACCATATTTGGCATATGGAGAAAATACATGATATTTCCACTAGTTGCACTGTCACAATCAATGTTGCTACTAATTATTGACATATCGCAGGCATTTTTAATAACTTAAAAATTCTATTTAGCATGTAGTATACTGAAAATTATTATTTTGTGGGGTTTTTTTACATCTAAAAAAATAGTGTCATCGTGACAAAAACCTGGCATTTAAAGGGTTAAAATTCTGAAAATTAATGATTCTGAAAAGCGCATTCTGTGTGCAGAGCAATATGAGTGTGTGTAATGTTAAAGCGGGCCCTAAGGGTTTGAAAGTACAGCTGATGGGAAGTTAGTCATTATTATTTTGGATGTATCCAGGCTTTAACTGAAGCGTGTAAGAAGTGGAAACTTAAACCTACAGATTGCAGGAACCATGAAAGTCTGTTCAAACTTTCATGGCAATCCATCCGATAGCTGCTCAGAATTTCACTCTGGAGTGTTGGACAGACATCACACCAGTAACATGACAAAAGCGTCCTCTTGTGTGGTGTCTCCACAGCAGGAGGCTGCAGGCTGTGATCCTCTGGACGAGTTGTACGACGCCCTGGCTGAAGTGGTGGGAGCAGAAGACACGACCGAGTGCTACAAGAGCTACTTACTGGTACCAAAGCTGCTGCAAACACTCATCATTCACTGGATTACCGCCAGTCGCTACACAAGCTTTTCTCAAGATAAATAAGTGTCAACAGCCCTGCACATCAGTTGCTTAGTTGTGGACAGGGATCCACACTCATAAATTAAAAAAAAAAAAACACTTCATAGTTGAACACCCTCCCTCCTGACATTACCATGTTGGTTTTGTCCTGCAGCCCAGTGGTGATGCTGTCAGCCTGCTGGAAAACGTAGCTCTGATCTCAGACGGGACCACCGGCCTGGTGACCTGGGAGGCTGCTCTCTACCTGGCAGAGTGGGCTCTGGATCACCAGCAAGCCTTCACCGGCAGGTATCCAAATCCTAAAACCACAACGAGAAGAACTTCAGTCAATCCTTTGAAACCTGGATCTCCTTCACTTTTCTTGTGCTGCTCTCTGATGCCTTTTGCAAGTATTTAAACCTTTGAACACCAAGCAAATTGATTTGATTTCTTAAAAAAGTGAAAAAAGACAATGAGCAACTTCGAAAGAAACGTTCCACCAATTTCAAGGAATTTATAGATTTAAAAAAAAAAAAAAAACTAACAATAAAATTACCCAAAAATGACAAAATATATTGGTAAAAAGTCTGAGCAAATTACCTGAAAATTAGCAAAAAGAGAGTAAAACAACAAAACCCTAAACAAACAAGGAAATGACCTGAAAAGAATTATAATATTGTCATATAACTTTAAATATGTAATTATGACAATTATGAATACAGTTTTTTAAGTTGGTCATTAGCTGCTTCCCTTGTTTTTGAAATAAAGCCAGTTTGCTCAGGTTTCAAAGGGGTAAATGAAAAAAAAGTACTTTTATTCAATAAAAGATTAAGGGTTCTACTTTTTATGACTGCATGTGTACCAAATTAAAAAAAATTGTTCCCTTTTCCTCCCTCTGCTCTGGTCTGCAGGACCGTTCTGGAGCTGGGCAGCGGCGTGGGGTTGACTGGCATCACCATCTGTCGTTCCTGCAGCCCGGAAAGATTCGTCTTCAGCGACTGTCACCCGAGAGTCCTGCAGAAGCTGAGAAACAACGTTCAGCTGAACGGTCTGACAGAGCAGACGTCTCCTGCAGTCAGTGTGGAGGAGATGGACTGGACGATAGCGACAGAGGAACAAATCAAACAGATCGGGGCGAGCATCGTCATCGCTGCAGGTATGTGTGTAACTTTGTAAGTAAACTGCACAGAGGGCAGACAGTCAGCCTCCTGCCTCATCCAGATTGATGAAACCCAGATGCAGATGTTTCTTTCTTGTTGTGCAGATGTGGTGTACGACCCCGATGTTGTTGGAAGTCTGGTGAAGCTGCTGTCCAAGATCATGAGGTGTTCGTCTCCTGGAGTCCGCCCTGAGGTCCTCATCTGCTCCACCATAAGAAACCAGGAGACGTACAGCGGCTTCAAGCAGCAGCTCGGTGAGAGACACAGAGTCTGACTGCAAAAAGAGCTGTTAGAGTAAAATCGTGAAATTGTTTGGATGCTGTTGACTGACTGAATATGTTTTGTTTTGACAGAAAAAGCAGGAGTCAGCCATGAGGTGATGACAGGAGCCGTCAACCACGTGTTTCCTTATAACAGAGTCTCTGCAACAGAAATGATTAAACTGTACAGGTGATACAACTGTAGCACAATAAAGATTTTATTTACAAATATACATCGTATCAAAGTGTCCTTTATACAGTCAAGTGCTCCAAAGTAGGAAAAAAATCTACTGGAATGGAAAGTTTTTTTTTTTTACAGGTGGGAGTTAATCTCACCTGTATGTTACTGCTGCATGTCATTTTTTAAAAAAGTTGAATGGACTCAAATTAACGGTGTGAAAAAAGGATTTCCCGAATGTTTCACTCTATGGATAATCCACACACCATCATTAACATCCTGTGTGCACTGAAAGAATCTACCTTCATCTACTGTCTTCCATCCCAGTGAATCTAACATGTCCTGCTGTGTCTTTTTCTGTTGGTTTGTCCTAAACTTTAAATCATTAAAGTCCCCTCCCCTCCCTCATCAGGGAGCAGAGATCAGAGGTAGGACGTTCTGGTCCCAGTTGTCGTCCCAGCGCTGCCCTCTGCTGGTGCAGAGGTTCCTCCTGAACGCTCCCAGTCTGCCCTCTGAACTGGGAAACTCTGACAGGAGAGACTGAAAACACACAAAGACAAATCAACATCATTTAAAAGAAGTTTAAGGCAGAAGGCAGAGAAAAGATAATGTCTGTTATAGTGGTGGTGTAACCTCATATGCTTGTCAGTGTTGTAGCTTATTGTATCGTAGATGATGTCTTGAACCATAACAAACTTTGTAGCCGATACAGAACAAAAACAGCAAACTGATGCTGCAAAGAACTGTCATCATTCATCGCATGAATGTTGTATTTTAATGTTAACACCTTTTAAACACCTCTAGACTTCATTTATATTCAGGATAAAACTGAATATTTAATAAGAGAGTTTTCAGAAGTCATTGTCACTCAACCTCATCTAAGATACTGACTTTTGCACAAGTTGCTAATTTCTCATTTCTACTTATGAATTATTAAAAAAAACTGCAGGAAAAACTTTTTTTTTAAGTGTCAATGACTAAAATTCAGTGACAAACATATGCAGCTCTGACAAACTTCAGAACTAGCAGCATTCAAGACAAATTTAATTTTGGGGGTCAAATTTACCACATTTTGTGTTCAAAGAGATGTAAACTGAAACCTAAACATTAGCCAAAGCACCTGTAAAGAAAAATTTCAAAAAAGAAGGGTGTGTACATCTACTCATGGATGAGAGGCTCAGGACAGCGTGAGATGTAAACATACATGGCGTCCTCCTCAGCTGGGGATAGCCTGCTCAGTGGTCTGAGGTGAGCAAGCAGCACATGCATGTTTCCCTCTGCACAGTGATACGGAAAATAGTTCCTACATGAAACTGCGCACAACAAGACCTCTGATTTTTCTGAGTAATCAGGTCAGGATTTCTGGAAACAGACATTGCTGTTGAGTTTTTCACTTGGAGAGAGAAGGCAGACATCTCAAATGCTCCAACACTTGGCATGCCAAACCAAACAATTCAGACTGATATACAGTGCTACAGTTAAGACGAAAATATGTATTTCTGATTTGGGCGTGAACTGTCCCTTTAACATGAGCCACCAGCAGCTTATTCATACATGCTCATGTGTCGTGGGTAGATCTGCAGGTATTCCTCTCACCTTAAGCTGCTCTGCGAGCTCCTGAGAGCCTCTGAAGATCAGTCCGTTCTCCTCGTGCTTCACCAGCTCATGTAAACTAAGGAAAAAAAGAGACTTCTGCATTAGCTCTGATACACATTTCAGTTCACAGATTAATTCCAATTTCCAAAGGTCAGCTTGCTCCAAGAGTCCAAGGGCTTTTTTTAATGTCAACACAGATACTTTTGAGTTCCTTTTGACCAAAATCATTCCTAACCTACTAAGAATGCAGCAATAGATTTCTAAATTTACGATGATAATTCTCAAGTGAATCTCTCTTCAGAAATTTGAGTTGATGGACACGTCATCTCGATCATAATCATCTCAAGTAAAAACATTAAAACCCCAAAAAGGTTTTGTTAGTGTTTCTGACAAACTGCAGCATTGATCATATCTCATAAAACAAAAGCTTTTGTATAAAACGAATCAGAGGGGCTCACCAGTTGAAGTGGATGGCACAGACGGGCAGGCAGCAGCCGAACATGTCCACCACCTTCATGGGGAGATCCAGACCGCTGGACGACTTGTGGAGGCACACACCCAGGTCTGCCGAACCTGAACACAAACATATGACGTGTTTAATGTTCCTCTTTTTGTCCATTCTGAGGCTGCTGTGTCAATGTGTACAACTCTACTAGCTTTCACCACTAGTGTTAAGGTACAGTTTGTTTTTAGCTTCTTTTCTTTGTAATTATTTGTGATATTTTATATTTTATGTGCTTCTTGACATTGAGTCCACAAAGTGCTGTAAAAAGCTCATTCAGAATATATATTAGAAAGAGAAATTAGCAGGCCCCGTTAATGCGGGCTGCTGCAATGATGGATTTGAAAACTTGTTTTGCTGTTGGAGGCTGCTGCTTTTGCAAGTGAGTTCCTTTGGGCTGCAGCTAATGACATTTTATATCACTGATTAATATGCTGATTATTTCTCAATTAAAGAAGTATTTCAATGCTGGAAAGTTGGACTTTTCATGAAATGAGGCTGTCTTTGCAGTAGAAAGATGCAAATGCTTTTGAAATTGGAGTATGATTTTTATACTTCAAAGACTTCAAATTAATCTGACAACATTTATGCTGCCTCGGATATATTGTATTTACTATATTTATTTGTTATGAGCACATGAATGGCTCTCCAAAGCTGTATTCATGAGTGGGAAATTTTGATGAATCCCAAGTTGCTGAGTTGTGACGTTTCAAGGCAGCAGAATTGTGGAAAGCATGGAAACAGTGTAAAGAATTGACGGTAAAAAAAAAAAGCTATCATTAACTCTTTGTAGTTGCACATTTTAATATACTTGATCTTTTACACTATGCACAAGCATTTTAAACTTGCACTTCACCTCTGCAACACCTTAAGCCTTTATTCACTGAGAAAACAAGAACATAAAGCTAGCCAAGCAAATATAAGCTACTTATAATGTTATTCAAGCTTATAAATGAATTAAAATATCATCTACACACCTGATATGCTTTCTATGTTCTTTGTTCTGCAGCTGAAGCACAAAGGAGCTCTGTGCTACTTGCTGCTGGTAAACCGTCAGCCACAAAAAAAAACAACCTTTTTACTTCGCGCATCCATGTTTGTTGCTTGTTTCTGACCAGAGAACTTGAATGCATGTATTTCATAATTACTACTGCACAACTGGGAGGTACAATATTTGCGAGGAGCACGGGAAGACAGCATTAGCTCAGAGCAGAGTCATGATTAAAGTTTTGCAGAAATATCTGACTGCATCACATTACTGTGACTCGGGCACTTACTCAAACCTGAGACCAGCATGTTAAACTGCCTTCCCTTTATGTAAAGAGATGCAGCTCTGAGCAGAGCTAAACACAAGCGCACGCAGTAAATTTGCCATGAAATGTTTCACATATTCACCTAATAAGACAGGATAGTCTTCTGCCTCCAGCCAGGGAGTGCAGATCTTCACGTGCTCTAAATGCAGAGTGTCAATCAGCTTCCTGTAGTGTTCCTTCTGAGGACCTTTACCTACACACACACACACACACACACACACACAAACACACACACACACACACACACACACACACACACACACACACACACACACACACACACACACACACTTTGAATGAAACCTCCTCTGAGATGAGACACCAGGATAAAGTGTGAGGTAGCAGAGGGTTACCTGTGATCACACAGACTAACGGTGGTAATGAAGCTCCCCCTTTAATGAAACCTTCATACTCTGTTGAGAACAAACAGATGAGAAGTAATGAACACACACTATCATATTTTATACTCCTGTTTGACAGCATCAGTTTAAAACCTGTCGTACCCTCAAGAGCCTTCAGCAGGATGGAGAAGTCTTCGTCCTCTGTGGAGAGAACGGATGTTTGTTTGATTAGAAACATACAAGCAGTGCTGGATTTAAAATGTCTGGATTATTTTTTCACAATATTAACCATCAGAATAATTAGTAAGCTATTGAGCAATTTGTTTGGGTAAATGAGAATCCGGTGATGTTGTTTCTCCAACAAGCAGCAATTTTTGTTTTGTTTGTTGGAGGCAACAGACAATCAAAACAGGAACAAAAATGATCATCTCCCCTAAAGACATTTATTCACAGCAGTTAAAGATTAGAGCTTGCAAATGACATGTATATTTGTTTTCATTTAATGAGAAAAATATCAGAAAATAGTGACAGTAAAATTTCCCACAGCCCAAGATAATCTATTTCAGTAACTTTTATTTGCAGCCAAAAGAAGCCAAACAGCCAAACAGCCAAAAAAAAAAAAGTCAGTTTATCTATGACATAGAAAAGGGTCAGATCTTGATATATGAAAAGGTAAAAATCAACTAAAATGATTAATTGATTATCAGAGCAGTTTCTGAATATTTTTTGATGACGGACCAGTTGACTGATTGTTGCAGTTTTAGAAAATAATAAACTTTCTGACATTGATCATTTTTCTAATTGGCAGTTTTTCTGTAAAATGACACCCTCAATTGCAAACTTTAGTTCCATTTTGCCTAGAATCCCACAATGCCTTGTAAATTGATTCACTTCTGAAGTGTGCTTTGTACCTTGTTGTGCTGCATTTAGTTGTTCTTTACTGTAAAAACATAATTCCTCCCTCTTTTCTTCACTTTTTTAAAATGCTCATTGTAAGTCTTACTGTTGATATTTTGACAAATTGTAATTTATTCTAATTTATAGTTAAAAATAATCTCATAATAAATAAGGAAAAATAAACACAGAACAGAGAGTTTTCATCACAACAGTGATTTAGTAGCTTCTTTAAACAATACACAAAACATACATCTCAATACGTGTATGTTTAGTCAGTAAGTCATCTTTAAATCTTCTCCTCTCACCTGTCCAGCTGGTGCTGCTGAGCAGCAGCGCAGGTCGCTCCGCCCTCAAGGTCACTGTGTCACCAGTGAGGTCACAGTCTGTAAAAACAGTCCTCTCCACCTGGTCAGACCTGGAAGAACATACAACAGGTGAGTCGAGGTAGTGTGTGTGCTTCAGGGTAATCCAGTGAGGTACAGCTAACTTACAGTCTGACTTTTCTCAGAAATGTACAGACGTGTCTTCTACCACTGTATACATAAACAGCAAATGCATACATAAATGTTTCTGTATTTGGAAACTTTGACAGCTGGACTACAGTTTTAAATGGAGTTCTGTGGCTTTAAAAGTGCATTTGTCTGTAGAGATAAAAGATGTCCAGCAGAGTTAAAGACATGCACACATAGAAAACTTCCACACATTATTACAAAATGATGAACTGCACAAAACTGAAGTCATTCAGTTTGTGTGTGAAATGCCTTTTTAACAAAATGCCTTTTTGGCACTCTAGAAACAGATGTGAAATGCTCCTGTTGTGTTTCTCACCCTTTGCTCTGGAACTCAGGGTAAGTGTTAGCCAGTCTCACGAAGAGCTCGTGCTGCAGCTTCAGTGGAGTCTCTCTGAAGATGGAGGCTGGTCTGTCGTACAGAGTCGTCGCCCTGGAAACAGTCAAAGTGATCTCCCTTCACTTTCCTTAATGTTAAATGGGCTGAGTGGTTAAGCAGGGTTTTATCTTCCAGCTCATGTTTGGATCCAAAGGATTATCCAAAAAAAAATGTTGTTGATATTCATTTTCCCCAAAGGATGGATGGCAATGATTTAACCCTTTAAAACCTGAGCAAGCTGGCCTGATTTCTTTCAACAAAAAAGGGGTGGGGGAAACAAGCATCTTAACAAGAAGTGGGTGAAAAACAGGCAAGAAAAAAGATAAAGAAAATAAGCAACAACAAAAAAGAAAAGCATATAAATGAATAAAAGACCTGAACAAAATTTCTGTAAGATAAAAAAATATATACATTCAAGTATTTTTTTCTGTAATAATATAATTATTATATCCTGTGGACATTTTCCCTTTTTATTTGATAATTTTCTAGTGATTTCTTTTTAAAGATAGTTTTCAGTCAGTATCTTGTCACCTTTTAGTAATCTTTTGTAATAAGCCCTGCATTTCTTGTTGAGTGGCTTATTGCCTTTTTTCTCCATTTTTACAATGGAGAGTAATCAAACCATTTTTCTCAGGTTTCAAAGCTTAAATGCTTGTTAAAGGTTGCTGAAAGCAGCAAAGTAAAACTGGTGCTGATCCAGGTGTCAAAGGGTTAATGAACACACTCTTTGGCTCCACCATCATGACATACTCTACTTTTTTGGCTCCACTGCTTGTGACCCTCAGATAATAGCTTCCTCTTCACTGGGACATATTCACTAAGTCTTACTAAATATCCAAACGTGTTGTTTCGTTAATGCCACACATTTATACAGTTTTGGCATTATAAACATCAAAAGGCTGCTGGTGAGGCTTTAAACCTTAATTTTCATACAAATAACATTAAAAAAGAAATCATACTTGATGCCCCAGTTTTTCTGTAAGTCGTCCTTCATCGCGTTAGTAACACACAGGTTGTGAGTAGCCAGAGGGCCGAAGGAGTGCTCATACCTGGAAGAAGACAGGAAATAAAACAAACTGAAAGCAAACCACTGTGAGAGTATGTTCTGACTTTGTGGGGTCATGCACATGAGAGAAAAATAACTCGAAAGCTTCCCCAGCGATTAATTGATTAATAATCTCTATAAAGTTGAGTGAACTGCCAGCGACAGCCTCACAGCGCTCACCACTTTGCCAGGCGGACCACCGGGTGTGTCGGGCCGTGGCTCAGGGCCATGATGGTGTAGCCGTAGTTGTGCCAGTCGATGACGAATCTGCTGCCACGCAGGACGCACGCGAGCCAAGCCACTGCGATGCTGGGCAGGCCCGGGGGATTCTGGGATACAAATGTGATCATTATCATCAGTCTGAAGGGCAGCAAGGAGAAAGTGTTACATTCACTTCATAAAAGTAAAACTAATAACAGCAGAAGTTGGGTATAGGTAATATGCACTAAAAAAAATTAAAATGGAAAACACTGAAGTGAAAACACTAGTATGGCCGTTTATTCTTACGCAATTTGGTCCTTTTAATTTTTTTATTTATACAGGCAAAAAAATATTAATCAATATTTCTGTAAATGTGCCAGCTGGTAAAAATTGAAAATGCTGTCCATCTGTAGATAGATGGAAACTGAACATCACACTTTACCTGCATCAGTATATGAGACTGTGTCTCCATGTTCAGCAGCACATAAAGAAGCTGCAGACACTGAAGAATCACCTTCGTCACATATGTGAGGATTTTTGGTCCCACTGGGGGAAAAAAAGCACTTTGTGTAAACAACATCATCACTTTTCTGGGATTTTTCATCACTTGTGGAAAAATCCTTAAACAAACAAGGTGCAAACAAAGTGTAGAGGACACAGTAATTACGACATGGATCTGCTTACCTCGAACACCTTTGACCTCTGCTATAGGCACTATCCTTATTTTCTCCTCTCTCAGCACGTCTTTATGAGGTTTGGTATCTAAAATGAAAGAGGAAGAAGAAAAAGACACTTTGTTGAGTTTTGTGAACTTTTGATTTGATTACCTCTCTAAGTTTGTAATATTTAACTTTTATTACTACTTTTAATTATTTATTTTATACTAAAATATTTTTGCTTGACTCAAATAACATTTTCAGAGCAGGACTTAGCAGGGTATTTCTTACAGAGTAGGATCAAATTTGAGCACTTCTTCCACCAACTGGTAAATAATCGCAGTGCATTTAGGACTCTGATGTTTTAAAGTTATTTAGGGACTATTCCTTATTTAAGGGTGGGAAGTGGGAGGTGTGAAATGGGGAGAATGGGGGAGGCACTGTAAACTATTTCAAAAGCACTAGCGAGGAAATTGTGTGTTTTGATTTAGCTTAATTGAGGGACATTTGTCTATATATTAGGGATTGACAGATTATCGGCCTGGCCAATGATCAGGGACAATATTTGGTGTTTTGCCGATTATCTGTATCTGTGTTTCATTTTAATGATTGCTGATAATATTAATTAACTAAAAAGTGTGTGTATTACATTCAACCAACACCAGGGACGACAGTCTGCAATACATGCAAGGAAAGTGTCAGCATTGGAGGAACTTTTATTTAGTAAAACTTCAGGGAGCTGTTTTTATTTATTCTTTTTATATTGAAATTTTCACTGAATTCTTTTTTTAAGTTGCAGGTAACTTGCTGTACATGATGTTGAAAGTTTTTGTTTTAATTGATTATTTACTAAAGGCATTTAAACAAAGTCTGGAGTTGAAATTTGTTGTCAACAACAATCAACACTGCCAGAAAGATTTAATTTTTATTGTACACGCATATCTGTTATCAGTCTCATTAACTACTAATAGTTGGTATCAGCCCTGAAAAAACAATATTGTTGGACCCCTACTTTAAATGATTGCATTTTGCATTGTAAATATTCTCAGAATACCTAAATCTTGAAATACACATTTGCCTTTTTCAAAAATCTCCAAAATCACAACATTTATAATGGCTACAAACTGTGAAATATGCTTTTTTCCTGACTGAGAGAGGGTCATTCATTTTTCCTCAGTCACTCAGGGAGGTTCAAAGAAAAATATTTATAGCTTTGAGGCTGAGGGTCTTATAAATATATTAAAAAACAAAGTCACAATCTGATACAGCACAGTCCCTTATGTACTTCCTTTCACTGCTGTGACAACGTGATTAACAAAGTTTATTAACGTCACAGTTTTTGGGAGACACCTTGATATAAGGGAAATAACTAAATGTATGAATGGCAGCATCAGACTTCATTCTTACCTAAAAACCCGACAAAAGTAACATTATATCCGTGTTTGCTGAGGGACAAGGCGTGATACTGCATCCGAGGGCTGCGACCGATATCCCCCAACACCAGCACACACACCCGCCGGTCAGTCCCGCCGTCCCGCCGCCGCAACCACAGCGACACCAGGACGGTAATAACAGTCAGAGACACTGCCGGCCACGTTATATCTGAACCTGCGGCATAAAGCGCGATTAAAACCGCCGCAATTAACACAAAAAATGCCAGAAAAGCCGTGCAGGTGCAGCGCGTCGCCATGTTTGTTTGGGATTTGTGATGACGTGGCTGAGTAAAGAAGGAGGAGCTTCATATTTAAAGTGACCGCAGACTTTACGACGCGCTCAGTACAAGACCGGAAAAGTACGTGATTGATAATAATATACAATACATTTTCCCTATATTCATAACCCCCCCCCCCCCAAACTTAAACCAATGGATATGTTTTTTTTAATTTGATTTATTGTATTCTTTGTTGTAGCCTATATTTTGTGTTTTAGTTGGATGTATTGTTGCTATGTTTGTATTTTATATTGTATTTTGTTGTACATATCGGTCTTTGTTGTATATTTTCTGTCTTTTTTGTGTACATTGGTCTTTGTTTTATATTGTTTTTTTTGTATATTGTTCTTTGTTGTTTATAGGCTATATTTCATAAGCTATAAATTGTAGCTTTGCTTCATATAATGTAGGCCTATCATAGTTTTGTACATTGTTTTTTGTTATATCGTTTGTTTTTGTAATATACATTGTGTATTTGTTGTATACAATTGTATTTTTACTTTATGTAGACTATAATGCATTTTTATTTCAAGAACCATACTAGAGGGGGTAATAACAAAGCATTTCACTGGACATATGTTGAGTATGTCTAATATTACGTCAAATTTGAAATATTGACCGTCAATTTTAGGTTTTGATCTGCATTTATTATTTCCAGAATTTCTTTTAAATAGCTTATTTCATGTCTTAAATGGAGACATGTTTTTGTATTGTAGATTTCAACAGGATTTTTAGGTTAAATCCTTCCTAATAGCTCCTTTGATTCTTGAAATTATGATTTTATGTTGATAAATGGATCTAATTGTAACTCCCTTTACCCCCCTAATCGAACTCTGTTGAAATCCATAAGCTTTCTTTCTCTTTCTTTCATTAAATAACAAATCCACACACCACTGCCTATTATGTTTCTGTTAACTTCTTTTTTTAGAGAATGGTTTCAGACATTTACTGTCTCCACTTTTTTCATATTTGTATCTATTTATTTATTTAAAGAAAAAAGTAGACTTTATTACAATTGTGTGGTTCCCTCATGCAAAACCTGCAACAGTGCAGACAGGTAAAACTGCAGGAAAACAGGTATCTGATTTGATAACTGATGACAGATATTGATGACTTGTCATGACAGTTTTGGTTACTACATTATACCTTGTACACCTTGCAATACTGGTATGTTTCTTTGCAGGAATGTTTAATAACTTTAGGCTTTATTCAAATTTAGACAGAGGCAAGAAAATGAATATGGAAATAAATAAGAATAAAACACTTTGGTGGTCTCCTAAAACAACGCATACACTTCACTTTATCTCTCTGTTAACGCACTTGCACTGGTGGAATGTAATTTAGTACATTTACTAAAATACTGTTCTTATAAGTACAGTTCTGAAGTACTTTTAAAATTTAATTTTCTGCTGCTTTATATGCTGCCACATTCAGTGGTAAATATACTTTTATTACAACATTAGTTGCAATTTGGGCTACTTTAATGTTTATTATGTATATAATCATTTATTAATTTTATTATTTATTATGGATTAATCACGTATACGTTTCTATAACTATAAGAAAAAAAACCCAGTATAGCCACTAATATATATCATTCTAAAGTGGGCCATTCTGCTTAATGAAAAGGCTACTTGTAACCTACGCGGTAATTTTAGTCCATTTTTATGTTTATGTTATTGCTTATGTACTTTTAGGCTATTAAAGTAAGTTTTTGAATGCAGTACTTGTAACCGAGTCACAAAAGATCTGGGTAAGTCCTTCACCTTGTAAGGATTAGTGTCTATTTTGAGGTTGTATCCTGAGAGATAAAAGTGAAATAATATGCAATGACGTGTCCGAGGAATAAAAAAATCGAAACTATCCCTCTTTAAAGTTTGCATTTCGTAATAACGGCCTCTCTGACGTCACAGCTGTTTCCTCCCCCCAGTCTCCTCACTTTCCTCCCCCCTCCCGTTAGAGGAGAGACCACAGCCTGTCCTCTGTTTTCTGTCCGAGAAGAAAAACTGTCCCGGAGCTTCCAGACTGGGATTATCCGAGTGAGAAGATGCGGGCAGCGGGGCACCGGCTGGCCGCAGTGCTGGCTCTGTTTGCCGCAGTGTGCGGCTCGCGGGCGGAGGTGATCGATGACATCCTGAGCAGCCTCTCCAGAGGAGCATCCTTCCTGGAGCGGCAACATGAGCACATCAACCTGGACGGAGTGGTGGGCTTCGTTATGCTGCAGGGTGCGTAAACACGTCCTGTGCCGGAAAACAGGCTGCAAGGAGTCTCCTCTCACTGTCCTTCCAGCTGCTGGAAAATATCTGTCTTTTGGGTTATTTATCACGGTTGGTTTACGATAAAGTGGGTCACTTATTGGCAAATATATAGCCTACTATAGGCACTACTGCTATTAAACGTTCAACATCCTGCTTATCTTAAGAGGGAGTTCTTAGGGGAATTATTTACCCAGTCTATTGTTTAAAAGTTACAGACTCTCATACCAAACACACACTTCAGACCCTTGTTGGAGTGTCTAAGTTTTAGAGGGACACCAAAATAAAATGCTTTTTAAAACATAGACAATGTGTTAACATTTTAAATAATTCAATATGCTTTCTCCAAATACTTATTTTACCACAATTGCAATGTTTTTGCCTTTAAAAAAATTATTATTATTCTCACAATTTTGTGAAAAAACGAACAGTTGCCAATTGGTAAACATATCTAGATTTCAGCAGAATTTACTTGTAATCATGTTACAGCTTTTTGTCTTATAAAGAATACATTACATTATAACTGTGAAAGGAAAATGATAAACATAAACTGCTGTCTTTCTGTCTATCTATCCTGCTATATGACTAAATTGTTTAATACAAAATCCATCTCATTGCCTTTAAGAATTTATGTGGAGTGACTCAAACTAATATTGGTGGGTTGCCACAAAGTCAATAAGCTCAAAGTTCAAGTTTGGTGGTGACTGAGATTTTGTAACTTTGGAGATTCAGATGAGCAAACTCAAAGTTTGATGGTGACTGAGATTTTGTAACTTTGGGGATTCAGATCAGCAAACTCAAAGTTTGATGATGACTGAGATTTTGTAACTTTGGGGATTCAGATCAGCAAACACTCAAAACATCTGAGTTTTTAAAAACTAATTTCGACTGTTTTTTTCAAATGCAATTTGTTGATTTTTCTATATTTGTATTATTTTTTTCTTGTCTTTGATTTAAACATCTTGGTACTATGTCCCCCATTTAAAGAGTACTATATTGGTTTATTTACTGTAACCAGAAACAAAAAGTCCACAGTTGTGCTAGCAGCTCTGCCACCCCCTTTTCACAAAATCTATCTCTACTGTCTAGTGAACCAGCCTGCATTTCCACCAGTATTAAGTGGAAAGTGTTGACCTGATGATGGATGTAAAATCAAGTGGAACAACAAAGTTATAACAATTCATCTTCTGGGGAACATGAATATCTGAACTGCATCACATCACAATCCATCCAAAAGTTGCTGAGAGATTTCACTCAAAAAACAGAAATGTGAACCTCGTGGTGGCTCAAGAGTAAAGTTAGAAGGTCACCAAAGTCAGCAGGGTTCATCCTCTGGGGACCACAGATGTGTGTAAAATTTTTCAATCCATCCAATAGTAGTTGAGATATTTTAGTCTGGACTGACCAACAGCCAGAGAGCCACGCTGCTAGCATGGTTAAAAACACACAGGAAGAACTGTTGAATATTAAGTTTTGATACATTTTCTGTGATTTACATTTGCAAATGAATCTTTCTCACACAAATTGATACCATTTATGCAAAGACTGTGTTTTCTCTTTGACCCACTGATCCTGATTCTGTTGTTTTGCGTCTCAGCTGAGCTGAAGGAGGCAGTACGGACGTGGCCTCACAGCGACCCGGTCAGCTGGGCTCAGAGAACCACCGCAGTCGCTCTGCTCAAACGTCTCGACCAAAGCTTAAGCAAGGCCGTCACTGCCCTGCAGCAGAACGACCCCAAATACTACAGAGGTGAGAAAGACTTAATTTCCCAGAAATCCTGCACTCAATGTTGACCAGAAAAGTACACAATCCCTTTAGCACATAACCACGTTAGCAGTAAAAACTACTCAACATTCATTCATGAAAAATGGAAATATTAGCCTTCTGAACTGCCAGCTCAGATATCATTAATAACAACTGTGCAGAACAACATAACAGGTCACATCAAAAATAGCTCTGAGGAGCCAGTACAGATATTAGACTGAGAGTTAAGCAGTCAGATGCTGGGTGTGTACTTGTGACACTTATCGAAAATACTCCCTCAGTTTAAAAACTTAAGGTCGTAATGAAAAACCATTTTGACTGTGAACAGCACAAAGTTTAACTGAAGATTCAGATATATAGTGTTTACATTCTCTTTAAAATGCAGGAGTTGTTGCTGCTCTCATCTTTATATTAGCATTCAAGGCCAAACAGAACACTTAGAGGCTGAGGACAGACAGATACACTGACTGTTCAACATTAAGCTTTGTTTATAAGGAAGTCTCATTAAGATCGTCTTTTTCTACAGCGTCTCTTTCAATGCACAGGCAATGAAACCTAATAAATAAAAAATATTAATGTTTCCCCTCTGCATATTAATGATGTCAGAAGAGGGTCACACTCAATGGCGAGATGTCACAGAGTCAAAAAAACAAAACATTAATTTCCACGGTTAATGAACATAAATAAACATTTTTTTTTTAGGTTAATAAATTGTTATTACCTCGATGAGAATCTGCTCCTGTGTGTCGTGCAGAGTTTGAGCCCTTGATGTCGTGGAGATTCTGGTTGATTCCTCAGGAGTGGAGCTCCACAGACCCCAGCCTGGTGTATCCCTCCACCATGACCACCGAGTGTTACGACGAGCAGCTCAGCGACAAATGTCTGACCCTGCTGCTGGGAACCTGGTGAGAGCACATTTTAACACATGGAACAACAAAGAAATCTGAGAGGGACAGAGGTTTTTACGACCCGTCTGCCAACAACAGTCAGTCTGTGTCTTTAGACCACAATCTTTCACTAATATGCACGTAAATCATGGATCATAAATTAATTTACAGTATTAACTTGACTTACTAAAGTCTCTCTAAACTGTGTCCTTTGTCCAGCTTCCAAAATCTAGAGAGGTGGAACTCTGAGGAAACATAAGCATAAATTCTCAGTAGTTTTTAGTCATTTCTGTGCCCTGAGAGTAATGCCATGTCACGTTGCCCTGCCCTCTGATTGGTGGAACAGTTTTGAACTCCATGCAGCCTGAGAAAACTCTGCAGATACCATTAAAGGCTACAAGTAAAAAGCCATGTGCTGAGCATGTTTTTCAAGTAAAACTACAATTTTGCCTCCTGGATGTGTGCCTCCACAAACCAGTTAAGTTACTTTTTACATCCATGTTTGTCCAGACTCATATGTGGCCATGACAGTTGACAATGTGTTAAATATGGATGATGATTGCAAAGATGCTACATCTTCTAAAGCATGGATGCTTCACACACATTTTCAAACAGGCAGCACAGAAGATCTACACAATCAGCACAGATTAGAGTCACCAATTCAGTGTCTAACCAAATGTCTCCCCTTCTGTTCCTGAGCTATGGCATTTATCAGTAATGGCCAGAAAAGTGTTTTTGCAGAGCATTTTGATGTCACAGAGAAGCTGACTTTTGACTTTTTGGATATAAGATGTCACCACTTCATTTTATTCTATTATCCTACATTTGTGTACAATTTTGCTATAATTAGTGTAATAATTCTTGGGTTATGGCCAAAAATTTTTATCTGAAGTTACTGTGACCTTTGACTACTAAAATTTAATCAGTTCATCCTTGAGTCCAAGTGGACATATGTATCAAATTTGAGAAAATCCCCTCAAGGACTTCTGGAGATATCTTGTTCATGAGAATAATATGGATACAGGATCTCAGTTACTGCAACCCTTGACCACCAAAATGTAATCAGTTGTTGTTAAGTCATTGTTAAGTCAAAGTGGACGCTAGTGCCAAATTTGAAAAAATTCAGTATAGGCGTTCTTGAGATTTTGCCATCACGAGAATGAGATGGACAAGTTACAGTGACCTTGACCTTTGACCACCAAAGTCGCATTAAATAATCCTTGAGTCCAAGTGGACGTTTGTGCTAAATTTTAGGAAATTCCCTCAAGGCGTTCTTGAGATATTACATTCATGACAACTGAATGGACAGACAAAACAACCTGAAAACATGATGGCTCCAGCGATTGCTGTAGCCTGAACGAAGAAATAACTTAAAGAATGTTTCTATTTACACTTAATATTCTCTAGAAACCACATTTGGGTTTTAGCTCTACAGAGAACTGATGTGTGTCTGTCTGAGCAGGAAAATGAACGGGACGCCCTGCATCGTCACCAAACCCTGCAGGGACACCATGACTCGCTTCGGCTGTCCACACTACTCTCTGTCCCACCAGCTGCTCTACTTCATGATCGGAAAAATGGTGAGACGTTAAACTAGTCATTCACTGAAAAGCATTTGTAATCCAGATTTAGGAAAACAGATATAAGATGATGCTTTGGCTATTCTTCTTTCATTTGGACAACAGATTATCACCATGCTGTGATGATTTTGATTCTGTTTGAGGCAATCCCAAAAATCAAAAGTATCATTTGATATTTTGTGAGAGATTCACTTATTCACTTCAGAACCAATCTCTTTCTTGTGCATTAACCACGGCATTCGAGCCAAGGGATTATAAATTTAGCTCAGCATAAGTGCTGGAAGCAGCGAGCCTAACAACACTTTCGAGGTTAAAAGTACCATGCAAATTTTTTTTTGTAAACAAATAGTTATGTTTACATAGTGTGTATCCTTGAGGCCTAAAAACACATTGAATGCATTTGCTTTCTCCTAAAACATTTCTTGAGCAAATATAAAAAAGAATTTAATAACTGCATTGTTTACACGCATGTTTGTTTGTTTACACAGAGTTATTTCCTGGTGGTTCCGCCTCTGCCCCACCCCTTTAAGAGACCAGCTGAAGGTCCTGAGTCTATTAATTGCAATCGGAAAAGTCAACAGGGCACAGATTAGAGCTAATTATTTTGCCACAAAGTCACTAGGGATGGGGTAAAAAAAATCGATACAGCATAGTATCACGATATTTTTATCATCACAGGGATGCCAAGTATATATATATTTGAATTATATGAGTTATTTATATCACAAATAACAGTCTAACTTTTAGTAGCCTGCTACAATAATAATATATATATTTTTTTAGTCCACTAGATACATTTTGCTGCAATAAATATGATCTAATTATCTTATTAGATAAAACAGACGTTTTCTTTGGGGGCATTATTTGCTGTTAAAAAAGGTAATAAATTGTAATATACCTCTTTAAACTGCATTGCAATACTCAGCATATTGCAACATGTTCAACATCGTAATAATATTATATTATGACTTCTGTACTGTGATAATAACGTATCATCAGGCTCTGGTGATTCTCACCCCTAACAGTCACTCAAGTAAATCTTGGACCCATTTTTCACGTCTCGCAAGCATTCTGTTGCCACAATGCCATTTTCAGACAGACAAATTGGGAGAAAATTCACCTTTTTCGGGACCTGTCTCTGGCTCAGTAACACACTCGCGGGATGTAGCAACAACTGATTTGATCTTGTATTGGGTTGATTTTGTTAAGATAGCACATAAAAATGTGCAGCAAAATAAGGAGAAAACATTAAATATGTGCTGCATATATACAGATGAATCATTCTGAGTCCTTTAATATTCGTAATGTTTAAGTGGGCCGTGCTAGAGGACAGGTCAGGAGGTCAGAGAGCACCCCGTCAGTAAATTTCGATAGCCAACACTAAGTAAAAGACATCCAAACTAAAATTAACTTAAAGGAGAGGAACATATTTGAATATTTAGTCCTCCAAAAAACACCAGCACAAGGAATGAATTCTCCGCAGATGCTAACATCAACAATTTAGCAAAAATTAAGAAAATCATTGTTCTATTTTTAATCTTAACTCCACTAACTTTCTGAGATGCTGACTGCTTTGCGTTTCTGTCTCAGAGAGGCTGCACCAATCTGCTGAAAGGCGACACTCGAGCGTCCCGAGCCAACATGACTGAAAGCAGCTACCAGAAGATCTTCTGCTCCAACATGATGAAGACCAACCAGGACATCATCAGAGACGGTCTGACCGAACAGACGGTCGACATCTTCATCGAAAACAGTGAGTTTTTAAGTTTTTCTCTTTGGTCTTTTGTAGTTTGTATTATCACATGTTTCATAATGTTTAAATAATTTTATTGTTTCCAGACTGCATATGTTTTACATGTTATGCCTGTCAGATAAGAAACTGCTATCTCCAATTCTGGCAATTTTAAAGCTTTCAAAAAGTTGAAAAATGACAAAAAACCCATCATAGAATTTGATAGTTATACTTTGGTATTTAAAACTGTTGTTAACTTGACAACCATTGATTTTTCTCATTGTCCGAAAAAGTTTCAGTTATATCCTTGATAAATCTATTAATCGTTTTGTTCACAAGATGTCAAAAAATACTGAAAAATTTACAAATAAAAGTTTTCTAGATCTGGGTTGACTTCTAGCTTACCTGGTAGGGCGTGCCCCCTTTATAGGTTGAATCTTTTGCAGGGGCCCGGGTCTGAATGTGATCTGCTGCCCTGTGCTGTTATCCCCTTTCTCTACCCCCTTTCCTGTCACTCTCCAGCTTTCTATAATAAAAACAATAAAAGCCCTTAAAAGATTCTTATGAGTGAGAGAAACATTTCCCACAACCAAAGATGATGTCTTCAAATGTCTTGTTTTGTCCAACCAACCCTCCAAAACGCCGAAAAAAATATTAAAGAACTTAACAGATATAACAGAGAAAAGCAGCAAATTTTCACATTATATACACTGAAATCAGAGAATATTTGGCAGTTTTGATTAAAAATTGAGTGATACAATGAATTAATTGTCTAAATACTGCCAATTTTCTTTTTTTCTTTTATATTCAGTTGCCACCACCTGTAAATGTTTTTTGTGAGGATTTTTCAAGTTTGCCATTTTTTAATAATTTGTGCAAAAGCTGGAAAACAACAAAAATAATTTTAGTAATTTCCAGAAGAAACTGAATTGAATGTCTAGTGTGCAGGATTTTGTAGCATCTAGCAGTAAAGTGACAGAACTCTTAAGTTAATAGCAAATTGCCCTATCTTGAGCCAGTGTTTTGGTTTGACCCATCTGGGCTACTGTAGAACAACGTGGTGCACTCCGTGGAAGCTGACCCACTCCATTTGTAGATATAGACAGTAACAAAGGAAAGGGTACCAAAAATACAATGACTCTTTTATCATATGTTTATAAACTAATGAAAACATAAATGAATATCATTTACCACGTTTACTAATAGATGTCAATAAATCCTGCACACTGGACCTTTAAACTTTCCTGATTCTTGTGCAACAACCTGCCTTAACATGTCTTCTCATGAGATATTGATACCCATGCTTAAGAAATTGCAGATGGGAGGAAAACTGCACAGTGAACGCATGTAATTCTCTCAGAGTGTTTTGACTGACTTGAGTTCCTCTGCTTTCCGTTAACAGTCCTGATTTGTGGATTGACTGGTTTCTCTGACTTCTACAAGGCTGACTGGCTGCAGCACATCCTCCGGCTGCAGGATGAGGAAGTAGGCTGCTTTGGAAGAGACAGTGAGTGTTTGATCAGTGAAAAAAACTCAACTGAATCTGAATCACCATTTTATCATTATTTACCGGTAGCTTGGCTGTCAAATTGAATATTCAGTCTTTATATCTTCTGTTAATTTTATCTCAAAATATCATGCCTTTTATGTGGACACTAATGAGTCAAACAGTTTTTCATTTTTCTTGATAGTGGGCTACTTTCCATCATGCCTTAAGGGCTGAAGTATTTGAAACCCATAAACAGACCTTGCTTCAGACTGACTCTTCACTCTCAGTCTCTGTTACCACTGATGCACAGTTCTGAATTACCCCAGTGGTTCCCAATCTTTCCTGTTTAGATCAACGCTGATATCTCCTACTTATTTATCCATAAAAGGAGCTCCCAAACATATTTAAAAATACAAAGATGAAGAAGTTATTAGACTTATTTGTTACATCGCAGTTACTGTTAACAGCATGAACCTGATTATAAGATGGATAAACTGGATTAACAGTTTATCTCCGCTGTTGCTTGTGTTCATAGAGAGCATCATCTCTCAGATCATCGGAGACGAGCTGCTGGAACAGCTGCAGCCTCACAGGAGAGTGAAGAGAAGGGAGAAAATACTTCCAGGTCAGTTTGTGACTGATTGATCCATTTTAATATATAAGTCTGCCTTTACAGAGAGAGCTTTCTCTGCTGAGAATCAGACAGGGAGTGTCACATCATCATTGCGCCTGCACAACATTTTAGGACTCTTATTCCCTATCCCGTACTACTGCTTTCTTTTCCTTAAAATTTGAATTAAGTTTCACCTGTATCTGTATTTTTAAACCATTGTAATACATTGTAAGCTGGGTTTCCCATACTTTCATTTATTTGTGGTGGCCGGCCATGATTAAAACGTTAGTTAGGAGCACTGTTTGGTTATTCTTTACTCTTGGAGCACAGACCATACTCTGGGCACAGACTGAGCAGCAGAACTTAAGGTACAGTGACAGGAAAACTTTAATGCCCATTCTGTAGGGTATAAAAGTTTGCATTCACTTGCAGCAGCAGCTGCTCATTTCATCCATTAATCAGCTCTGAATGGATTGACAGATCAATTATCCAACCCATGAGTCACAAACTGCTGCTGAGGAAAAAAAAACACTTATGGAGAGCTCCACCTGCGCTACATTTATGGACCTGCAAAAACCACCGAATTTAGAGTGACAGTTTACAGAGTCACACACACATTTAAAAGAAATGCCAGTGTGGAATTCATTGTTTTTTTGTTTTGTTTTTTGTATCGTAATACATTTGTAGATTGTATATTTGATGTATTCAAGACAAACATCCCCACAGGGACATTAAGACATTAGTGTATTTTATTCTAAGCTGCCAAAACACTCAAGTGTCCTACTTAGTTTAAACTAGTTGTGCAGAAATAACACATGAATAATACCGAAGATGGACAGAAGTCAGTGATCACTGTTGCTGTGAGATGGCTTAGTTTTTGTTTCTTTCCTTCTTTACTCTAATTCCTTCTTCAACTGATTTTGTTTACACTTTTCTATTTTTACTATTTGTACCTAAACATTTGAAACATCAAACATCATTTTACTATTACAACTTGCTGACTTTTATCCAAGAACAAATGTATAAAAAATGTGTACAAAGTTTTTTTTAACATTGACTTGTAAAGGCTGTATTGAATTATTTTCTGACTGAGGTTTCTGTCCTCCTTCTTTTTCCGTCTGGTCTCTCAGATGGCTGTTCCAGTCACATTACGGCAGTGGCTGTGGGTGCTCTGGGAGGATACCTGAACTACTACCTGACAGAGCAGGACATAACAAAGAGGCCGCTCTCCTGAACACCTCCACCACACCCCCACCTTCCACACGGGTGCGTTCACATGAGCAAAACGTTGTAGATCATCAGGTAGTGGTGCTCTTCATGATTGGACTCCTGACACAATATGTTACTTTATGAACATAAGTCGTAAGATGACGAAAATGCTTAATAAAACGCTGGGATGTGGGTGCTTGGCACAAAATGGAGATTTTCCTTCTAGCTTGATTTTTTTTCTATATTGTATTCTATGATTATAATGTGGAGGATGCTTCACAGCTTTTTATCCCAAACAAGAATGTAGTGATGCTCCAATCCAACAAAACACATCAGAATTTACTCTTTACAAATAACTTGAGCAGTTGCAAAAGTATTGATGTGGCAGTTCAGGCAGTTCATGTTGCTTTGCTGCTGCTGTCTCCACATACAGTGCTGCAATAATTGTCTTCGGGATGTTATTTGGCCTTTGATGCAACGAGCTTGCTGAAGTATTTATATTTTCTTAAATGAATTTAGGGTAATCCAACGTGTCATATTGAGCTTTTTGCTACTTAGCTTTTTAACCAGTTTTGCGAGTCATGGTTAAAGGGATCTATAGTGACAGCGCTGATGGATGGATGAATGGATGGCATTTAGGTGGATAAGACAGCTGCTGATCTGAGTATGGCAACGTGATAAATGCATGGAAAATTATTGTTCTTTATAGCCTTACTATTATTCTTGTAATTTTGCATAAAATGGGCATACTTGTCCCCCATTTCAGACACTGCAAAGGTTTAGGGGTTTCAGATGATGTTCGATGATCTGATAAGCAGTTTGTTTAAAGTGTACTGACCTTAAGTTGTGGTTTTTACAGGGTCTTTTCAACACATTCATTTATTTGTGGCGGCATGTCACGATTAAAACTTCTGCTGCCACATACAGATTTTATATTTTTGGAGTTGAACCATTCCTCAGGAAGGCTGTTGAAATAAATATATATATACTTTGGTTATTCATACACACCACACTCTCCGAGCGCAGAGTGCACTCTGGGCACAGACGAAGCAACAGAATGCCAGACTCAGTGACAGTGAATCTTGAATGTTCATTGCGCTAAAAGCACTTGTCTCTGCAGCAGCTGCTCCTCTCATCCACCAATTTGATCAGCTCTCACCAGACTGACAGATCAATTATCTAACCTGATACTTAAACTCCTCAAAATGCCAGGGAGGAAAAAAGAAGTCAAGACTAGTTCTGTCTGCACTGCGTTCACGGACCTGCAAAAGCATCTGAATTTAGAGAAGAGTGATAAAGAAGGTACACACACAAGATTAAGAAAAAAAAGAAAGAAAGTCCCCCTCTCTAACCCACCTGTTGTTGTTACACAATACATAGATTCTTATTCTGTGGAAACATTGCAACACAATCTATTTGTTAAAAACAGGTCAATAATGTCAGCCATTACAAGCTTGATTGGAGCATCCCTATCTGAAAGGCCAAGAAATATTTACTGTAGCTTTTTGGAAAAACATCATAATAATATGTTTTCATCAAAAAATAACATCTTTATTTTATTTAAATAATATTTTGCTTTTCGCAGATATTTTATCTACTAAATATAAAGTCACAAAGGAGGGCCAGAAGGCAGCTGTACAGCCAGACCTGACCAAAGAGGATAAATGCATGAACTATGAATGTCTGTAGATGGACTTACATAAAAAATGTTATAATGTATCAAACATTCTGCTGTATTTACACACGTTATCCTACAGTATATAAGTAGTGCAGATAATAAATGTAAATCATCTCTGATTACATTACTGTCTGTAACGTCTGTGAAGTGGACCTTTGGTCGGAGTAGGAGGCCTAATAACATGATAATGAACACAAAAATAAAGGCTTCCCCTGGTGTAAGTGCATGTTGACAGGAGACAGAGAAAGATGGAGTGAGTCCAAAGGAAGTCAGTAACCGGAAATGGTTTTGATTTCCACAGATATAAAGCCTCCACAGCAGGCCTTATTATGTCCGCTGACTGTCTCTGGATTCCAGTCAAGTTCCATTTTCCTTGAAACCAAAGACACTGACAAAATGTCTTTGCTGGCTGCAATCAGTGATTTTACTGACCTGGTAAAAACCTCACACATCACAGTGACACCTGTGGGATGATGTCACTTGTTCCAGCCAATGACCTCGTAGAACAGCGCCTTGAGCAGTCGAGCCTCGTAAGTGACGGTGTTCTTTCCGATGTGAATGCGGGTCTCCTCCAGAGGCTGCTCGATGATGGCAGGAACCTCCTTACCATATGCTACAGGGGAGACAAACTGAAGTCAACTCAAACTGAACAACAAATAAATGCTAGCTTCTCCTCGTGAAACCAGGTCTTTCATAGGTTTGGGTACCATGTGGGTGACCCATGAAAAAGGTGATTTGTAGGTAATGTTATGTCTTAATTCTATTTTGAGTACATTCAGGATGTAAAAAAAACAAAACATGACTACAACATGATGCTGGTGTTGGATAATCAATTGGCAAAATACATTGAGAATATTAGAAATTTAATGTAACGTTTTAAAGTTGTAATCCTCAGACTTCTGACTTTGTGTGGCGGCTCTGTCTTTTTTGCCATCTGAAATATGAAAGCCGCTTCAGTCAGGTGTGTTACAAATACAGGCACATTAACTGTGGAGATGTGCTGCTCATTATTATAAAAATTAGCAATTAAGTTGTATTTCCTGAATCACATTCATTTTAAATATCATCTTCACATGTATGTATGTCACAAAAAGATCAATTTCAATATGCGGCCTCATTGAATTAATTGAACAGCACATGGTTATAAAATTTGCAGTTTCAGGTCAGACCATGGATATTGTGTTGATGGGTTGCATCTGGTTTACAAACTAACTGGTCATATGTGCAGGTGGTGAGGCGGTGCAGTATTGCATGACATGGTATCGGTTCAGGAGTGGGTCTTGAAAATCAGACCCAGGCTGAAATGTCTTTAAAACCCTGTGTTATAGAAGGTTTCCCGAGCACTTTGCAATAGTCAAAGCCCTACAGTTGCAGGGCTAAAAATGTCAATTCTGACCTAAAAGTGGCTGCAGAGGAAACATTATGGTGTCATATAAATCTGCTCAGCAAATTTGATAAAAAACTGGACCTCGGATTTTAAATTAACTGCATAGAAGTGGAAACGTTGTCCTGACGTTGGTGCAGGAGTTAAATTGATGCACACTTAATGAAAATCTGGGCAAAATAGCTCATATGGGCAAAATATTGCTAATTGTGGAATTTCAGTGCCTGCTGCTACGCCTGTCAAACTCTGTTCTATTGTTCACATATGCATATGTTCACATTTCAGTGATAACAGGAACATATTTTCCCCTCGAAATAATGAGTAATTTTTGACAACTGTTGGTAGCTAGCTAAATGAATATCAACTCCATGAGCTGGATGAAAATGCTGTCTGCTGTTTAAAGTGTGTCTTTTTTAAAGGCTGATGATATGCAAACTCATGGCCTTGGAAATAGTGATGGGTTACTACTGTGGGAACTATCCCAGTTAGACGGAGATGCTTGCGGTTGCCAAGCTATTTTTGGAATGGTCGAACTTAACCTGATGGTGATGCTTGATGAGAGCTCATGGGACCATGGGATGCTAAATCTGTGCATTTAAAAATACATTTATAATTTCAAAGCTGAGCAATGAAATATGTTGCATTTGGCGTCAGTACATCTTTGTCTCATTATTCAAAGTGCTCTGCAAGAAACAACGCCTGTTGTCACACTGATGGTGTAGATAATGTTGATACTGTTAGTGCAGCAGTCCAGCATTTTTGCAGGTGTGTGTGTGTATGTGTGTGACTGCTGCTCACCCTCGCAGTGCTCCAGGAACTGGATACACTCCTGTACCACAGCGTCCCTCAGCATGACCATGTGTTTGGACATGTTCTCCAGCAGGGAGAGGAAACAGCGCTTGGCGTAGAACCACGTGTCCGTCCCCAGCTACACTCACATACACACACAGACGGACACACACTGTGAACACACTTAAATGTTCCTTGTTGCTGTATAATACCTTTTTTAACTACATGCATCACAATATTTTGAATATACGCGACATTATTGTTTTTAAAAGTCCAGCTAATGTCATAGTTATGGTTTGACTGTACAGGATGATACTCTGCAGTGACTTCTTCCTTCTGTTTGAGGGAGTTCAGACATGATGATTCGATTGTAAGACGATGGCGTGACTTGAGTGGTTCGCCAGGCTTCACATTCCTGAACTCCTCTCTGCTTTCACTGCAAATGTGACTGTGTGGTGGTGATTGTTGTGAGGATGAGAGGGGGAAACACTCAGGATGACGGCTTGTGTTCTCAGCTGGAGCTTAGTGGACTCAGCTGCAGCCGGAGTCTGCTGTTGTGACTGGACAAGATCAAAAGTTCCCAAAAAAGAGCAGCTCAGCCTCAGAGAAGACGCTCAGCAAGGGAGAGTGCTGGAGGGCTCAGGTGGTTATTTTTGGATCAAAACTTAATGCTTGTCTTTCAGATTTGGCATTTTAATAATAAACACTCTCTTGCTGTTGTGTTTATGATCTCCAGTCTAGCCCTCAGCCTGTCAAACAGTGAAATACTACCTGTTGCACTTAAAAGTATATATTGAGTGTAACCTGTCAACAAACTCTCTGAAAAAGCCCAGAGAATAATGAAACGGACCTTTTTATTGTAGGGCTCCAGGCTCTTGATGACACGAGAGATGCCAAAGTCATAGTTCCCCTTGGCGCAGTACAGCGTCCTGAACGATAGACACATCTTTAGACAAAGCAGTGACAAAAGATCATTTTAATCATCATCTGTTTCTTTTGCATTGTTGATCCTGGAGATTTTTCTTGACCTCAGGAAAAAATTTGATATATATGATTAAATACTCTAAACTCAAGTTTTACTGACTATTTTTCTGGACCTTTTGACTGTATCTCACTTTCTTTCTTCTTGAACTAAATATAACTTATTAAAAGAAGGTATTACAAGACCTGACTGAAGTTCCATACTTAACTCCGTTGATGACTCTGACACAAGTTCAATTCACTGAAGAAGAATTTGAGATATGGTCGATAGCATTAGTAAATAAGCGAAACTTTATTTAAAGTTTCACTAAGCCTCCTTGTATCAATTTAACCTTTAACTTTACATTAAAACTTAAATATGTCGGCATAAGTACATATGGAGACCAAATATTAAATACTTCATACAACAAACACAGTAAACCCACTATGTTATCGGCTATTTGCTCATTCAGGCTGAAGCAACAGCCAATCACATAGCTAGCTCTGCTGTGTCTTGACTGACAAAGACTGTGATAAAAATGGCAGAACAGCCAAGCAAAGAAAGATTTTGGAAAAGGAAAAATAAAATATGAAATCTTAACTGCTGTAATGAATTAAAACACAACCCTCCGCTGCTGCTAAAAAAAGTGTAATCAGGATTAGTGAAAACAGCAGCAGAACTCACCCAATAACCAGATTGACGATGCAGAGATGGAAGACCTTCTTTTCGGGGTCGTCATAGGAAATCTGCTCCTCCTCTTTCTCGATCTTCCTCATCAGCTCTTCAGCCTATTTGATGAGGAAACGGTTAAGAGACTGATTGATACTGTATTGAAAACAATGACACAAGGAAGAAAAATTGTAATTAACCCTATAAAAATGATCCTTATACAAACACAAATAGTAAAAATATCTACAATCAAAATATGAAATTGCTTGAGCAAAAATAGCAAAAGCACAGATCCTTTACTGAAGTAAAAACATACCACTCTATGATAACACTCCATTACAAGTAAAAACCCAGATTTTAACATTTAACTTTAGTTATTCATAAGAAAGGATAATCAATTAAATTTAACTGAAGTATTAAAATGAAAAGTAGTCATTATGTAGAATAGTAAATACTGTATATACATATATATATAACACTGACTTGAAAAATAATTTTGTTATTTACTATTTAATTTTGCACACATTTATTATATTGTCACATACTGTATATCATTATTAAACAAACTGAAAATACTATATCAAAAAGGACAGCTGATGTGTTAACCATATATTACTGAGTAGTTTATTAGAACAGTTCATATTTAAGAAGCAGATGTTTTGTATGTATACGCTTCATATGAAAAGTAACCACCAGTATCTATAATTTTCAGAAAAATTTAGTGGAGTAAAAGTAAAATACTGCTGCACTGTCTTAACCTCTTTCTACAGTACCTCCTCATTCTGGCTGGTCAGGATGTAGGACACACACAGGTTGGCCAGGACCACAGCGCTCACATTCAGGATCTACGATGAAACACACACACACACACACACACACACACACACACACACACACACACACACACACACACACACACACACACACACACACACACAAACACACATATAACAGACTCAATCGGAGCATATAACAGAATATTTCCAGGCAGCACTCTGACCTTTAAAAACCTTTGCTGAAACCAACCCAGGGTGTGTGCAAATATCCCCAAACTGATTATAGTCTTGTTAATGCTTTTCAGAATAGAAAAATAATTAAAATGTCTTCAAAGACAATCATTGACATTAGAAAATAAAAGTGTAAGTGAAAACGTTAAAGTGAGGAACGGTATCACTCTTGGACCTTCAGTCGAGTTTATCATGATTTCATTTTCTGAAACTGGAAAAAAAAATTAAATTTTTCAGAAGCCAGAATTAACATGAGCACCACTGCAAACACACAACTAAAATAAAAGCCCACAAAGAAAAAACAACAGCAGATAATCAACAAAACAGATATCATGCACAGGTGTGAAGACACTGCAAAGAAATCAATACAGAGGTGTTTAGTCTCTAGCTTTACCGAGGGTTTGCACTTGCAGGGACACTCCTGAATGTTACACTGCTCCACCTGGGCAGAAAGGCAAACTGTCAACACTTCGTCCCGACCTCAGACTATCAGCGATGCTTTGTGTTTGAAGGTTTACTTCAAAATACAATAAAGTAGTTGATGCATTTTTCTATCTAAAGCACTAATATTCTGAGTCTCCCTCAACACACTTCTTCATATTCTTTATGATTTTGTGACCAGCCATCCTGAAGTACTCACATTATCGTAGTGCTTCTTGACGATCGGCTCGTAGAAGCCGATGGCCTCTTTGTACTTGTTCTGCATGAAGAGCACATGGGCCACGTTCAGCTTCCAGGTGTCGTCGTCATTACAGACCTCCACTGACTTGCGGAAAATCTTCTCCACCATCTGGAAGTTCTCCCGGTTCCAGTAGATCTTGGCCTGGGCCATCAGGACCACAATGTACCTGCAATCAGATCAGTTTCGTGGTGAACATGTGTTTGTCTTTCACCAAAACGATTTTTGGCTGTAATTTAACTAAATCGATTGATGCCTTGGATTAAAACAGTAAAACATAATATGTGGACAGCACTGTGTGTGGTGTACTTGGTCCAAACATTCTGAAGTTTCTCTTAAAGCTTCCAATAACACAATTCTACTTATCATTTTACTTCTTCTAGGGCATGAACAAATGTTCCATGCATGATTCAACTTTTAACATTTGATATGTCACTGGCTTATATAATATCTAGGAGCCGTGAATTAATTTGGAAAGGAGAGAATTTTGTACCATTACTATTTATTTGGGATGGTTTATCTTTTGGCATTGTTTCATGTTTTTTTAACAGTGTTTTTGGATAATATCATTTATTAGTTTCATGATTATGGTTATTTGGAGAGTCGGGTCACAAGGATATGGGCGATGACATTCATAATCTATGTAAGTATTTGCCTCTCACCTGTGTCTGGTGGATAGGAAGAGAGTATGCAATGGGTCACCATATTTTTTGTTGACCAGACTTTTCCTTTGATCGCTGTGATTATTTTGACTCTAAGTTTGTATATATATATTATTATATATTTATATATATATGATATATAAGTATTAAAATGCTTTACTGTATATTGGCCAGGTGTATAGGTGGGCTGTGCAGTTTTTCATGTTTCATGGTAAAATGTTTAAAAAAAAAAAAGTTAAATATTAGGGCAGCCTCTAGCTCACCTGCTAGAGTGTGAGCCCCATGGGCTGAGGAATTTGCAGCAGCCCGAGTTCAGTTCCAACATGTGGCCCTTTGCTGCGTGTCTTTCATCCTATCTCTCCCACATTTTCTATCATTCTACAGCTGTCCTATAAATAAAGGGAAAAATCCCCCTTAAATAAAAAAAAAGTTAAAATATCAGGGATCATCTTCCTAACTATTTTTTCATCTGTTTTAAACACCTTTCAAATGCTTTACTTCCCTCATTTCAGCCGTGTGTGTTTTTGTGTGTGTGTGTGTCTGTGTGTCCTCACTTCTCCTGCATCAGGTCGTAGTCCTGCAGAGCTTTCTTCTGCTGTTCATCGTCTCGAGCCAGCCTGGCCTCCTGCACCTACGAGAAAACGGGCAAAAACAACCTTCAGTCAAAACACCCCAAGCTTTGTTAAATATGAATCTACTCTTTATTTATAATTACAATATATTAGGAAACATTACTGAGTCCCAAAAAAAATATGGCTGTAACTCAGTTTGCAGGTAAGTGTTTCATTATGACTCGTCTGGAATAAATCAAATGACAAACTAAGCTGCATCAGCAGGCCTTTGAAGCTGGGGTTACGGGATAACATATATAACTGAAATCTAATATCTCAAAATGAAAACTGTAGATCATAAACATACATACAGTACAATACATCAGATATAAGAAAGAAACAAAGAAAGCAATATAAAGGTGAAGAGTAAAAAAAGAAGATGGAGGTAAACAACCTGCTTGGCCAGCTTGCGTAACTGCTCTGTCAGTTTGGCGTTCATCTCATCAAACTTCCTAAAAGCCTGTGAGATAAACAGACAAAATTAAATTCAAATATTCATCCGACAAAGACGATGCAATAAAACTATACAGAGGTACCTGCAAATTAAGAATTAAAACTCCTGTGTTATTATTTAGTGAATTTGACCAGCTCCATCCAAATGTCACATGGGAATTTCAAATTTCATTTTGCAGCTTCATTCCAATACTTGAATCACATGCCAACTGGTTTAAACATGTTTGACCACATTAAATTGGTTTTAGTGTTAAGTCCAAACTGTTCAAAAATGAATTTGTTAGTGTTTCCAGGGATACTTTAAGGTTTTGTGCAACTTAAACATAAGGCTTATGAGTTTTAAAATCATTTGGACCAGTGGACACCCTCTCTGCTACAGCAGATGCAGCAATATTTTTTCAAAGCTATATTAATCAGTCCCTCCAGGATGCACAGATGTTTTTGAGATTGTTGCAGCCTGATTTCATTGCAGCTTTTCAAAAAAAATTGCATGCATGGCAATTCATGTTGTGTTTTTTACAGGTGTTTTTTCAAAGTAATTGCAGTAGACTCATATGATAAACAAGGAGAGAGAGAGAGAGATCAAGAGAGTTGGGCAGCTCTACAATGAAATTAAGACGTTGCCTGTTTTAAATAGTAAAATTTGTGGAAAAGTTGTGGTGATTGAACAAAATTGCAAGGGCATGCAGACATTACAGGGATTAGCTGAATATGTGTTAATCGCTGTGATTGCAACATCATAGAGAGACTGACTAGTGATTTTTTTGACCACTTGGGGGCGCTTAACAAGCTGTTAACACACAAATAACATATCATCTCCTTATAAAGTTATTAAGGTAAATCTGTGAACAAACTACTGCTCATTTACACAAGCTTTATAATGATTTGCTGACAATGGTTTAGCGCTGCAGTGAAAAAGCGCAGAGACTGAATGAAACAGTACATGTTTTAAAAAACAAAACAAAAAAACAATGTGCTAAAGATGCTAAAATACAGTTAATTGACGAACTCCAGGGTGCATCTCTGGGGGTTTGTAACCACGACTACATTACACATAGACATAATCTGTTCTTGACATAAACATATTGATTAATGCAGCTTTCACAAAAAAAAGTTTCTCAGTACCTCCTCTGGTGCAGTCTGGCAGGTCAACAAGGCATCAAGGAACTCATACATGTACTGAAAAGGACAAAAACACATTAAATATGGATGCTGCCATTGGACACCTGTCATGATTTGTGGAGTGGAGGGAAGTTTTGCATTTATACATTTGTGCAGGCAAACAAGACATAAAAACAGGAGTTGCTGCAGTGTGAATTAGGACCAAACAAACATCCAACATCAAAAACATATGAATCAGTCCAGAAACTTACCGGCGAAAGGAACTTGTAGGTGAGATGGGCATTTTCTGCCAGGACGTCAGCTGCCAGGTCAAAGTACTGAGAGAGAGAGTGAGAGATTGAATCCAGCAGAGACATTAATGCCATTTTAATGAAAGACCCACACCTTTCTAGGAGCTCTCTGTGTGTTTTGAGCTCTTTCCACTAAGACTCACACCACATGACGCCAAATCCTTTTCAAAACATTGATACTCCCTGCATGGTACCTCACTGGTACTGTATAGTGGAAAATGCTGACACAGTCCTGTAGTGTACCAGAGGGGTGTCATGTTTTTGAACAATAATTCTGGGTATAATGAAGACAAGCTCCGCAGGGTGGAGACTGTCATGAAGACCTGTTAAGCCTAATGTAATTTCAGTATAACAAGCCTGGTATAAACAAGGTTGTCATACGGAGCTGGTGGTTTATGGAGCTGCCAAGTCTTCTTAAAAGGAAACTTTTTATTTACTCAGAGAAATTGACGAGTTCCTTCCCTTGAAACAGGTGTTTCTTTTTTCTGTGGAAGTGAATATTGATGTCCTGTATTCCTGCATGTCCTTGACAAGAATGACAGGAGCTGCTGGAGGGCATTTATATATCAGTGTAAAACGGTTGTCTAATGTTCAGTGAGCTGCGTAGACTCCCCAATTCAAAAAGACCCAATGTGGGTCAACCTTATGTTGGATTAAAGTGCTTAAACCATACAAAACAAAATAAGGAGGACAGGAGGAGCCTGTATTTCCAGATTTCACTGTTCAAAGTGATTAATCCTGCGTTATAGATGAATTTGCCAGCTGATTTTGCGGTAAACTCCTCTGGAGTCAGATTAACTCATGTACATATATGCAGACATTTCTGAAAACAGATATTTTCGTCTATGTTTTGGTCTCTTGCAAACAGGGTTCTAGGCAACTAGAATTAAGATATTTTTAATGCCTTCTAATATGCCGATTTTTCAAAACTCAGTTTACTGTGTATTGTTTTGTTTTGCTGTTTGTCTGTCTTGATTGTTTATATATTGTCGCACTTGTTCTGTTATCATTGCATTTCACAATTAAAAAAAAAGGATTACTGTGTAAACATGTAAAACTGAATGTTTGCAAAACAATATTGTAATCTCTGTGCATGCCCTATGTTGCCTTCTGTAATGAGCATGTGCCAAAAACAATAACAATAACAATAACAATAACAATAACAATAACAATAACAACAAATGACCGATTACTGCTTTTTTTTTTACATTTTGTCAGCACCATTTGGTCAAATCACTACTTAAAACTTAATTTAGTATTGCTGCATGACTTCATGGATGAACAGAGGCATCAGCTGCAACCACTGTTATTTAAAGGAAATTTAAAGGAAATACACATCAATGCGTATTATGGCTACATTCTGTCGACAGCTACAGAAAATAAATTTGCCATTATGTTAACATGTACAGTTATCGACATAAGATTACTATTTCAATACTTTCATTACACACATGACTTCCATAACTTTTCCAAAACTTTCAATAATTTATTAATTTAATTAATTTTCCACATCTGGAAATCATGGAAAATTTTATGACTTTTCTACTTTTTGTGGACAGATTTTTCAAAACACAGTTGGAAAACATCCATTATCAAAAATATCTGTAAAGGTGAGGAGAGGGCCTGACAGCAGAGATGTGTGGCTTGATTGTAGTCACAAATGGACTCTTTGACAGATGATGGAATTCTGTTCAATTGTGGAAAAGCAACTTTGGTCACAGTGGCACAGGCTATTTATGATTTATAAGTTCTGTATAGTTATTGAACCCAGCATTCAGGTCAGGATTCCTTGCTCAAGGACAATTAAAGCCACTGTGGGTCAAGTGTGGGACATTACAGATACAGGACAGTAGCCTGTGGGCCGACCTGTTGCGTACCTCGTGTTTGCAGTAGAGCAGCAGCAGGTTTCCAAAGGTCACAGGGGGGAAGGAGGGCTGCTGCAGCAGGAAGGCCAACTTCTCAAAACCCTCTGACGGCTTTGTATCCATGTTTACCAGAGCCTGGTTGTGCAGTGTCACTGGATCTAACTCCTACCAAAACACACACACACACACACACACACACACACACACACACGCACGCACACACACACAGCATGCTTCACAGATCTGTAAAATACAGCATTCTATATACTATAAAATGAGAAAGAGAGGTCACTTTGACAAGATTTAGAAAAAAGGTTTAGGATTTTTTTTAGTGCATGACTCTAAAACATGCATTTGTAGTTTGTTTAGACAAAGCATGGAAACTGTGACAACTTTAGCAGGTATTACATTCCACTAGGGGGCATTAGTTAGACACTTCCTTCAACTCTTTCATTTTAAAAAGACAGTTATGACTCAGTGGCAGTTACACCCTGGACCAAGGACATTGCCCCACCTGTACATTAATTTTAATGAAGGAATTTCAAGACGATAAAACTATCATCATTACCTCCATGTAAGCCTTCACACCTATGTCTCTATCCTAATATTCTATTAATCTCTGTTATCTCCAGGCAGTTAGTGGGGCACGTCCAGGCAGCCCTGATTCAGATTCTATCAGAATAATCACACCTAGCCGAGGGGTATCTAGAATTCAGCTGCACACACAGACAAAAACACACACACTGTACATTGGGTGTGAATAGGGTATGATAATAACCTCCTCTGATCTGGGGGGCATGTCTGTCAAAGCCTCCTGAGCTCCTTTCACTGCAAGAAAACACATGAGAACAAAACAGAAAAGAAAGCAGTAGTTATCAGTGTCTTTGGGGGACGGATAAATTATATAAACTTTATTTAAAGAAACTCAAATAATCAACACTTAAAGGGCCCCTGGAGTTTTCTTTGAAACAAACAAAAGTTTCAGTGTTTTCTACCAGAAGGCACTACATGTCTGATCCCTGAGGCCTGGCAAATGTTTTGAGAGCATTTCCTTGCCAATCAAACATGTGCAAAGCCAGTTTTTTTGAATATTTAAAATCCTGCATTGTTTACACTACAGCTGCAGCTATCGATTGTCTTAGTAAACGGCAATTCTACCGATTAATCCATCAATTAATCAAGTAATTGCATAAGAAATACTTTATTAAAGAAAACAGTAAATATTTTAAAAGATAAGGAACGGGAAAAATATTTTAATAGCTGGATTATTTAGTGTATATGAGGCTATCTCATCTCTTCCTCCATCCTCCTGCTTTGTATGCTTGTTACATGTTAAGTTTCAGTGAGAATCTTACAGTTTTTCAGCTGGTATTCGATGGCAGCTTTGAGGTTGAAGGCTTCGATCAGAGCTGTCTGATGCAGCACAAGCGTGTTGCCCACACTGTGGACATCGATGCCCTCTGTTGTCATCCCAACACTCAGCTCTAGGGGGCAAAAACACAAAGTTTACAAAGAATACTGTTTTAATATAATCAATTAATTTAAATAGTCCCATTATTTAACTTGAAGGGGCTCTATGCAAAATTCAGAGCATTCCAGTTTTCTGGATTGGGTTCTCAGCATAGTGATGGCTGAGCCAGAAGCTAACGGTGCTAACTCCATAAACAACACTAAACAACAGCGACAGTAACCCTTTGAATCCTGAACAAATTGGTTTGATTTCCCTCAAAAACATGGGGACAAGACAATGAGCAACAAAACAAGACATGGCCCCAAAATTAACCCGAAAATTAGTAAAAAAGTGACAGGAAAATGACCTTAATGTAAGATATAAAAATAAATAGGGGTGCCCCTTGAAATTTGGAGATTCGAATTATCAGTCAGAGACCTTAAGTCGACTGAGATTGCTTCTAGTTGAGCAGTTTAGTTTCAGTGTGCTGTGCAGGTTTTTTTAAACAAAACAAAACAAGACTTATTTTCAGGTGGTCTGGCATTTTCTTGTCACATTTTATAACTTTATTGCAACTATTATGGGACATTTTTTGGCAAGTTGCTCACTACCCATTCCCTATTGTTTTCAAAAGAAATCCAACCAATTTGCTCAAGTTTTAAAGGGATAACAGGGACAGTTCCATGGGGATGTGATATTACCTGGGTGGTCCCTGATGCCTCGCTCGATGATCTCTCCAATGTATTTGAGGGCCTGAGCGTAGTTCTTCAGGCTGTAGTAACACAGGGCAATGTTGTAGGACAATGCTGGGAGAGATGAGGAGCAGGGAGACAGAAATGACAAAATGAGCTCTTAATAGTGCCTGCATGGAGGATTTTTTGCTCAATTTCAATCCGGCATCCTACCAAATTTCTCCTTTTCCTCCTCAATGTTGCAATGTGCTGCTCTGATTTATCATTACAAAGTAAACATATGATGTGATGATCAATCAACCATTGTCACTTGAGCTGAATCAGATCCCAGAGCATTTCATCTTGTGATATTATTAGATAATGGCATATATGTCTTTTGTTGTTTATTGCGGTGCATCAGCTCTGTTTCTCTGTGATAGTAATGTTATCAGACGTATAAATGTGCAGTGTCATGTAGCAAGAGTCAGTAAAGGTGTATTCATGCGTGTGTCCTTGATAACTTCTGTACCTGGCACATATCCCAGCACTTGCATGGCAGACATCAGCTTTTTGCAGGCCTCCTCATACTTGCCATCCTGATAAAGCAAACAGCCCATATTGTAGACATAGTCTGGGTCTTCCTGGGGCAGCTGCTCCAGCAGTGACTGCAAACACACACACACACACACACACAAACAGACACTCACACACTTAGTGCAGTGAGTAGAAAATGAATGGATGTTCATATTTGACAGCAGATAATTATGATTCAAAGTGCCACCATACTGAACAGAAATGATTTGTATGCATTAACAGATAATGCAATAGAGCTTGTTACCTTGGCAGCAGAGTAATCTTCCTCACAATATTTGATACAGGCTTGCAGCTTGACCATCTGTGCCAGAGAGAGAGAGAAGGAGAGAGAGAAAGAGAAAGAGAACAAGAGAAAGAAAAAGAGAAAGAGAGAGAGAAAGAGAGGGGATAAAACAAAGGTAAAGGTAAGTGGTGGTTTGACTTTGGGGCTAAGAGTTAAGCAATAACATGAACTACAAGCTCCCAACAGCCCTAATTTATTTCCATAATCTAGAACCTGTTTTTCCATGATTAATGCACACATTTTCTGTGGGAACTACATCGTGTTTCTGCTTGATCTCTCACACTGATACAATGAATTTAAACTCTATTTAAAGACAGACTTTAAAGGCCACCATCATCTGCCATATTACAAACAACGATGAGACCTCATACTGTGGGGAAATCAACAATGCAAAGATGCAGAGTGGTGCACAGAGAACAACCTAGAAAGCATATTGACTGGAAACATCACAAATTGGCATGGTTCGTGCACGTCCCAGGACAGGAAGACTCCAAGCGGGTGATTAAAACTGCCCAGAACTTCACTGGATCCCATCTACAAAGCACCAGTGACCTCGGTGAAGTGAGGTGTCTGCACAGAGCCCAATGGATACTGAAAGACAGCAGCCACCCCAGCCACAGTCTGTTCACCCTGCTGCCTTCTGGAAAAAGATACAGAACTAGCCACCAGCTTCTTTCGCCAGGCAGTAAGACTCCTAAACTCCTACACCAAAAAGATGTAGCTGGATTTAGGATCAACTTTAATTTCATTTCTTCTTAAACCATGTTTAAGAATAATGAAAAATAAATCTACCTTGTACCTTGAATTATTTTGACTTTCTAGTAATAAAAATGTGTTCCCTAACACATTTTTGCCCGCTTTATTTCATTTATGGCCCATATGCATTTGTTAGAGCATTACTGTAGAACAACAGCTCCCAGTGATGGAAACTCTGTAACAGATGGTGGGAGCAGAGTGAAAAATTTCAGTGTAAATAAGGTGGAGTTGTTCTTAAATTGCAAACGTGATGCAGTGATAGAACACCTGGACCCAGATGGAAAACAATGCAGTGAGTCTTAGTAGAGGTGCTAAAAAAGTTGGCATTCTGACGATGCAAAGTTTTCACTTCGTCCTGCATTTCAGCCTGGCCGCATGTATGCGCCGTACCTTGACGTGACTGCTGGGGTTGTCGAGCACAAAGGAGGCCTTCATGGCCTCAGGATAAGCACCAGCTTTGTAAAGGGACTGGGCATAGTACACCTTGTACTCCTCCACCTCCGGGTGCAGCTGGGTGAGCTGCTCGTAGCACTCTGCAGAGTTGGTGAAATCCTGGATGTGATAGTAGCAGTAACCCAGCAGAGACAGTGCTGCCCTGGACTGTAACACAATACAAAGAAAGTGTCAGCTTAACTGACATTTGTACTGTTTATAACATGATGCTGAGGGGATAAACCAAAAAATCTAAGCCTTTCATAAAATGTCTACAACAACACTAAAAAATAAATAAGGATTTCTGCAAGTATTACAACACAAAAATTACATTTAAAACTTTTTAAAACCTAAACAAAAAAAGTATAAATTAGAGGTAAATATAAACCAGCATACCAAAAGGTGGTTGTTTGTATATAAAAGACCAAATCACACCATTATCACAAGGGCTGCAAATAAAGATGTACTTTTTATTATGGATCAATTTGGCAATTTGTTTTTTGACTTATTAACTAATTGTTTGTTTCTGAAGTCTATCATGAAGTCTTCACATGTCTTGGTTTGTGCAGTCAATGATCCCAAAACCCCTAAACATTCACATAACACTAATTATTTTTTATTACTATTACTACTTATACTATTACTATTATTTGTTATGTCAATAAAATGTCAGAAAACAGAGAAAAGAAGAAAATACACACATTAAAAAAGCTGGTACAACTAATTATTTAGCATTTTTGCTTGAAAGATTACTACTACAATTATCAAAAATAGTTAATAGCAATGAATCCTTTATTAATAAACCAATCTCCCATCATTTCAGTTTAATTTAAAGTG